>NC_134019.1:46690875-47030375 GCF_040712315.1 Castanea sativa | reverse complement strand
AAATTTATCCAGTACTTAATTTCTTGAAAGTAAAGTATCATACAAAAAGAAAAAGAAAAAAGATAAATCATTCCAAAGTCCACACTCTAAATACTAATAACTATCTTAAATATCTATAATTCACTTAATAATATAAAATTTACAAAAAAAAAATCCTAGCACTTCATTTTTTTAACGTAAAGTACCATACGAAAAGGAAAAAAAAAAGATAAAGATAAATCACTTCACAATCAATAGTCTACACTCTAAATACTAATTACTATCTTAAATATTTATAATCCACTTAATAATATAAAATTTACAAAAGTGAAAAAAATTTTACCCAATACTTAATTTCTTCAAACTAAAGTACCATACAAAAAGAAAAAGAATTAAAAAGAAAAAAGATAAAGATAAATTATTCCGCAGTCAATACTCTAAATACTAATTACTATCTTAAATATTTGTTTCACTTAATAATATAAAATTTAAAAAAGAAAAAAAAAGTGAAAAAATAAATTTATCCAGTACTTGATTTTTTGAATTAAAGTACCATGCAAAAAGAAAAAAAAAAAGATAAAGATAAATTATTCCACAGTCTACACTCTAAATACTCTTAACTATAATAAATATTTATAATCCACTTAATAATATAAAACTTATAAAAAAAAATTCCTAGTACTTTATTTCTTGAAAGTAAAGTACCATATAAAAAAAAAAAATCCCTCCACTCCTCACTCTAAATACTAATTACTTTCTTAAATATGTATAATCCATTTAATAATATAAAATTTACAAACGAAAAAAAAGTGAAAAAAAATTTACCCAGTACTTTATTTCTTGAAATTAAAGTACCATACAAAAAGAAAAATAAAAAATAAAGATAAATCACTCTACAATCCACATTGTAAATACTAATTACTATCTTAAATACCTATAATCCACTTAATAATATAAAATTTACAAAAAAAACAAAAAAAAATTTACCTAGTACTTGATTTCTCCAAAGTAAAGTACCATACAAAAAGAAAAAAAATAAAAAATAAAAAATAAAGATAAATCACTCCCTAGACTTTAAAGTAAAGTAACATACAAAAAGAAAAAAAAAAAAAAAAAAGATAAAGATAAATCACTCCACCGTCTACACTCTAAATACTGATTACTATCTTAAATATTTATAATCTATTTAATAATATAAAATTTACAATAGAAAAAAAAATGTGAAAAAAAAAAATTTACCCAGTACTTTATTTCTTGAAAGTAAAGTACCATACAAAAAGAAAATAAAAGAAAAAGAAAAAGATAAATTTTTTTTGAAAGTAAAGTACCATACAAAAAGAAAAAGAAAAAGAAAATAAAGATAAATTTTTCCACAATGTATACTTTAAATACTAATTACTATCTTAAATATTTATAATTCACTTAATAACACAAAATTTAGTTGCACATTATTTTAACCTTTTTGAGGATAAACGGCAAACATAAAGGTTTAACCTTTGATGTACACAATTGTGAAGGTGGGTTAGACTTTGTAGGTTTTGAGCTACACGTGAGTGAGAGAGTTCAGACTTGGGTCATAAATCATAATAGCTGGGCTTGGGCTTGGGCTTTTTGTCTATTTTGAGAAGGTAATCATTTGTTTCTAAAGAATTACATTTGTTTGGTTTAATTGTCAAACTCAACCCATATCAATAACTAATAGTAAAAATAAGTTACTATAAGTTATTGGGTAATAGTTTAAAAACTTAATGAAAAATGTTTAAAAAACTAAATAGAAGCTTAGAGCACCACATGGCAGGACTTTATGCATTCTCACATGAAGTTTCTGCTTTTATATATACTAGCCTCATTACATGTGTGATGAGGGTTTTTGTTTTTTTAGTGGGTGTAGCAAAAAAAAAAAAAAAATCTATGCTTTTTTATTTTATATATATAATTCTTATTTTGAAAATTTAATTTATAAGTGGATAAATAAATTTGAAAATCAATAGGAGAGTGACCTCATTTTTTAGACAATATTTTAGTGGAAGTTAGGGTTATATTTTTACCAGATTGTCATTTAGTTTTATTTATACTTAAACATAAGGATGTAAAGATATTTTAGAACAAAAAAAAATCCGGTCCAAACAGAGGAAACCTCTTAAATAGTAGTATAGATATATCGATTTGATTTGATTGCTTCATTTATTTACATGTGATTCAGTTATTTCTTATACAACATACGTACGGTAAAATCCCACCAATTCCCACAAATTTATTTACTGTCTTTGCACTGTCAATGTAAATGTAATTATAGATTAAAAATGCACAAAACACATTTTATATATTTATAAAAATTGTATAATATTATGCTTATTTACATGAAAGTGTACAATATTGTAAGTATTTATTCAATTTATAATGTAAATCTTGCTTTGATAGTATATTATAAATAAATAATTTTCTTTTTTTTCTTTTTATTATTATTATTTTGTTTAACTATTGATAATACAACGTTAATTTTTGAAACACTATGATGAAAGCCGTGATATCAAAAATACATTTGAAAGATGGTATTTATATTTATTTGGTTTATTTTAGTCAAATTTTCATTTATACTAATTTAACATATTTATTTATACTTTAAATAATTATTAAATTAATTATGACATCATCACGGTCGAACCTCGATTCTACCTCAAAAACTTTAAACCTCTTCCTTTAACAGTTCGATGAACGGTCCGAGTTTCAAAATCATGAATACAACAGCCTCCCACTTGGACGGCATAAGTCATCCAACCAAAAATATTAGACGTGAGCGTCTCCAAATTCAACCTAGTGCGTAATATGTTTGCAAGTACCTACTCATATCAACAATACTGTCAATACATCGACAAAATGCATAAAACATAATCAAGTGCTTACCAACACACGACAAAGTTATTAGAATGCAAGTGTGGCACATAAATAACATAAAAATGTCATCAATTCACTTAGGGTGTGTTTGGTTGGGGTGAAAACAGGTAGAATGGAAAATAAGGAAAGAAAAATAGGGTGGAAAATGTTATTTTTCACTGTTTGGTTGAGAAAGGAAAATAAAAGAGACAGAAAATATGGGAGAAAGTTTTTCCTCCTGGACCCACTTTTTTTATCCTTCCAAATTGGGAGGAAAATGAGGAGAGAAAAGTGCTAAGAAATGCATTTTACACAAATTCCCTCTCACCTACCCCTCACTTTATTTCTTACATATTATGTAACAAGTGTATTATAGTCAATTTATATAAATTACATTTTCTATCATTTCCTTTTTCTCTCCAACCAAACAAAAGAAATTTCCACCCTCCCACTTTTCTACCCCTCCAACCAAACACACAAGAGAGAAAACCAAATATTTTCTATTTTCTCACTTTTCCATCCTTCCACAATTTTCTATCCTCCCACTTTTCTATATATGCTTGTGCACACCACAACAACACATGGCAAACATAATGCATTATATTCTCGAGAATGATATTAATCAATATGATCGCAACCAAATGCCATAACAAAAAAAAGGCTCGTATATCATGAGACTTAAATAGTCACATACTGGTCACATGATTTGCGATTCAGAACTCCCAGTAACTTAAAACAATAGAAGACTCCATTAATCCCAAGTCACAAGCTCTTGAAAATTTTAGAACTAATTAAAGCCTTTAGTTAGTGAGTCCTTCAAAATTATTTTATATCAACGCACATGTTGTATGCCGTGTGCGTGGGTTGGGCTCGAGCCGTACATCGAAACAAAATGTTTTATCTCTAAAATCTAAGGTTGGTTTAAGGCCTAATCTGATTGAAATTGGCTTAAGGAAAATGTTTGTTTATGATTTTCACTGGATGCACACAATGGCGGAGTTAGAATTTTAGTCTAGAGGGGGCAAAATTAAAAAAACGATATTAAAAGTGAAATTTATCTAAAAAACATTAATCAACAATAATAACAAAATAAATAAACAATTGTAAGCAAATATGAATATATTTCATATTATTAAAATAAATAAACTAAAACAACCAATTCATAGCTACTAAAAAATTTATAAACTGATGGAGTAAAAATATGATTAGTGTTACTTAAAAATATAATGAATAAATGTTTGATATTATTTTTTGTGATTGATAACATGCCAATTTGTAAGACATAAGTAGTAAAATTTGTAATATTTCTAGCATCATTCAAAGATAAAAAGCTGTGAAAAGTATCATAAATAGTAAAAATTGTGTAAATAATGATATAAAAAAAAGTGAAATAGGTGGTTTGGTCACTTTCAAGTTTCAACAAGTAGAAGTCTTTTTTTTTTCCCTCCATGTGACTACTAATACAAAAGAAAAAAAAAAAAAAAAAAAAAAAGGAGTCAGGGGGGGCACCTAGGAGTAGGGGGGCAGGTGCCCCCCTCTGGCTCTGCCAGTGGATGCACATGAATGATTGAATTGTTTTTTATATTGAACGGTGAACATGTATAGTTGCTAGTCTAATGATATATTTTTATAATCAAACGGTTTATGTTAATGCTAGAATTAAGGTATTTCATTTACTAGTTGACATCCTTTAATGAAATTTATTCCTAATGGGATTAGGATTTTGTTTTCAAGGGTTTCTAGCATTATTAGGGTTCTTGATCTATATTTCCAAACCCTTAATGTTTGATCTATAAATCTTTATTTTTAAAATCGAAAAGTGTTTTTTTTTTTTTATGGAAAACAATAATTTTTTATTATTAAAATTCATTTTTTTTCCACATAGAAAAAGGAATTCTAAAGTGATTAACTTTTAAAGTCCTTAAATGTTGTGGACATTTATTAATCAAGATCTAACTAAGAGGCCTAATAAGATCAAAGATTTAGTTAAATAGAACTTTAAGAAACATTCTAATTAGATTGGAAATGTTGTATGATTAAAAGTTGTATGATTTAAAGTCCTTGATTTGTTTTAATTAGAAGTTTTTAATGAGATTAAATCTCTAATTAAAAGTTATATATATTCTAATGAGAATAGAATCCTTTATTAAGTAAATTAAGGATAGAGTTTTTTATAACTAACTAATATGTAGCCCCGTACATATGCACAGGTACAATTTAAAAAAAAAATTACAATTATATGATTCAAATTAAACTTTTTTTTTTTGAGATGTTCAAATTATACATGGTATTAACTTACACTTTTTTTTTAAACCATACATTTCTAAAATATGTAATAGTTTCTCATTTGTGTGTAATTTAGAATTTAATTGGTTTTAGACTCTTCAATTTTGCACCTAATAATTCACATGTCACAAAAATTAAAAATTTAAATGAACATGTGACAAAAAATTTGAGTTATTTATTGTACGAAAACTCAATGGATACCTCATCATCTGGATAGGACCTATAAAGAACAAACTAATGACGACATTCTCTTCTTGGTTTAACTATGGAGCTAATCATTTAGAGTACTCTTAAAATTTGATGGATAGATGTGGTTGGAGGCAGTAAATGCATTGGTCAATGACTCAATTGAGAAGGTTGTATTATATTATTATGCACAGAGTTTGATGTGAGAGTGAGACCATATTTTCCAAGACTCTCTCCAGCTACTCTTTTCTCTATTGATCCAATGATCAGTTTTACATGCTTGGATTTTTTAGATTTGAAAAATCAGAACTGAACTTGGTTCAAATTCAAGGACTAAAAGTATAACATTTTACCATATTTGTTTTCCTTTTCACATCGTTTTCTCTGGCTTGTTTTGGTTTCATTTTCAAAAATGAAAAAACTTGCGTAGAAAAGCGCATCAAGAAGCATGCTATGTGTGTGTGTGTTAGGTAGATGTTGTGGAAAACATGCACTTTTCTTTCATCTGTTTGATGCATATTTATTGGCTCATAAAAATAAGAAACACGTTTTGAATTGCCTCTTCTCCATCTGTTTTCTATTAACTTATGACTTATGGCGAATTATCAGATGAGAACAAAACGTATTATTAACCATTTCAAGTTAGGCTTTGTTTAAGTTACGTGTAAATCCATAACCAGACTACATTATCTCTTTATATTTTATATGCATAAGAAACAACGAGACTGAAGTAAAAAAAAAAAACAAAAAGAAAAGAAACGTCGAGACTATTTCATCTATAAAAATATTAAAATGTAAGTGTTTTTTTTTTTTAACTTTAAAATTATACACAAAATATAAATTAATAAATCAAAAGGTAAATTACATCTTATAAATAATAAATTTGGTTTGTATATATAAAATATAGAGCATGTATCAGTACTGTATCTAACAATAAGATTTTTTTTTCTTCCTCAAAAAAAAAACAATAAAAATTTTAAAATATTAATTTAATAATTACTAGTATCACGCCAAGATAAATCACACCATATATCGGTATCCACAAAGCTTTCTTTATTTATTTAACATAATTTGACTATCATGAAGTGTAGTTATCGGTCATCACTCATCAAACTTGACAACTTAAAAGATGCCTTTATATACAAGACACTGAAATGCAGGGCCCTCATGATAGGTATGTTTTAATTCTTTAAAAATCTACAATCTTCATGGTGAGGTCGTTTCATTTGCACATTGATTTGCTTCGTTGCAATACTTGACCAGAACTTGTATTTTGTTTTCTCACCTAACCCTTTATTAATTCTAGTTTTATTGCCTGTACCAACTACCAATTCTTATATTTATAGTACAGTATATTTTATGGACCTTGATTGTTGGTTCATCATCATTTTTCCAAATTTTAGTCTTCTTAAAGACCCCATCACCCCCCCTTTTTTTTTTATTTTTTTTTATTGTTGTTTAAAGCCATTGTTGAAACTTGAAATTAACAATGTTCTGAAAATTTAGAATTATTTTAAAACTTTTTAAAGTGAAAGCTTGAAATTTACTACTGCAAGCTTCAAGGCTCATAAAGGCAGCAGTTTAACGTGACACCATGTCGCCTTAACAACAAGTGTTAATATCCAAACAACAAGCACTTCTCATGGAAGCGTTTAATGTACTTATCATGTTCATTATCTGTGCAATCCAATTCTAAATAAGAAATAGCAGAGTACATGACCTATTCATCAACAAAAAAAGAAAAGAAATCACATACACCTTGTAAACTAATGCATTGTAAATATTACAAGGCATTGCATAATTGATTTAACTAGCTACGGTTCCGCCCGATGCGTGAATAATGCTTTAAACTTTTATGTGAAAAACTTATATAGAATATCCAAAATATTTTAAAGTAATAACATGAAGTAATGCTGCAATAACATGAAGAGATTTTTGTTAAATTAATGATGTAATAAAAATTTAACGGGATGAAGAATTTAAACTATAAAGAAAAAGTTACATAAATTAGAAATTAGTTATTATGTGGTGTAATATCTTTTAAAAAAAAAGTGGTGTAATAAGTTGATTTTTTGTTTAATTTTATTTTTTTGCTAAAATTGTTAATCATAATTTTTGTTTCTACATTGGCTTGGAGTTAGTATTGTAAGTGCACAATTGCACCTGGACCCAAAGACAACTACGGGCTCAGGCCCAATGAGCCTTAGACAATAAAATTTGTAGAGCGTGGGCTTGTAACCTAGATTAGAAGTGTTGACAACTTAATAACGGGCTAAGAGTTACAAACACATGTAAATAATAAACGATAACTGAGAAAAGGCCTCCTCGGACGTAAGCCGAGAACCACTTCTGTATTATTGATATTTCTTCCTTAGAAGTTACAGCTCTTCGTTTCTTTTTTTTCTATTCCCCTCCTCCCTCCTTTTTGGCCTTTACCCCCCTGAAATACTTCCTTCCCTGATACTTTTTGAACAGTGACTAGAAGTGTCCACCTCACTGTTCAGGGGTCACTTCCCCATTAATGCGGCCAGGGAGGTAGGTGCAGAGCCTTTAATGCGGAGGTGGCAGCCTTTGCACTTGATATTTTCTTTAACACTGGTGCATCTAGAAGGTTCAGGGTGTCCCCCTTTAACCATCAGTCTTTCCAGAGTTGTGCTTCGACCTTCATAATCAAGTTTCGAGTTTTCTTGGATCTGTCCGAGGAGAAGCTCTCCCTCGGCTGTATCCTCGGATCCTCGGCATATGGGCCAATTCGTAGAGTTTAATTCTGGAGCAGGTCGGCCCTCCATGCTACAGTCCAAAGGCCCATATACCCACTTGGGTCCTTTTACTCCCCACAATAGCCCCTCAAAACTCTATTTTTCACCATCCGAGGAGAAAAATAGGGTTTTGATCCAACGAAAACTCTCCCCACACGTTCTGTAAATAACTACACGTGTGAAGACCGTTTGGCGTTCCAGAGGATGCCACTTGGCGGTTTTATTTTCAAAAACGCGCGTATTTATTACCGTAAGTTATACCTTGTCCCCCACGTTCATCGGTGAGATGAGCATCCAACGGTCCTTGTTACTCCATGAAAATTTGGGCGGGACAAATACAATTTCGAGGCGGCTTCCCGCACGTTGTGACGCTTCGGGAACCTGCGCCTTCATTTATTTCTCCAGAGGCTAATCCCATCAAAACATCAGCAATCACCTTTTGTCTGCACAAATCCGTGGAAACTCGCACAAGTTCAAGTCTGTAAGTTCCTATTCCTTTTTTCTCTTAACCCTTTTCTCCTCGGACCCTGTCCTTGGCTTCCCTTATAATCATTCTCCCTCTTAGAATTTAGCCTTTCGTTCCTTTCTGATGGGAAAGTTCTAGTGTCTAGTTGATACCGCCGCTGGGATGGAAGGCTTTAGAGCCAAGTATCGTATTCCCAGCGACGTAGGTTTAGAATACTGTCCGGCGGAAGCCGTGGCCGGTTCTAGGAAGGCTGGAGAGGTTATCATCCCAATGGTAGCCTTTGTAGAAGGTGGGATGACCCTTCCAATGAAGCTTGTAGCCAGGGAGTACCTCTGCAACCACCGGTTGTGTCCCGATCAGTGCGCCCCAAATGTTTTTAGAGTTTTGGGTAGCGTCGACGCTCTAAACAAGCAAATGGGTCTGAACCTTACCTGGCATGACGTCGTCTTTATGTACGAATGCCACAAACTCACTGGAGTCGGTTATTACATCAAATCCCGCTCCAACGTAGTTAGGTTGATCTCCTATTTGCCCAAGTCCAACAAAGGCATGAAGGATGACTACCTCATCGTCTCTGGCAATTGGCACGACGGCCCCCACTGCCCAGTTGAGTGGGGGGTTCCAGGTGCGACACCTTAGGATTTAACTTCCCATCCCATAACTCCCTAAATCATCTAGGAATGTGTATTTGCATTTACTCGAGCGTATACCTTTACTTTATTATATGTTCTGCGCCTCTGACCATGTTTGTTTATTTGGATGTTTTTCTTTGCAGATAAGCAAAACGTGCGCCCGCGCTTAAGCCACTGCAACGTTGCAGACTTGAACAGAGTGCTACGCTCCGAGGTGTTCGTTAGCAGAGACCTACAATTTAGAGCGGCCTACTTGATTTTGGGGTACGATCCCGTCTCCTCGGACTTCCAGGAGATCGAGAACGCCATAATCGCGGGTGACCGAAGGCGTAGGAGAATTGACGTAGCCAGACCCCACTTTTTGGCCGACCACGACATCCCTGGCGCCCTACATACAGTGTTGTACACACAGCCCATAGCGGCAGTTCCCCTCGCTGTGCACTCTCAAGCTATTGACGTCCCAGAGGAGCGAGTGTCTTCCTCGAACACCTTGGACGAGGAGATAGACCAGTTTCGGCTTGAGGACTCCCCACGACCTCGCGGAAACCCGTTTGTTATCCTTTCCGACGAGGAAGAAGAAGAAGCTGAGGCCTCTGGGATCGCGGGTCTGGTAATAGCGCGTCCAGACGACAGCTCCATTGAAGAAGAGATGGACAAGCTAAAGGATCTTATGACCGATAGAGGCGCCCGAGTGGCAAAAAAGGGAACACGGGGGTCCCAGGTTCCCTCGGCTTTACCACTACCTCCTCCTCCTCCAGCCGACCCTAAGCCTCCAGCCGAAGATCCCAAAAAGAAGAGGAAAGCGGAGGCTGAGGGGGCTGGAGGTGAAAAGCAGAAGAAGATGAAACAGCCCGCGCCGGCCCAGCAGCAGAAGTTGGACAAGGGCAAAGGGCGCGCCTGCTCAGTTGAAAGCGGGGAGATCAGAGACGTGGCCGAGGTGCGCCGAGCACCAGCTACCTGGTCTCCTGACTTGAGACTGGACGGCGCTCCCATTCCCTGCCATTCCAGCATTAGGGCGGTCCAGCAAGGCCACGCTCATCACTTAGCCGAGGTGCTGGAGCACCCTCTTCTGCTACCCAAGGACATGGAAACCTTGGAAAAGATGGGCCAGTCGCAGCTGTTCCTCTCGTTAAAAAGGGGTTTAGCTCTGGTAAGATCCACCTTGCACTCGTACCTTATATTCACTTGTAAATACTTTAGCATATTTAACCTCCCAACATTTTTGCAGTCCATCCAAGAAGTTTTCGCGGCTAAGAAGTTCGTGGAGGATTCTCGGAAGCGCGCTGGGATGGAGCAAGAACTAAGGCAAGAGGCAGAAAAGTCCTTAAGCCAGGCCCTAGCTGAGAATGGGAAGCTCACATCGAGGTTGGTCGATCTAAAAAGAGAGAGAGATGGTGACAAAGCCAACCTAAAGACGATGGAGACCCAAGTGGAGGGACAGTGTAAGCTCCTTCGTCAAAAGGATGACGAGCTCGCCCAAGTCCAACAGGCACGCTCTGACTTGGAAAAGGAGCTTACGTGGGCTAAGGAGGAAGCTCGCGCCCATAAGCACTCCTTGGAGGCTGCGAAGAAGGCCAGTTATCAGGAGGGGGTGACTAGAACGCAAGAAGAGCTGACAGAGGCTTTTGCGGCCTTGTGCCGAGAGTACTGTCAGCAGGTCTGGGGAGAGGCCATGAATGCAGTAGGGGTTCCTCAAGCTTCCGAGCTGAGGAAGCCCGAGAACATCTGGCTTCCCCTAGACATACAGGAAATTGAAGACCCTCTTGTTGCTGCCTCTCTTGCCCTTCCTCCTGTGGTGGAAGAGCTCGTTCCTGCTCCTACAGAACCTGAAGGTTCCCATAAAGAGAAGGACGAGTGCGGTGGTGCCGAGAAGGAGCAGATCCAAATCGCGGAGCCCCCCATTCCTTCAACAGACAAAGGGAAACAAGCCTTGTCCACCTTTGAGCTGGAATTAAAGAGTACTGAGGCTGGCAGCAGCTCCCTTCAAGACCCCCCTTCCCTAGTTTAGGGCCTAGTATAGGAACTTTCTGTACTCCCCTTCTTTGTATATAATTAATGAAGAAAATTTTTATTCAACTTTCGTTCATGTTGTCTTTGTTTTACTTTATTCTTTCGGTGTTTGCCATGAAAGTTTTCAATAACAAATAGTTAAGGGGAAAACAGAATAAATAAGTATAACTCCACCATGCAAACCAATATGACTTCAGAACAGTCACATAACTTAATTTAGACATCAAATAATGTCACAGTTAGACAACTCACATGACAGTTAAACCTTTTGTAACCTGACGTATTGCTTTCAGTAGGATGTAATGTCCGAAGACCATTCCTTACGAAAATTTGTTTAACACTTAAAAATGAAGGACTTGAGATCCAAATTAATGAATGGTGAGATAATGATTTCCACAAAACGGGTAATAAGAATAAGAACAGTGACAAGATATTAAGAACAGTGGCAAGGTTTGTGGTCCGAGGACTATACTTAACCAAGTTTCTATTTGATTCTTAGGAATAGTAACTTCAAATGTTAATTTCCCCAAAGTAGGAGGTCCGAGGACCCGGCATAACTAAGGTTCTGTTTAACAAATGACAAGACATCAATTTCCACAAGGTTTGTGGTCCGAGGACTACACTTAACCAAGTTTCTGTTTGATTCTTAAGAATAGTAACTTCAAATGTTAATTTCCCCAAAGTAGGAGGTCCGAGGACCCGGCATAACTAAGGTTCTGTTTAACAAATGACAAGACATCAATTTCCACAAGGTTTGTGGTCCGAGGACTACACTTAACCAAGTTTCTGTTTGATTCTTAAGAATAGTAACTTCAAATGTTAATTTCCCCAAAGTAGGAGGTCTGAGGACCCGACATAACTAAGGTTCTGTTTAACAAATGACAAGACATCAATTTCCACAAGGTTTGTGGTCCGAGGACTACACTTAACCAAGTTTCTGTTTGATTCTTAAGAATAGTAACTTCAAATGTAAGAGGTACTTATAACTTTGAAATGTTAACTAACAAAAGCACATTTTATTAATAATAATACCTTCTAAGGTTATTTACATTCCATGGGCATGGTACAATTCTTTCATCTAAGTCAGCTAGCCGATATGACCCTATGCCTGCTACTGAAACAATGCGATAGGGGCCTTCCCAGTTGGGACCTAACTTACCCCAAGCTGGGTTCTTAGAAGTGCCCACAACTTTTCTCTGTACAAGATCACCAATTGCGAGCGGCCTTAGCTTCACGTGAGCATCATATCCCCGTTTTAGCTTCTGTTGATAATAGGCCATTTGGACCATAGCTGCCTCGCGTCGTTCCTCAAGTAAATCAAGATCTTTCTCCAGGAGTCCATTGTTATTCTCTAGGCTAAAAGAGCTCGTCTTTTGGGTGGGAAAACCAGATTCCAGAGGTATCACCGCCTCGGCTCCATAAGTCATAGAGAATGGCGTTTCTCCCGTGGACCTGCGGGGTGTGGTCCGATACGTCCACAGGACATGAGGGAGCTCTTCTACCCATCTGCCTTTCGCATCATCCAACCTTTTCTTGAGCCCACTGACTACGACCTTGTTAACGGCCTCGGCTTACCCATTTCCCTGAGGATAAGCTGGGGTGGAGTATCTATTTATGATACCCATGTCGCCACAATATTGCCTAAAGGCCTTGCTGTCAAATTGAACGCCATTGTCTGAGATAAGTGTGTGTGGTATACCAAATCTAGTGACAATATTTTTCCAGACAAACTTCTTGGAATCAACATCTCTGATATTTGCTAAGGGCTCGGCCTCAACCCATTTAGTGAAATAGTCTGTTCCCACAAGAAGCCATCTTTTGTTTCCTGCAGCTCTCGGAAATGGCCCCACTATGTCCAATCCCCATTGGGCAAAGGGCCAAGGATTGGAGAGAGGGTTAAGAACCCCACCAGGTTGATGAATATTAGGGGCGAACCTCTGGCATTGATCACATTTTCTGGCATAGTCCTGAGCCTCTCTCTGCATATTGGGCCACCAATAACCCTGAGTCAGAGCTCTATGGGCTAAAGACCTTCCCCCAGTGTGGCTTCCACAAATCCCCTCATGCAGTTCCTCCAGTAATGCTTCCGTTGATTCAGGGTGCACACACAACAAGTACGGTCCTGAGAAGGATCGTTTGTACAGCTTCTGGTCCTCGGACAACCAGAAACGGGGCGCCTTTCGACGTATCTTTTCTGCTTCAGATTTGTCCTCAGGAAGGATATCATTCTTAAGAAAAGCTATAACCGGGTCGATCCAACTAGGTCCAGGCCTTATCAGATGAATGTGAACTGTGCTGACGACGGTAAGAGTTGGCTCCAACAAATCCTCCACGAGGATAACCCTGGGCAAGCCCTAAGCCGAGGATGTCGCCAACGTAGCCAAAGAATCTGCATGGGTGTTTGCACTCCTAGAAATATGAGCTAAGACGAAGGAGTTAAATTCAGCTCGCTGATGCTTGACCTGGGCCAAATATTCCTGCATTTTGGGGTCTCTAGCCTCTATGGTCCCCATGACTTGGCCGACCACTAACTGAGAGTCCGAGAACACATGGATTCCCTTTCCACCCATCCTACGTACCATCTGCATGCCTACCAAGACGGCTTCATATTCGGCCTCATTGTTAGTAGCCAAGAATGCCAATCTCAAAGATTTTTCGAAGACAATTCCCTCAGGGGACGTTAGAACAAGTCCAACACCAGACCCTCTCTGATTAGCAGCCCCATCCACATACACTTTCCAAATTGAAGGCACTGCGGCCGTGATCACTCCAACTGATTTTCCATCCATGTGTGCTTCTTTTAGAGTTTCTTCTAACAATGGTTCAGTAAACTCTGCCACCAAGTCAGCGAGGACCTGGGCCTTCACCGAGGTGCGGGGCTTGTATTTAATGTCAAAAGCCCCTAAAATGGTTCCCCACTTTGCCACCCTTCCAGAGTAATCAGCGCTGCGTAACACCGCCTTGAGGGGCAATTGGGTCAGAACCACTACGGTGTGAGACTGGAAATAGTGGGGAAGCTTGCGCGTGGCGTGAACTATGGCCAGAAGCGCTTTCTCTAAGAGCAGATAGCGCACCTCGGCCTCATTCAAAGACTTACTAACATAGTAGACCGGTCTTTGTACCCCGCTTTCATTCCTTATAAGGACCAGGCTGACCGCGTGGATGGCCACTGCCAAATAAGCAAACAAGACCTCGTCCGCCTCGGGGCGAGACAAAATGGGTGGCCAAGAAAGATATTGCTTAAGCTGCTGAAAAGCTAACACGCAATCCTCGGTCCATTGAAATCCTTTCCATTTATTCAACAATTGGAAGAAAGGACGGCATCGGTCAGCTGACCGAGAGATAAACCTATTCAATGCAGCAATCATTCCGGTCAATTTCTGGATCTCTTTTGAGTTTCGAGGCGGCTGCAAATCCTGAATAGCCTTGACCTGCGCTGGGTTCACCTCTATGCCTCTGTGAGTAATCATGTACCCCAAAAACTTTCCGGACCCCACGCCAAAAGAGCACTTTGAGGCGTTAAGGCGCAGCTTGTACTTTCTTAGCACCTGGAAGGTGTCGGCTAGATCTTTGACGTGTGAAGGTACTGTTTTGCTCTTCACCACCATGTCGTCTACATACACCTCAATGGTCTTCCCTAGTTGCTGTTCAAACATTCTAGTCATCATTCTCTGGTAGGTAGCCCCAGCATTCTTCAACCCGAATGTCATGACCTTATAGTGGTAGTTCCCTGTTGGAGTAATGAAAGCAGTTTTCTCCTGATCCTCCAATGCTAGTGGAATCTGATGGTAACCCTGGAAGGCGTCCAAAAAACTCATTCGAGAATGTCCGACAGTGGCATCCACCAGTTGATCAATACGCGGCATTGGGAACGAATCCTTGGGGCAGACCTTGTTCAAATATGTGAAGTCCACACATACTCTCCAGGTTCCATTCTTCTTTTTAACCACAACCGTATGCGCCAACCATTTGGGGTAGAAAATTTCTTTAATAGCCCCAGCCCTCTTGAGTTTGATCACCTCTTCCTTTACAGCCTCGACATGCTCTTTGGAAGAACGTCGAGGTGGCTGCCTTCTCGGCACAATGGCAGGGTTGACATTCAGACGATGACAAATGAAGTTCGGATCTACGCCTAGAGCCTCATAAGGGTCCCATGCAAAAACATCAATATTGTCCTTCAGAAATTCCAACAACTTCATCTTCTCCTGGTGTGGCAAACGTGTGCCTACTTGGAAGAACCTCTTTGGATCATCGGCTATCAGAAACTTCTCTAACTCCTCACAATGAGCCTCCTCTCCTGTCACCATTCCAGTGCATCAGGAGCTGTTAACTGCTATAAGTCTTTGGTGATCGAAGTCGAAGACTCGGCTTCTGTCTGGTGCAGCACTGCAGCCGACATGCATTGCCTGGCCACCGATTGACTGCCGAGGATTTCTTCAACACATTCCCCCGAGGGGAACTTAACCTTAACATGTAAGGTAGAGGGGACAGCTCCAAAAGCGTGCAGCCATGGCCTGGCGAGGATGGCTGTATATGGAGAGTACGCGTCAACCACAATGAAATCCACCTCAACCGTTTCTGAGCCAGATTGAACGGGCAAACGGATCTGTCCCTTCGGCAAAACGACTTTCCCTTCGAAGCTTATAAGTGGCGAGTCATAAGGAGTAAGATCTTCCAACTTCAATCTTAACCCCTTAAATAGATCAGGGTACATGATATCTGCACCGCTGCCCTGATCTATCATCACCCTCCTCACATCATAATTTCCTATCCTAAGCGTAACTACAAGAGCATCGTCATGGGGTTGGATAGTCCCTACCTTATCCTTCTCGAAAAATCCCAAAACGGGCAAATTTAGCTTCAACCTCTTCGGTTTGCAGCCTGACTCCTCGGCCTGAGGATGTGAAACTGCCATCACCCTGGTGGGAGCCGAGTCGGTCCTGCCAGGTGCAGCAAAAATAACATTAATTGTTCCTAACGCCTGCCGAGATGAATTATTCCTTTGATTGTTTGAGCCAGATTGACTGCCCGGCCCGCTAGGTTGGCACAAGTGCTGCTTCAATTTTCCTTCACTGACAAGCTGCTCCAAGTGGTTCCAAAGGGTCCGACAATTCTCGGTAGTGTGGCCCACATCCTGATGGTATTGGCAGAAAAGGTTCTGATTCCTCTTCGCAGGGTCTCCTGCCATCTTACCAGGCCATTTGAAGAAGGGTTCCTTATGAACTTTCTCCAGCAGCTGATGTACTGGTTCTCGGAACACAGTGTTCGCGGCCTGAGGTGCTGCCGAGCCGGACTGCCAAGCGTAATCTCTCCTCGGCTTGTTATTGTGGTATCTGTCCGACCTGAAATCCCTTCTCTCCTGCGGGATAACCTTCTCCTTACCCTTTCCTTGCTGTTGGTCTTCCTCCACTTTTTTGTACTCGTCAATACGGTCCATGAGGCGACGTACGCTGCGGACGGGTTTTTTAGTCAAAGACTTTCTCAGGTCGTGATCAGTAGGAAGACCTACCTTAAAGGTATTGAGCGCCACCTCATCAAAGTCACCATCTATTTCATTAAACATCTCCCAGTAACGGTCAGAGTATGCTTTCAACGTCTCCCCTTCCCTCATGGTCATGGATAACAGCGAATCCAATGGCCGAGGTACTCTGCTACACGTAATGAACCGCGAAGCGAATGCTCTAGTAAGCTCCCCAAACGAACCTATAGACCCCGATTTAAGGCCGTTGAACCACCTCATAGCAACAGGTCCCAAGCTAGAGGGGAAAACTTTACACATCAGGGTCTCGTTGTGAGAGTGCACCGCCATCCTCTGGTTAAAGTGACTCACGTGCTCCACCGGATCAGTCCGGCCATTGTAGATGGTAAAGGTGGGTTGAGTGAACCTCCTAGGGAGCCTCCCCTTCTCAATCCTCCGTGAAAACGGAGATTTGGAAAGTTGGTGCAATGCTCGACTCATAGCATCGTTCCCTAAGCCCTTGGAAGGAGCCTTCTTGCGTCTGCGAGCTGGCTGGTCATCCTCCTCACCAGAGGACATTGCACTGGGGGGTGAGTAGGATCTTGAGCTGTAGCTACCTCCCTGTACCTCCTTTGAGGAAGGATTAGATGAGGATGGTGAAGATCTGCGTCTGGGGCGGCGTAACTTTCTCTTCAAATGATTAATCTCCTTCTGCGTGGCTTTAGCTCCACCCCCATGGGTGGTGCTGCCCCCACCATGAGTATGGCTAGCCCCGGGGTATTCTGTATGGAAACTTCCCTCCCGATCCCTTCGACGCTCAAGACGCTCGAAAAGATCCTCTGACTGTGATCCCTGTGACTCTGCATGGTGGGAACCCAAGCCTGCCATAGTATACCAACTCCTTCTAGACTAGATTTCCCACAGACGGCGCCAATTGTAAGTGCACAATTGCACCTAGACCCAAAGACAACTACGGGCTCAGGCCCAATGAGCCTTAGACAATAAAATTTGTAGAGCGTGGGCTTGTAACCTAGATTAGAAGTGCTGACAACTTAATAACGGGCTAAGAGTTACAAACACATGTAAATAACAAACAATAACTGAGAAAAGGCCTCCTCGGACGTAAGCCGAGAACCACTTCTGTATTATTGATATTTCTTCCTTAGAAGTTACAGCTCTTCGTTTCTTTTTTTTCTATTCCCCTCCTCCCTCCTTTTTGGCCTTTACCCCCCTTAAATACTTCCTTCCCTGATACTTTTTGAACAGTGACTAGAAGTGTCCACCTCACTGTTCAGGGGTCACTTCCCCATTAATGTGGCCAGGGAGGTAGGTGCAGAGCCTTTAATGCGGAGGTGGCAGCCTTTGCACTTGATATTTTCTTTAACACTGGTGCATCTAGAAGGTTCAGGGTGTCCCCCTTTAACCATCAGTCTTTCCAGAGTTGTGCTTCGACCTTCATAATTAAGTTTCGAGTTCTCTTGGATCTGTCCGAGGAGAAGCTCTCCCTCGGTTGTATCCTCGGATCCTCAGCATATGGGCCAATTCGTAGAGTTTAATTCTGGAGCAGGTCGGCCCTCCATACTACAGTCCAAAGGCCCATATACCCACTTGGGTCCTTTTACTCCCCACAAGTATAATAAATTTGTAATTTCATGTAAACGTTTAGTTTTTTTTTTTTTTTTTTTGAGAAAAATGTAAATATTTAGTTGGCTTATGGAAATATCATCTAAAATTTATGATGTCACGTTTATGTTATTGAAGTATGATAGTGGCAAGTTAAACACTCAGTGAAAATAGTGATATCCTATTAATAGAATTTTATTATAATCCAAATATGTAAAGAAGTTGAGGTGTAAAGCTAAATGAAAAATTACTCTTACAAAGCGCTGCAAGACAGAATTGCATGGTCTTTCACGTGATTTATATATATATATATATATATATATATATATATATATATATATATATATATATATATAATTAGTGCATACTTATAGATAATTAATGTGTATTTACTTCATTGACACATTCAATGAATTAAAAATTTTACATAAATATAAATTTTGATGAGGTGAAAATCTAAATGAGAGAAACTCAACTAATGTGCCACTTGAGAAAATCTCATGCTCTCCCACATGAAGTTTCTACTTTTATATATATACTAGTAAGTTTCCCGTGCGATGCACGGATCCTGTTGTAATATTTTATATAAATTTGTTTTTGGAAAATATTAGACATATCTTATAGCATATTTATTATAAAACTTTGTTAGTAATGAGTTCATCATAAAAAGTAATAATTATAAATTGCTCACATATATCTATTAAAATTATTTTGTTCAAGTAATGAGCAATAATTAAAACAACTTGGAGTAATATTGTCTAATAAAAGTTGATAAAAACATATTAATTCGTTCTATATTATTGATTTTTATTATATGATGTAATAAAAAGTTTTATTACAATTTTTTTTTTTTTTTTTGTTTCTTCAATATTTGTTATTAAGATATGGTGATGCTTGTTATCTTAATCAGTTTCTCTATCTTTAACGTTTGAAGTTTAGTCCGTCCATATTTGTTCAATTTTTGAGCTTTCATCATTTTTTTTCCTTTTGTTGCATCATTTGTGTTAATTACTAATGAATTGGTATTGAGAGATTCTTAATTGGATCTTACAAAGTTTGGATTTTGTCGCTAAGATTTTTCATAGTATTTGCATTTGTATTAAATTTCAATGATGTTACAGTTTTTTGTAAATATTTTTATATTTATATTTTTGTTACTTTTGGAATAGTGAAGTAAAAAGAATTAATATAGCATATTAAATTGTGTATTTTTTTCATACATTTTTATCATTTGAAGGTGCATCAAAAATCTTAGCAACTATGTAATTTTCAAAACCATCCTTTAGATTGAATTCATTCAAATGAAGTAGAGAAATCCATTTTATTTCTATTTTTTTTTTTCAAATCATGTGGAATTCATTCTCCAATATCAATATTTTTACAATAATTTAAATAAGTTGTACCTCAGTTTTTTTTTCAGCAAGATATCTTGTAGATTCAATTAGGATTTTCTCGGCATTTCAATCAAATATCACAAAATTTGTTTTGATAGTTGCATAAAAAACTTCAATTTGAATCATGTATCTGAAGTAGTTTGCAATTGTATATATATAGTAGTTATAGTGAGATAAATATATTATAGATATTTGGAGAGTATGTAGTTAATGTGAGTGCCTCTAACTTTGGGATAGAAAGATTTATTTTTGTTTCACATTTTGCATATCAAAATAATTTTGCTTGTAGTTTGACATTCCTTTCACAAAGTACGCATAAAATGTAATACCAACCTATTATTGTATCAATATTACTTATTATTGCAATACCCTAGCAGTTCACATCTTGCAATGAACTTTGAAATTAATATGTATTATTTTTTTAATGTAAATAATATGATGTATGATTATTTTTTTACATAAATGATGAGTATAAATTAAAATGATTAACAAACCTGTTTCATAGGATCTCATTCAATGCATTTTATCTTAACTATTGTCTTCATAATATTTAAAGATAAATCCTCCTATCAAAAATTTTTTGCATGTATTTTTGGTATTTCTTGTATAGGATCATGATTTTTACCATTCCTATCATTGAATTTTTTAAAGAAAATATTAAGTTAATGGCATTTTGTAAGATAGTATATGATATTTATTAGACTTTTTTGATATTATAAAGTTTAGAAATACGCACTTGTCAATTATTTTAGCAATCTCAAGAATCTTAAGATTTATATATATTTTTGTTGCACTGGTTGGTGACAGAGATTTAGTTTGCATAAATTGCATAGAACATTATTAATAGACAAAAGCATATTGAATTGAAATTCGAGAAAAATGAAGACACGATTTCATGAGAATAAAATTTTCTAGAAGTATCACCTATACGTGGGGAGGAAGAAGAGACTTTGTAAGAGGGTAATGGTTTTTGCTTTGATTTACACGTGAGAATGGTCAAACTTAGGTCATAATATGTAAGGTAAGAACTAGCTTGAGTTTTTCATAAGGTTTGGTCTACAATGAAAATGTTTTTCATAGTGAATTAATTTTGGTCTAATGGGTCTAATTGTCAAGAACAGTCCATATTTTATATAATAGTAAAAAGAAGTTATTATGATCTATTGGGTAACAATGAATAAAACTTAATAAAAAGAGGTAAAAAATGCTAAATTTATATAATAGTAAAAATAAGTTACTATGATCTATTGGGTAATCGTTAAAAAAACTTAATGAAAAAAGGTAAAAAATGTTAAATGCAATATTAGAGTACCACGTGACAAGACAGTAAAAAGAAGTTACTATGATCAATTGGGTAACAATAAAAAAAAAACTTAATAAAAAGAGGTAAATAATGCTAAATTTATATAATAGTAAAAATAAGTTACTATGATCTATTGGGTAACGGTTAAAAAAACTTAATGAAAAAAGGTAAAAAAATGTTAAATTCGATATTAGAGTGCCACATGGCAGGACCTCATGTATTCTTATATGAGGTTTCTGCTTTTATATATATATTGATAATAGTAAAAATAAGTTACTATGATTTATTGGATAACGGTTAAAAAAACTTAATGAAAAAAGGTAAAAAATGTTAAATTCAATATAAGAGTGCCACATGACAGGATCTCATGCACTCTCACATGAGGTCTCTGCTTTTATATATATATATATATATATTGATTGATTGATGGATGTCATTAAGAACTAACAAAGAACTAATTAGCATATAAATTAATGGGTATGCAACTGTAATTATTTGAAACAAGTGTAGCATTTTTCTTTAAAAATTAGCACTTGAATATCTTAAAGAAAAATAACTAAATATACGCTAAGATGGAAAAAATTTGGGACCTAAACTGGGAGACTGGGAGTCTCTTGGCTATAAAATTGTCAAGAAATAAAGCTTGGAGGTTTGGAAGCAACCTTAGCAATGAAGAGAAGGTTTTTACTTTGGTTGAAGCTGCTGGCAGTAGTAGATGAAGCTGGAGAAGAGAGAAAGTCACTTTGAATTATCGATTGTACGAAAACTCAATGTATGGATACCTTATCATCTGCATAGGACCTATAAAGAGGAGAAAAACTTACTCAATACACCAAGAACAAACCAATGACGACATTGTCTTCTTGGTTTCCAACTATGGAGCTAATTATTTAAAGTAATATTAAAATTTGATGGATAGATGGGATTGGAGGCAGTAAATGCATTGGTCAGTTGAGAAGGTTGTATTATATTTATACTATTATGCAGAGAGTTTGGTGTGAGAGTGAGACCATATTTTCCAAGACTCTCTCGAGCCACTCCTTTCTCTACTGATCCAATGAGTTTTACGTGGCTACTCTTTGCAAGCGAAGGCACTTGTTAGCATTTGGTCCTCCCTATCAAGATCAAGGCAATTTAGCTGAAGAATTGAAGCAGAGGAAGCAAAACTCCACTGATGTGATTGAGGTTCAAGAAGCCATATCTGATGCACTTGTAGTTTAGCAGCTATGTAAATAATTGTTTCATACGACTTGTAGTTTTCACTTGTAGCTTGTAATTTTACTTGTAGCTTTCTGACACGTGAGCTGATTAGTTAGTCACACGTGAGAAGTTGTTTAGTTGTTAGTTAGATTAGTTAGTTCTGTTTTTAGTCACTAGTTGAACCAGAGATTGTATATAAACAAACAAACTAAATTTATTCAAGTAATTTTTCAGTTTTCCCAATTCTGTTGTTCTTCATATGGTATCAGAGCTCTCTAGAAACTTTCATTTTCTAGGGTTTGTCAAAATTGGGAATTTCTTCTTGTCCGCCATTGTTACTCTTTTTCAAGCTTTCTCAGTTCAAGCTTTCGTGAATCTTCATCACATTTCATTTCTCTAATGGCCAACACCACAGCTACTGCTAGCGCTTCCACCATTGAATCCTCATCTTCTTCGCAAGAATCATACAATCCCAATGATCCTCTGTTTCTACATCCTGGTGAAAATCCAGGAGCTGTTCTTACTTCTCAACCATTAATTGGTGGAGAGAACTATTCTGCTTGGGCAAGGTCAGTGAGGAAGTCTTTGATTGCAAAGAATAAGCTTGGATTCATTGATGGTTCTTTAACGATTTCATCACCATTGGTGAATTCACCAACATCCATACAGTCTTGGATCCGTGCTGACAATATGGTTGGTACTTGGATCATCAATTCAGTTTCACCAAGGCTTCAAGCAAGTATTATTTACAGAGACACTGCGCTTGAAATCTGGACTGATCTTCAAGACACATTCAGTCAAGGAAATGGCACTAAGGTCTTCAATCTCCAAAAACAAATTGCTGAGATTCATCAGGGAGAGCAATCACTCACTGATTACTTCACTCAGCTCAAGGTTTTGTGGGATCAACTTCAGAATCTTAGTCCATTCCCTCAGTGCACTTGTGGAAAGTGTGTGTGCAACATCAACCAGAGGCTGAAGAGTCTTCAAGAAAAGGAATCCACAATGAAATTTCTCATGGGAATTAATGATGTGTTTTCTCAAGTCAGAACACAAATCTTGCTCATGGATCCATTGCCTTCTGTTAATAAGGCACATTCTTTGTTCATTCAAGAGGAGATGCAGAGGTCTAATTCTGTGAGGGTTGAATCTACTGTTTTAGCTACCAAGAGTTCAAGCAGCAATTCTAAAGGAAAGGAACGGCCCATGTGCACTCACTGTGGAAAATTGGGTCACACTGTGGATAAGTGTTACAAACTCCATGGTTTTCCCCCAGGTTACAAGTTCAAGAACAAGAATATTATGGCTCATCAAGTCTCAACTGTTGCAGACCAATTTCAAGGCAATCACTCTCATCCAGCTTCAGATCATACTTCTGTTGTTGCTCAAGCACCTGCTTTTACTCCTGATCAATACCAGCAACTCCTTTCTTTAATTGGTTCTTCTTCAATTGGAGTGCACCAAGCCCCAACAGATCAGGCACCTCACATGGTCAATGCTGTTTCTTTGCCTTCCAATGCAATTGCAGGTACTGTTCCTTGTACCTCCCATTCAGTCTTTTCTGCCAAGATTGTGAATAGAAAAGCTTTTGGTATTAAAACTTGGGTTGTAGACACTGGTGCTACAGATCATATTGTGTGTTCATTACATTTGTTGACTTCTTTTACTGCAATTACACATACTGTGGTTGAACTGCCTAATGGGGAGGCTGCTATTGTGACTCATGTTGGTACAGTTAAACTCTCACCACATATTACCCTAACAAATGTTCTTTGTGTACCTTCTTTTTCATTCAACTTGATATCTGTTAGTGCATTAACTCATTCTCAGCCCCTTTGTCTTGTTTTTCTTTCCAAATACTGTTTCATACAGGACCTTACCTGTTGGAACACGATTGGAATGGGCCAAATGCTTGATGGACTCTATCTGTTACAAGGTTCAAGTCTTTCCAATGCTTCCAGGTCTCTTGATGACTTCCTTCTCAAAAATAAGTTCAGCTCTTTCACTGCTTTCTCTTCTTCTGTTTCACATGCCAACTTGTATTCCTTATGGCATTCTAGACTAGGACATCCATCTGATATGAAACTTCATTCTTTGAGTCATCTTTTTCCATTCTTACAACATTGTTGTACTAAAGATTGCAATGTATGTCCCTTGGCTAAGCAAAAGAGGCTGCCTTTTCCTTTTGATAATAAAAGAGTTTTTCATTCATTTGATCTTGTTCACATGGATGTTTGGGGTCCATTTTCTGTTCCTACTACTGCTGGACATAGGTATTTTCTTACCATTGTAGATGATGCATCAAGGGCTACTTGGGTTTTTCTTTTAAAAGCTAAATCAGAAGTTAGGCCTTTGATTGTTTCCTTTTACAATATGGTACATACTCAATTTAACACTTCTATCAAGTCCATTAGAACTGATAATGCCTTGGAGTTCAATATGGTTGATTTCTATAGTTCTAAAGGTATTATTCATCAACAAAGCTGTGTGTATACTCCACAACAAAATTCAGTTGTGGAGAGAAAACACCAGCACATTTTGGCTACTGCTAGAGCCTTACAAATTCAATCCAATCTTCCTCTTGTTTTTTGGGGAGATTGTGTTCTAACAGCTGTCTATTTGATCAATAGACTTCCTACCCCTTTCCTAAACCATAAGTCTCCTTATGAGGTCCTTTTTCACCAAGTTCCTTCTTATTCTCACTTAAGGACCTTTGGCTGCCTTTGTTTTGCTACTGATGTTACTCCACACAGACACAAGTTTACTCCTAGAGCTAGAAAGTCCATTTTCCTAGGCTATCCTTTCAATATTAAAGGTTACAAATTGTTTGATCTTCAATCTCATACCATCTTCATCTCTAGGGATGTAGTGTTTCATGAAAAAGTCTTTCCTTTTGCTTCATCCTCTTCTCTTCCTCCCACTGATCTCATTCCTTTACCCAATGTCCCTTCTATTCCTCCTGTTTTTCTTGATCATACATCCTCTGTCACTGCTGATTCTATTATCCAACTCCACCATGATCTTGATTCAGATGATCAAGCTTTTCTTGATGCTTTTGATCATGTTCCATCTGATGCTATTGATCATGTTACATCTGCTGACCCAGCTGTTCCTAGGAAGTCTTCTAGGATTTCTAAACCTCCTTCTTATCTTAAGGCTTACCATTGTAACCAGGTTTCCTCAACATCCATTCCCAATCAATCCCAACCAGGTACTTTCCATCCTCTTTCTTCTTTTCTCTCTTATGCCAATCTATCTCATGCCTACAAATCATTTTGTTGTTCTATTAGTACTACCACAGAACCTACATCTTTCTCACAAGCAGTTTCTGACCCCAAATGGCAAGATGCCATGGATGCTGAAATTGCTGCTTTGGAAGCCAATAACACTTGGTCTGTCACACCTTTGCCTCCTACCAAACATCCTATAGGATGCAAATGGGTCTATAGGATTAAGTACAAGGCAGATGGGTCTATTGAAAGATACAAGGCTAGGCTGGTTGCAAAAGGATTTACTCAAAAGGAGGGTCTAGACTACCTTGAAACCTTCAGCCCTGTTGCAAAAATGGTTTCTGTCAAGTGTGTTCTTGCTGTAGCTGCTGTGAAAGGTTGGTTCCTTAGCCAACTAGATGTCAATAATGCATTTCTTCATGGTGACTTACATGAAGAAGTGTATATGGCTCTTCCTCCTGGCTTTCACAGCAAGGGGGAGCATGGAGAGCAGCTTGTATGCAAATTAAACAAGTCCCTCTATGGGCTTAAGCAGGCTTCCAGACAATGGTTCTCTAAATTCTCAACTACACTCATTCAGCTTGGTTTCACTCAGTCTAAAGCAGACTACTCTCTCTTCACTAGGCAGCAAGGAAGTTCTTTTATTGTTTTACTGGTATATGTAGATGATGTTCTCATTGCAAGTAATGATAAAGAGCAGGTTGATCAGTTCAAGATGCTGTTGAATCAAAAGTTCAAGCTGAAGGATTTGGGAGAGTTGAGGTATTTTCTTGGTTTGGAAGTAGCAAGAACAGATAAAGGCATTTCTTTGTGTCAAAGAAAATATGCTCTTGAGATTTTGGAGGATGCAGGACTACTTGGTTGCAAACCTGTCAAGATTCCCATGGATCAAAACTTGAAGCTTAGTAAACATCAAGGTTCATTGCTTGATAATCCAGGGCAGTATAGAAGATTGGTGGGAAGATTGCTTTACTTGAGCATCACAAGACCTGACATTACTTATGCAGTGCATAAGTTAAGTCAGTTCATGGCTAGCCCAAGAAAACCACATCTTGAAGCAGCACTTAAGGTTTTACAATACTTGAAAAATGAACCTGGGAAAGGGATTTTCTTCTCAGCAAGTTCAGAGCTTCATGTGAAAGGATTTGCGACTCGATTGGGCTGCGTGTCCGGATACAAGAAGGTCTGCATCCTTTGGATATTGTATTTTCATAGGGGATTCACTAGTTTCATGGAAATCAAAGAAACAATCCACTGTTTCTAGATCCTCAGCTGAAGCAGAATACAGAGCAATGGCTATCTCCACTTGTGAAATTGTTTGGATTCTATATTTGTTAAAGGATCTTCAGGTTGATCACAACAGGGAGGCTTTATTGTTTTGTGACAGCCAAGCAGCTCTTCATATAGGTTCCAACCCTGTTTTCCATGAAAGAACGAAGCACATAGAGATAGACTGCCATGTTGTAAGAAATAAGGTGTTGGAGAAAGTTATCAAACTTAATCATGTTAGAACTCAGTCACAATTAGCTGATTTGCTCACTAAACCATTGAACCACAAACAATTTTCTGCACTTCTTTCCAAGATGGGACTTATCAACATTTATCAATCTAAAGTCCATCTTGAGGGGGAGTATCAAGATCAAGGCAATTTAGCTGAAGAATTGAAGCAGAGGAAGCAAAACTCCACTGATGTGATTGAGGTTCAAGAAGCCATATCTGATGCACTTGTAGTTTAGCAGCTATGTAAATAATTGTTTCATACGACTTGTAGTTTTCACTTGTAGCTTGTAATTTTACTTGTAGCTTTCTGACACGTGAGCTGATTAGTTAGTCACACGTGAGAAGTTGTTTAGTTGTTAGTTAGATTAGTTAGTTCTGTTTTTAGTCACTAGTTGAACCAGAGATTGTATATAAACAAACAAACTAAATTTATTCAAGTAATTTTTCAGTTTTCCCAATTCTGTTGTTCTTCATACTCCCTGCATGCATTTAGTTGACACATGATACCTGAGTTCGCTTACGGCCACACCCAAACCAACATCCAATTCACAACATATATATTTGAATGTCAAGTTGCGATGGAATTTTAGCACACTTGCACATGGGATCACCATAAACCAATTACAAAGTGAGATTTGAATGCATACTTTGGGTGTGCTCCATAGCCTTACTCCTTAATACTTCTATTTGATAAAGAATAAAATAGACATATTGTGAATCGAGTTTCATTTTCAATAGTACGTAGGACTTTCTTTGTCTATAAGCCCATTAGGGTTGGACACGGATTAAGTCTAATGTTTCAATGTACTAGAGCCGACACAATGTGAATACATGATTATATCATATCGACTCCAGTGCAATGAAACTAACCCATACCAATTACCATCATGGTTTAGGTTGTTGGTCTTAAAGGCCAAACTCCCCTAAGTTATAGGCCAAAGGTCATAAATCATATTGCCCCGGTAAGGTTCATGTTACTTTTGTCTGCAAAGATAGAGCAAGCATTAGAATACTAATGGGTTTTGGTAAAAGACATTGTTGCCACTTTGTAAAAGGTTGAAACTTGAGTCATCTCCATTTGTGTTGAGGTGACTCATCTCCAACATTAGATAAAGAAAGAAATTACTACTTAGATCTTTTAGTAAAAGACATGAATTTTTACTTTTTTAAAGGAAAGCAAAGGCATAAATTAGCTGTAGCTCAGCTGTAGGGAACCTTTTATGTTGTATTAGATTAGATCCTCATCCTCCTAACTTTGTTGTAAGTCAATTATTGATAAAGATCCTCATGAAAAAAGATATATTGATAGATATGTATTGGACTGTCAAGTGTCAACTATTGAGACTTGTGTTGTATTTAAATTTCCATTAAAAACAAAAAATCTTAAACGGTGTTAGAAACGACGTTTCTGTGATAAGATTCAAAGCAAATAGCAGCTGCACACGTGCCCCCACCCCACACATCCAAATTCCAATGTGTCAACTGCTGTCAACTACCTTATACTCGGCCTATGAAAACTGTCTCCCACATCTGACCGTTTATTTCTCCCACGTACAAAAAATCCAACGGCCAGGATATCTCAGCCGCAATTGTTGAAAAAAACACACACTCTTCCAAATCTTATCAACTACGTAAACTCAACCTCCCGAATCCCACATAGCCACGTGTTCACAAATCACAATGGTACACAACTATGTCCTACACTTTCTTTAATTTCCAACACCAATAACAGTGTCCTAGACTCCAAAAAGTCCTAGTCCCTAGTACCCATTATCTCAAAGTTGAAAGCTTTATTTTTGTGCCTTTGTAGTTGTCACTAAAACTCTTCCTTTTTTTTTCATTCTTTCTTTCTTACGAGGAGTCAAGCATCATTTTAAAGAATTGTTCACCATAATTGTACGGCAAGTATAATGATTTTATGATTATCTTATTCTTCATCTTCTATCTGCTGCATATATATGAATCTTATGATATCTATAGTTGCCTAGTGCTTGATTTGTCAGTTTCTTCTTTTTTTTCTAGGATTCGTATTGTTTTGAAACTAGTGAATTTTGTGAAATTCGATATGGGTTGTGGATATTCTGATGTTTGTGATCTGGGTTTGTGACTATTCCTATGAATGTTTATTTACATGTTAATTTTTGGGGGAGAATATATCTTATGAACCTTTTTTAGCTTGCAAGTCCAAAACTTCAGCTCAACTTGGGTTGCACATGGTTGTGGTACTAGCAATTATGGTAGAGATGAGTTTAAAAGTTTCTTGGATTTTTCTACCTAGCTTTTTCCATATAAAGGAAAGAAATTAAAGCTACTTTGTTCCCTTTGTCTTTCTCTTTCTTTCCTGCTACTAGCAATTGGTCATTTACCAATTTAAACCTCAACTTGATTGGCTTGCTTTTGATTCAGATTGAATGGATGCAAGTTTTAAAATTAAAAAAATGGCTGCAGGGACTGAATACCAACCTCATCTTTCCATTTTAGAAGACGGTTGCAGAAAGGGGAATGTGACCTCGATGAGAAGTGATAAATCTGAAACTGCAGAGTGCACAAAAGTAGTGATCATGGGGAAACCTCCTCGGCACCTCCCACCAATAAGACACTGCATGAGCTCAATTCAGTTGGCTTCTACTGCTGAAGTGGTGAAAAAATATATATTGCAGTGTTCATCTTCTTTTCATACTGAATTTGTATTACATGTAATGTATTGCATTTTGATTTGTGACCCATTTGCTTAGGAATTGGATAGTGGGGTTGTTAGCACAGAGTCACCATCAGATGGTAATGCCATGTTTGTACCTGTTTTTCGTTCTGGAAGCTGTTCAGAGATTGGACCCAAGCCTTTTATGGAGGATGAGCACATATGTATCGATAATCTTTTCGAACATCTAGGTTCAACTGCACACTTCCCTTCTCCTGGAGCTTTCTATGGGGTCTGTATTTTAATTGCTGGAATCATAGATTTAGAGTTTTAATTCTAGATTGCTGATACTTTAATTATAGATCGGTAAATAAGCAATAGACCAGGGGTGACTGCACAATTGCCATAGCATGCCATTAGCTATGTGATCTGATTATTATTGTCCTGCTGCAGGTGTTTGATGGTCATGGGGGTATAGATGCAGCTTTATTTGTGAGAGAGAACATTCTTCAATTTATATTAGAGGACTCTCATTTCCCAAGTTGTGTGAACAAGGCCATCAAGAGTGCTTTTCTGAGAGCTGACCATGCTTTTGCTGATGCAACTTCTCTTGATAGTTCCTCTGGCACCACTGCCTTGACTGCCCTTATTTTTGGAAGGTAATGTTTCTATTCTGAACTTGCTATTTCTGTTCACTGTTTTTGAAAATTTAATTTCCTGAAATTCTAGTCTTGGATGAATTAAAATCTTACCACATAACTAAAAATGATTTTCCTATGATTGTTAGCTAGTGTCTATGTAGTACATAATACTATTTTGTATGATTTTATTTTTATCTGCATTATCCTCGAGGCTTACGGTCTCATCAGAAATCATTCATGTCCACAGGAAATAATAATTGATCAATTGGCAATGAAGATATTATGCAGCCTATATGTGGAGGAAAATGATTAATGAAAATATAAGTTGGACTTTGCAGATATAACAGTTACTTTTTACTCTTATCTTGTTCAGGTAATAACCATGCTTGGTTAACTGTGGAATAAAACTTCAATTGCCACTAAACTACTTTTGCTGTTTGGGGGCCACCAATAATGTTTTCTTCTCTGGATGTCTTCAATCTTCATTATGACTTTCTAGTTCCTGAAATCACGGTTGGGAACATGGGTATGTTATTTTGGGATTGGGTTGGCAAACACTACCATCCATTGTAGAGACATGGTTATGGTATAACTTGGTAATAATTATCAAATGAGTGATCCTAAGGATACTGCAAATTTTATCACATAACTAATGGTTGAGAAGGCATCAATCATGCTCATCATTACCACACTAGTTTGAAAAAAATTTGTATTAAAATCAGTAGTAGTTTTAGCGTCTTTCCTGTCAATTTTCTATATCAAATAAAGTTAAGATGGACACTTGCTACATGAAGAATCTTAACCACTCAATATAGGACAGTCTCTGGATGCAATGTCTGAAGAATTTAGCTATGATTATTCTGTGTCTCTATGGATGAGGCCACTTATGTTTGACATATGATCTCTCCTTCAGGATGATGCTGATCGCCAATGCAGGGGACTGTCGAGCTGTGTTGGGGAAACGTGGTAAGGCAGTAGAGCTGTCCAAAGACCATAAACCTGATAGCTCCTCTGAGAGACTAAGAATTGAGAAGCTTGGTGGTGTGGTACATGATGGATACCTTAATGGTCAATTATCAGTGGCTCGAGCTATTGGAGATTGGCACATGAAAGATCCTAAAGGCTCATCCAGTCCCTTGAGTGCAGAGCCAGAGCTTCAGGAGATGGTACTGAATGAAGAAGATGAATTCCTTATATTAGGCTGTGATGGCCTATGGGATGTGATGAGCAGCCAGTGTGCAGTAACAATTGCAAGGAAAGAGTTAATGCTTCACAATGATCCGGAGAGATGCTCAAGGGAGCTGGTTAGGGAGGCACTCAAACGCAATACACGTGATAACCTGACAGTTGTTACTGTGTGTTTCTCCCCAGACCCACCACCTGTGCTTGAGATCCCAAAATTCCAATTCAAAAGGTGTATATCTGCAGAAAGTCTAGATCTCCTCCAAGAGCTTCTGGACGGTAATTAATATATGATTAGATTGGATGGATGCTTGATAGCAAATTTGAATGATAATACTGGATGGATGCTTGATTGCAAATTTGAATGATAATATTATGAACAGCCAACCGTGGCATGCATTTGATCTTGCTCGAATTAAAACTTGAAATATAATTTTCATTTTGAAGATTCATGTTACCCTTCGTACGAGGTCAAGACCTTTCATTTTTTAACCTTTTCGTACCACCTCCCTGGATACCCACAAGACCATCGTAAGTTCCAAGCTAAATTTTGTAAACAAATTTTTTTATTTTTCTTTTTTAGAAACAATTCTTTAGATATTGTACCTTATTCCCCAGCTAAATTTAACCATAAGATTACACTAGTTAATAAGCTACATGGATGAATTTAATTGTCATTAGGTAAAGATAACATCATTTTTGTTACATTGACTGTTAATCATCATTGCATCGTCGGAAAACTTAAATTACAACACTTAAGAAACTGTACCTAAGGTGCAACAACAAAACATAACAATTAAATTCATGGTTTTGCACAAGATCACTTTCCAATGATGCACCTTAAAGAGGAAATTTCATTTATCATTTGTTTTTCGGTTTCATTTCAAAGAAATTGTAGTACACTTGTAAGGAACAAATAATTGGCAGTAGAGCAGAGCAAAATCTACTGACAAAATTACTAACCCATTGGCAAAAAGAAATACAAGCCTAACCCAAAGAGGAAAATGGAACTCGAATCTAATGAACAATGTGTACAAATGCACAGAAAACTGCATTTGGATAATAAATTCTCTACTCGTTGTTCTGCATCACTATGATAAGTGTTTACACATGCACAGAAAACTGCATTTAGATCATGAACTCTCTACTCGTTGTCGTTTTGCAGAACTATTATCACATTTATCAGATATATTAGTAATCTCTTTCTCATCATTGCCATCAATTGTTTCCTTGCCCTCATGTTTAAAAGTCCAACCAGGAAAATCAGACTCCGAGAACAAAGAGGTGGGAGTAGCTTTGTAGAATGCTAGTGGAACCTGTTTTACCCTTCGCCTAATCTGCAATATTAAAGGAGAAGCTTTGAGGGAACTTAAAATGCATAAAAGAAAATGTTTAGGAATCCAAAATATCAACAAATACTTCATCGTACTGTGTCCTTGAATTATTTCACTAGAAAAAATAAGCTTTAACTAATTTAACGAACAGCTAAATTTGAGCCAACGTTTAAGTTGACTAAAGGCATAGATTTGAAATATGGTAGCACTGTGAAATATCCTAGTTGAGCACACACAGAAAACTGTCTCCATGATGCAATTAAAGTTATATCATTTAATTTTCCGGATAAGTAATACTGAAGCAACCCCATGTTAAGCTTCAAAGATAGCACTGTAAAATTGCATCTATATAAGTATGGGCACATTGACAGGTACTCACTACTCAACTACCAATCATGCTCCAATCAGGGTTAAAATAGTATTTCATTGTTAAATCCGGTCAATGGCATAAAAAGCAGATTTTTTTTCCTGATTAATGGAAAATTAATAAAAGTTTTTCATGTATTGACAGACATGAGAACATTACCTCATCCCCAAAAATTGTTGCATATGAACCAGAACTGAAATCTTGAACTGTCATTTCAGTCGTTTTAGCTCTGACTGTCAAGTCATTCTCAAGTGATAAAACAAACCTAACACCATAAGGAAAAAATACATTACAAAAATAGAATCAAGCATATGTACATGCATTACAAAAATATATTTACATTGAATATTTACGTGCAAATGTAGGGGTGTGATAACCAGGATCAAAGCATGTACCTTGCGACAGGGGGGCAGTAGTGGTGACGGAGGGTATCAATCTCCCAAAGGGAACTTTCTGTTCCAAAAACGTTCATCAATATGTAAAATTACGATAGAAAGTAATTGCACCACTCAGAGTGAGCAAATATATTAATGAATGAAATCAAGCAATGTAAACTGGAGAGAAGACATGGAGAATCCGTGTGATGTTCACATTCATTGCTTACATGATACAGGGATCACACTAATTTATATCTATTAAAACAGGATGCCTTCTTAGGTCATCAAACCTGAGAGTACTAAGGAACTGAAGAAGAAGAAAAAAGAGAGATTTTAGGCTTCAAAGCCAAACAAACAAAAAAGTACAGAAGTCATGAACTATACTTTTGAGTGGTTTTACTTAGTGAGCCTAGTTGAATCAAGAAGATTAATCCAGCCTCAAAGCTAAACAACATAAACCATAGAGGTCAGTTGTATTATAATGTTGAACCAAAACATCTTAAATGTGAAAATAAAAGTCCAAATACAAACGATCTTTTTTCATCCCAGTTTAATGGCTCTACAAGTTTTCCAAAACATAAGAGTGTGCAACTAAGACTAATAAAATTCAACCTGTGCAATAATTGGGAGCATCATAGTAAATTTGTACTAATCTGCAAGCACTCAAGCTCTGTATTCTTCATCTATGGGTAAGTAAGATAATAAAAAACAAAAGTGCATGCAGAGTGATGTGATGGATAAACTCATAATAATGCATTTCACAACTACTTTGGGTTGGCTAAGGGCAGTAAATTAGCCGAAATGAGAGAGGAATAGAAAAAGATTGAAGAAGATACTTACTCATGGCCTTGGACTTTATAGGATTACTTTCCTCATTGTCAAAATGATCAACGCCTAGTTTCCTGCTGGACATATCTGCATCTGTTTCTTTTGAGGTTTCCTCTTGAACTTCCTGCACAAACTCCTAATTTAGCCCTTCTTACAGAATGCATGAAAGGAAAAAAAATATATTTATAGAAACCTTTGGAAAGAGTTATTAGATGAACTTAAAATTATGATATTTAAAGAATTAGAGGAAATTGGATCAAAACCATTCATTCACCAAAGTTTAGAAAGTAAAAAATCTGAGTAGCCAAATCTAATTTGGCGAACCTTATGTGCTTTTTTTCCATTGGGTTGAACATACTGGAAACCAACCAATCTAGCGTTACTAAACTGACAGCTATTAATTACTGAACACACAACCAGAACATAATAGGACTCCAAGAAAAAGTTTGCCATTTCCATTCATAGTTCAGAATAGTAAACAGATAAAGCTTCATATGCAGCATGATGCAAGTGTCCAAAACTCCTGCTAAAATAGTAACTCTCACTCTTTCCTCTGTTTGACTCCCAATCATCCATATTTTATTTCGTACATTAAATTTGACCCTTTAACTGTTGATGCCAAAGCGTATTTTTCATAGCTAACATAAATTTTAGCAACTCATGTCAACTTCATGGACAAAAGCTACAACTTTAGCAGAAAAATGCATCATGGAGCTGCAAACACCTATTCCAAGTCTTCATTTAATAATTGCAAAAACATAGTGGGGACCAATAATATGACTTGATCTAATTGTATCATTCAAGTATGTGCTGCACCTCTAAATTTTCTTGTACTACCAATCACACAATCAGGTGGCAACTTTATCATTATACTACGTAAAAAAAACCTTGATATTCTAAAACCCAGCATATTTTCCTCCATACCACAATTATAAAGCCTATCTTACATACTGGTATTTACCATGCGGAAACCAATCTATTTAACTCCAATTTTTATGTTATGTTATTCTGCATTAGGCAACAAACAGAGAAAAAGTTTCAAGAAACAAGCAAAGGAGATGCAATTTATGCAATGCACAATAGAGAATCTACCTACAATCCCACTCATAATAATAAACCCAGTGAACCCCACTTGCACCAAAGTCAAATGGATCATGGGTAAGTAAATTGAACAAAAGAAAAATTGATAGTAAATAGTAAGATTGTATTGCTACCCGGTGCACTAAACAGTTGATTGAAGGATGTCTTCGTAAAAGATTGTGAATCAGAGCTATAATAACCAATGCTCCTGAGGCAGGAACTGAAAGTGACAGCCGACTCAATTTCTTAGCAAAAGCAGCTGCCAAATATGCTGGGAGAAGTGTAGACTTTAAGCAAGAATCAAGAAGCTACAGAAAATACATTGCATTCACTTAGAAAATAAGAAATTGCTCAAGAAGAGCCTAAATTCCAACACTAAAGCATAAAGCGTAAAGACGAACTATGTAGCATTACCTGGAAAAATTTTGCCCGATGTTTTGCCATGAAGATAGAAGGGACCAATAAAGCATAAAGCTTTTCATAAAAGTTAGGGTACTCTAAACCATACTGCGTCATGAGGATGAAGAGACTACTAAGAGCCATGACACTGACAACACCACCAATGTCATATGATCTCGTCAAAAAATCACTGTACATTGTCAGGGACTAAATTAGACACAAGTTCACCATTCAAAAGAGAAAAAGACGCAAGATGTAAAATATGAAACAATATGAAATTTACTAAGTACGTAAATTTTACCATAACATTATAGGATTAGACAGGTAAGGAATGACAGCCTGGTGGAGAGTCACAAGAACCTGAACATCAAAAGGTGAGGAGGTGAGAAAATAATGGAGCACCTTAAGATAAAAAGAACAGCAAAAAAAAAAAAAAATAACAAACATGCTGAGAGAGAGAGAGACTGCAATTACCAAAAACCAATCAAATTGGTGCTAACATTAAGAATCAAGAACTCAACTCATAAAGTATTGTTTTATATATGTAAACAAAACTCATGCACCCATATGAGATTTAAACCATTACCTTACCTTCCACCACTTTTGGGGGCAGAAGATTCCATTTGGTTCAAATGCAATTGGTGTGAGAATGAAAATTATATCATCACAAGTTGTACAAAAATAAATATTGGCTTTAGATTATTAGGGGGGAAAGAAAAAAGTTACAAAAATGACAAGAGAGCCTATTAGGATCTGGGGATTCAAGTTTGATTGCCAGGGCATTTGTTTTAATTCTAACCTCAAGACTAGCCATAACAAGTAAGACAACTTCATTTCCATGCATTATGACATTTAATAGATTATGCTTAAGAGCACAATATGTTGTTTCTAACATAGTGTGAAAAGTTTGAGGCTTACCTCCTTGTATACATCAAGTGGAAGCTGTAACCTAAGAAATGAAATCCATGCTTTTGTAAATTTTAATTTCATCTTTTTGGCAATTTTGGCAGCAGACAACACCTAAACACAAATACACAATATCAAAAGAAATATACCAGAGAATATCAGCAGGGAACATTATCCATTTAAGAATAATAATACAATGGAGTTTATGAATGAACCATTAGAACCATTTTGAACACTAGTACAAACATTAAAGAGCCTGCACAAGTAAAACAATAGCAATTTACATTATTCTTGTTCTTCTCAGTCTGGTGTTGTTTATCTTCTGCCTTTGGATTCCCAGAGAGCTCTTTACTATCACCTCCTTTAGATAAGAATCTTAATCAGTAAAGAAACAAGCAAAATTAAAGCTTAATTGAGCCAAAATAACAAAAGTCGTACAGTAATTAAAATTATGTATTTCCATCTTCTATGTTCGCCAGGCAGTCAGCATTAATGTCGGATAATAATGCAACTGAGTAAAGGCCATAAAAAGGATAGACTAGATTGATACATACTAGTCATGAATACCTATACATACATACTAAAGGAGTAAAGACACCATATATTGGAAGAAAACTTAAAAGGAAACGATAAGCTCCAAGAGTAACCAGCAAGCAATCACCTGGTCTGCTCCACATCTCGAAATCTGATTTTTCATCTGAGCCTTCAAGTGGGGGGATGTGCGATATAACATAATGTATATTGTGAATAAAAATCTCCAAGCTGCAAGAAAAATAAAATTCTTTTATATAAATTCAACAGCTATCATCTAGATCCTGATAAAGAAGAGCACAGATAAGAGGAGGAAGTAACAACTACATGAAAAATGCCTACCTAGATTTTGAATGACTCTCATCGTTGCTGTCTGCATTCAAATCTCCGTGATCTGATGAGGAAAATCAATAAAAAGTTCTTATGTATATACCCAAAAAAAAAAAAAAGAGTTAGCAGACAAGTTTCAATGTGGTGCGTGGCAGGAAAAGTACCAGAAATGTCTTTTGCCTCCAAAGTTCTAGCAAGTTTTTCCAGGCTAATGTAGGTAAAATAACTGCAAGTGAAAAATGATAATTCAAAAAAAAATATTTCAACAGTAAAAATTAAAAACAGAAATAGCATTTAATTTAACTACAATTTTAAGATACCAGGCGCAAGCAATTGAAGTAAAGCCTGAAAGAACCATCTAGACACAACAGAGACTACATCTATCCTGTCCTACTGTGAATGCTAAGTAACAACATGTCAACATACCGCATTATCATCCAAAAGCAAAATTCACAAATGTTGGTACGTAAGAAAGTGATCATACCATACATCAATGTACTTGAAGTACTTTGACACAAATCAAGTCTACTATAAAATTAACATACACCATGGCATAGACACAGCAGAGATTACATCTTTCCTGTCCTACTGAGAACACTAAGTAACAACATACTACACCATCATCTAAAACTGAAATTCACAAACATTGGCAGTGTAAGAAAGTGATCATACCGTACATCTATGTACTTGAAGTACTTTGACACAAGCAAGTCTACAACGAAATTAACCGGCACCGTGGAGTGAACCTGCAACAGAAATGTCCATCGATCACATCACTAAGCGAGGTAGCAAATAATAACAACATAAAAAAAATAAAACAAAAAACCTCAGAAATTGTCCAAACTTACAATAGCATGTAAAAGCCTGTGGTATATAGCAGAGTGAAACCTCCCACCATTTGCAACCTTCACAAACTCCATTATCGTATCCAACACAACCTCCTATTCTCATTACCCCCAAAAATAAAAAATAAATAAACACTCCAAATTAGACAAACACACAATCAAAATAAACAAGAGTAAATTATACTTTTGGGGCATGAAATTTGGTGAAGCCTCGATTTTCATCACTCAAATTTTAAAAAAAATGAACAATTTGGTCCCAATGGAACCAAAAATTGTTAATTTTTTTTTAAAATTTTGGAGACCCAATTCGAACTTTTTAAATTTGAATGACCAAAAATCAAACTTAGAGTCTAAGAACACTATATTTTTCATAATTAACATGCCCTATAGTGATTGACAGATAATAAAAGTCGTGTCAGTGGTGAACCAAATTGGAAGTAACGTCACTCCAATCACAACAAGTCATGTTAACATTTACAAAAAAAATTATGTCCCTATGAATAATACTTCAAAAAACAAACAATTTACAAAGAAAAAGAAACAGACTTTGAGGGTTTCGTCGGCGAGAGGAGAGGCGGCGAAGTCGATGAGGGAACTGGCGAAGATATCGAACTTGGAACGGACCCAAGTGTTGTAGATGAGTTCAGGGTCGTCGTCATGGTGGTGGGTGGTGGAAGAAGGCTTGGAAGAAGGGAGGTCGGAGAGGATGGGAGCGAAGAAGGAGTGGAGAGAGAGGAGGGATTCGAGAGCGTGTGGAGGAGGCGAGGCCGGAGACACGTGGGAGAGGAGGATAGGGAGGTTGTTGATGTGAGCTCGAGATGAGAGCAGCTGGTGCCCTAGGGTTTTCAGCTCTGACAGAGAGAGTCTCCCTTTCGATTTCGATTTCGATTTTGATTTGTTCTTTGCGTTTTTTGAAGCAATGGAAGCCATAGCTGAGCTCTGTGTGTGTTCTTCTCTCTGGTTAGGGTTTTTGGAGGAAGTAGCAAAAGAAACAGAGAGAAACAGGGTTTAAGGGGGAGGGTCTGTTTGGATGCGCGGGGTTTTTATTCTCTTGTCACGAATGGGAATGTGACTGAATTAGTACACGGAAGTCGGAACAAAATATATATATATATATAATTTAAAAACAGTCACTTTACTCAATTGAAATTAGCAATGTTAGGTAGTTGTGCGCGCCTATAGCTCGGTTAATGGGCTGACTGCTAGGCTGGGCTCACAATCTATTTATTGTTATGGGTGTATGGATATCCTACAATGGGGAGCTCCTAGAATCTAAAGTTTTTCACCTTGCCTACAATTTCTGATAACCTCACCGAACAAGCTCACCCTCTTCCTCTTTAGCTCTTCTCTTCTCCTATTTATAGGCTCCCTTAGTGGGTTAGTTATGATTGCATCTCATGATTTTTCGTATAGATGGATCCCTTAGAAACTATTCCTAATGGAGAGATACCCCACTTTCGAAACAGGCACGTCGGCCTTGGGACTCGCGATAGATGTCAAATGGTGCTCGGCAATGACCTCCCCCAAGGCAATACTAAGACACCCTGGAACGAACTACAAGCAATACCAGGCCTCGAGGTCTGAATAGTCCACGATACCCTAGGCCAAGTAGCATGGACTACGCCCAATGAATGACTCCTCTCCAATCTTTAGCCCATGGGCCATCTTGCGATGGGCCGATGACCGCACAATAATCATAGCCCACTTCATTATTTTCCATTAGAAAAAACACTATTTTATAAAGACTAAAATATAACATACAACGAATCAAAAATAAACTCAAGAGAAACTTTGTCCCACCATAATGAAATCCAAGATTATGACACCAATCTTTATCTCACATGGACATATATATATATATATATATATATATTCCTATAAAATAAAAAAATAACACTAGATACATATTTATGTGCAATGGAAAATCAAAGCATGATATCGAGTTTAATTTTTTCAAGATTTCAAACCTTAGAGAATGAACATTTGGTGGGTAAAGTGAAAATTTTCAAACCACAAATAAACAATGTGAAATCTAGCCAAATTATAAGTGGATAATTTGTAATTATTTTTTACATTAAAATTTAGACTTAAGTCATATTATAATATAAAAAAGTACATCTGGCAAGTTGCAATTGGTGGAGGATAAGAAGCTTAAATCAATTGACCCACTTTATTTTAATAGAGTTATAGGGAGAACAAATATTAAGACATATACAATGAACCCATCTTTTACTGAATCAAGCTATATAAAGGCATTGGGATTTAGACTGAAGCATTAAATCAAACAAAGCATTAAGAGCACTAGTACTGGGATGTAAAAACCCCCCAAATTGCTATTTTACAACTCGAACCATTAAAAGCATGCCACAATTAGATTGCTAGATGCAAAAAATTATACCCACCAGCTACACTAAGTACTTACTTTTGAAACATCACTGTTCATAGGATGCAAACTTAAGCTTCTTTTGGGAGTTCATAAGAGAATGGAATGGAATAGAATGGAAATAAATGATAATAAAGGAATAAAAAGGAATGGAATGGAGTGGATTTAAGTAAGGAAAATGAATGGAAAAGAATGAAATGGAATGAAATTAAGTAACCTTGATTGGATGTTTTATAATAAATTAATGAAAATGAATAAAATGTAAGTAATCTTGTTTGGGAGTAATATGGAGGGAATGAAATAGAATCATTTTATGACAATATTACTATTAGACCCCTATTTTAAAATAAAGAGTTGAATATATAGAGGTATTTTGGGAGTTTTAGTAAAAAATTCATTAAATCTAATTCCATTCCGTCCTATTCCTCCCAATTTCGGAGGGAATGAAAATTTGAGGATTTAAGGGAATAGAGAAGAATGAGTGTTTCCTACTACCCATTCCATTCCCTTTATTAAAACTCCCAAACAAAATAAGGAAAAAATATTATAAAATTATTTTTTTCATTCCTTTCCATTCCATTCCATTCCCTCCTCCCAAACGAGGCCTAAGGCCTCTTCTTAATATTTTATTGACAATGAAACTTCTTTCTTCTTTCTCTCCTCTAAGTCATCCTCTTCTATCTATTCTTTGCTTTCACCGTCTCTCCCTCTTCTCTCTATTTCTCTCTTCTTCCTCTCTCCCTCTTCTCTCTATTCTCTTTGTTTCTCTTTCATCTATTTCTTCTTGTCTGAATCGGTGACTAGGTTCTGGTGGTAGGTCTTGGTGATAGACTTCTCTCTATTCTCTTTGTTTAGTAATTTATTTTTGTGTTTTATTTTAATTATTATGAGTAGCTAAATTTATAATTAGGGTTGAGGATGAAACCTTGTTAAGGATTATTAGTAATATTTATGTGATTTGATTTTTTCCACAATAGTTGTTCTTTAATTATTTAAATTGTTCTTACTTCATATCAATTGACTAAGATGAGATTCTAGATATGAGTTCAATCATGTTTTTCTCATGATTTAGGATTTGTCTTAATTAATTGAATGTTTGGTTTATTAATTCTTGATTATAAAATTGGATATCGCTTGTGATTTATCTGTCAATGGATACAATTTATGATTTGATTTTTAGAATTGGATATATCTTGTGATTTGTTTGGCTATAGATACAATTAATGATTTGATTTTATACTTAAGAAGCGAAGAAGAACATGCTTTTGATTTTTAAAATAAAGATTTTAATGAGAATATTTTCCATGATAGCAAGATTGATTTCTAGATTATTATGTAGTAGTTGGGAAAAATTAATGATCATAAATATATGCTGATATGACTTATAAGGCGGATTCCAAAACCTTAATTATTTTCCCTTGATTGTTTACATCTTTTTATTGCTTTATATCTTTTGCTTAGTTTCATTATTTGCTTAGTTTATTTAATTTTAAAACAACCAATTTTTATTAAACTAGATTATGATTAATTTGGTTAAGATTTAATTAATTTTCATACGTTCATTCAAGTCCCTGTGGGTTCGACCTCGTTCTTGTCAAACTATACTTCGGTATGGTTCGTACACTTGCGAGTATTTTAAAATTTCACAACAGTTGTAGGCAAGGCTGTGGTGGTGGTAGGTATTCTAAATTGGTTGCAAGTAATGGGTATTTTGGCTATGATGAGTTCTATGGGTTTGGATTTGGGATTTCGGTTTGGTGTTCCAATGGTGGGTTTGAGGTTTGGTTTGGTGTTTCAATGATGTTTAAGAGGTGGTGGTGGTGGTGTTTGGTTGGTTTGGTGTTTCTAGGAGATTGGTTCAGTGGTGCTGGTGATTTAGTGTGAGTTTGGTTGTTGAGGATAGAGATAGAGATGAGAGAGAAATCAATATATTTTTTTATAGTATTTGTTTTGTAGTTTATATTATTTTATTGAGTTGTATGTAAAAATAAATAATGGGAATTATAGTGAGTTGTAAATTGGGATGACAAAATAGATAAAATAGATTTTTAGGGCATAAATATAACTTTTTTGCATCCTCAGCTCTAAATGGTAATGGGTAAATGGTTTGTTTCAATCAAATTAATGAAAGAAATCCAACAAAGAACTAAAAGATGAAATCTTTTTACCTTAATATCTAGCTAGCATGTAACTCATGCAAATACATGGGTATATTTAAAATTAAACACAATTTTTATTATAAAAGTATAAATAATTAGTCAAATTATTAAAAAAAATATCATGTAACATATGCATACCTATAGATACATTTAAAATTAAACACAATTTTTATCATAAAAATATAAATATTTACTCAAATTAATTTTTTTAAAATTAAACGTAATTAGTCACACATTAAATTCTTACCTAAATTTATAACTACTTATGATAATTTTTTTCCTAATTTTTAATAAGATAGAACGTGTAGTGATTTTTATTGAGTATATATATGTGATTGGTTTTTTTAGTTAATTAATATTAGATCCTTATGGTGTGATTTTTTTTTAGTTAAGTGGACACATGACACAAACTTAAGTGGATAATTATAGTGTGGTCCTCACATAAATTTAAACACATGACACAAAATTGGATTCTAATTTCAAATTCTAATTGAACTCTCTCTCTCTCTCTCTCTCTCTCTCTCTCTCTCTCTCTCTATATATATATATATATATATATATTAGAGACTCTTGTAAGTGATTGGAAATTGCAAACTAATTAGCTACCCAAATTTTTTCTCTCTACAGTCTACACACACACAGAGGAACAGGAAAGACTTGGTCTTGCAAGTGAACTGGGACCAATTTCAAAAGTTTCAAGCCAAGAATGGAGGCATAGGTGGTGGGGCAGGTTTGGTGAACCGCATATTTCTCTTTCCTCCTACCATTATGGGATTAGATTTGGTATTTTGAAGTCCATGTGTGTCTCATGTGACTATTTCATTAGTATATTAACAAAAGACTAACAAATGTATTGATTTGGCTCTTGCATAAAGTTCAATGAATAAATTAGTCAAAAAATAAAAGTTTAAGAGGTGTAATGACCACTACTCTAAAATTTAGTAAGCTCTAGCAAGGTCGGAGACATGTGGGAGAGGAGGATAGGGAGGTTGTTGATGTGAGCTTAAGATGAGAGCAATTGGTGCCCTAGGGTTTTCAGCTTTGACAGAGAGAGTCTCTCTTTCGATTTCGATTTCGATTTTGATTTGTTCTTTGCGTTTTTTGAAGCAATGAAAGCCATAGCTGAGCTCTGTGTGTATTCTCTCTGGTTAGGGTTTTTGGAGGAAGTAGAAAAAGAAATAGGGTTGATATTTTTTCTACTTTGATACTTTAAAAGGAAGAAATATAATTTTTTATATTATTTGATGGTGTAATTTATTTGTGGGATTTTGGGCTTCAGCCGAGAGCGTGGGGCTTTGGCCGAGATCATGAGTAGTCCGAGTCCGAGGAGGAATATCTCCTCGGATAAGCTAAACGCAGATCGGGTATAGATCCTAATGATCAAAGTGACATTCCAGGAAGTTCTAATGATAGGGACAAGCATTATGAACGTACAAGAGGGATAAGGATTCAAAAATATCTATGGGAAAGCTGCTACACTGCATTGAATGCCCTGCAGCTAACTTTCTGATGGCATTTATGTGGAAAAGACCTCTAAACAGTGCTACCTCGGCAACCACAACTCACAGAAGGCCATAAAGGGTGTCTGATGGGACCAGCACTCAAGTGGTGGCTCAAAAGATCAATAAGTGTAGGATTAAGATCATCCAAAAGGAACTATATAATGGAAGAGACCCTTCATGAAAAGGGGATGGAAAAAGGAGAAGAGAAAGCACTATAGCAATCTCAACAACTCCTGTAACCATTGTCATCCAATATATACTAGAACGGAGCTCCTTGGACTGTGTCGAGAACAAACTTTCTGGCACAAACCGAGTTCAATTCTTGTTGGCTCATCATCCAAAACCATATTAACTATTATTCATGCGCTAAAACCTAACTCTTTGACCCACTTTCTACAAATTTATTGTACGAGGTTCACTGGGCCAAGATCCCTTACATTTTAGACTTGGTCTGAAAATTGTGTCCCTACATATATTATTTTAATAAGTTGTATATAAAAATAAAAATTAGAATGTTGAGTGAGTTGTAAAATAATATGGTAAAATAGATAAAATTTGTTTTGAAGTTGTAAAATATATGTTTCTTAACAAACCCGGATGCTAATGCTTATGTGGGTCGGGGTGGGAAAAATTGAAATCTTAAACTATTTAGGGAAATTAATTATCATTAATGAATTAGCAAATTTACAAAAAAATTTTATTATCATTACAATTTAGCGTTAAAATTGGGTGAGATTTCTCTTGTTGGAGATGATAAAAGAAAATTATTAAAATTATTTTGAATTTTATTATAAATTTTACAAAATAATGTGTTAATAAATGTGATTAGTTAGCATAAAAACCTAATTAGTTTTTTTCTTTTGTTATTGGTGATTCACCATTTGTTTTGTTTTGTTTTTGTTTTTTCTTAAGAAGGTGATTGCCCATATGTAAGTTTTTTTTTTATACTAATTTTTTGTTTTTTCTACTTTTGGGATTTTGGCTTTAGGTGTTCTTAGATGAGAGGAGGAATGTTGTGCTGTAATGAGAGAGAGAGGAGGAAGACGTTGATATGTAGAATACTTTAGTTCAATACTAGGTGGTAGGTGGATCTAGGAAGTGGAAAGCCACTATGATTTGTGCTGCGATTCTCCACCCAAATTCTCTCTATGGTTCCTCTCATGTCTCTTAGGTTTGATATTTTTAAGGGGTATTTAGTTCGCTTAGGAATGGCAAATGGCAGGTTAGGTCATAAATGAGTTGGGTGTGTAATTACCCATTTATCCATTTATGACCCGTTTATATATAAATTAATTATCCATTACACGCCCAACCCATTTAATTAGTAACCCGCCCATTTAACCCAATATGATCCAAATACATAAATAACTTGTTAAAAACTTTAAAAACAAAAATTAAAAAGTTCAAAAATCACTTTTTCTATTCTTTCCTTTCATTTTCCCTTCACAAAATTTATTTCTTAGCAACCAAACAAAGCCATAGAGAGAGAAAAAAAATGACTTTTTTCTTCTTTGTTTTTTTTCTCGGCAATGAAACAGAGTCTCAAGAAATATTATCGTAACGCTCTAGACGAAAGTCATAAAATTCCTTTCATTTCCTCTTTCCCTTCTATTCCCTATGTTTTACTCGGCAACCAAACAGACCATCAGAGAAAGAAAGAGAAAAATTTAAAGTTGTCAACTTCAAAAAAAAAAAAAAAAAAAAAAAGCTAAAAAATCTAAGTGAGAACAGACTTGGCACAAAACTGATTGGTACCATTCAATCCACCGAGATAGACATTGTAGCAAGTCCGCACTACATGAACCAAACAATCACCACAGATCAACACGGTGGGAGATCGAACCGTAGAGAGAAGAACCCGAAGCACGCTGAGCTCGATTTGTTCCTCTCTGAGCCCCCCGGACTTACACACCAAATCGATAATCTTGTAAACAATATTGGAATTGGAATCAGAATTAGAGTTGGGATCGGGGTGCTCGATCTCGGTCTTGATGAGGTTGAGGGAGAACAATTTGAAGATGCAATCCAAAGCTTCGTCGTACATGAATGCCACTCTCGATCTCAACAGGTTGGAGGTCATTCACGACTTGTTTTACTTGCTTGAAGATTTGGCCAAGGGGGTGATGCCTTTCGATATTGGTACCCAAGTCAATGACGTGTTAGGGTTCTTCTTCTTCTTCAAATTTGAGGGAAAGTGTTTATGCTTAGAAATCTAGAGGTTAAAGTGTTTGGGAAAGTGTTTGATTACTGAGAAAATCTGAGGGAGAGTGAGACTGAGGTCATACTTATTATTTAAGCTTTAGATTTTAGAAAGGTTTAGTGGGTATTAGTGCGTTTATTTAATTTTAAATTTTAGATGGATTTAGTGGGTATTAGTGGATTTATCCATTTAGACCCATCTAATTAAATAGTTAAATGAGTCTTTATCCATTTAACCCAAATACTCAAATGGGTTGGGTTATAATTTATCCAAATAAGATGAGTAATGGGCAGGTTTATGAATATGGATAAGGTTTTTTGGTTAATTTGAATTTTTATAACATTATCATAGTTTGAAAATTACAAAATATATCACATCATCTAAATCTCATTGCCTTCCTAAATAATGTAATGTTGTATTATTGTATTGAGATTACATTAATGTAAGATTACAATAACATAATATTATGGTGTAATATAACATTACAGCGAACCAAACGCCCTATAAGTGGTGGAGAAGATGAAGAGTTGGATGGAGAAGATGAATTTGGGTGGAGATTATGAGTTGATGTTTAAACAATGATCAGCGAAAAACTAAAAGTTTTTTTTTTTTTTTTAATTTATTTTCTTCAAATATGAGTGAGAGAATTTACATAATCAGTTGGAGAGGTTCTTAGGCCTGCTGACAAATATATTATAACTTTGGCCAAAGTTACCGGACAATAGAAGGAGACGAAAAAGAGGATCGCCAAGAATTGTGAGCATTTGTGATTCAATTGGATGAGCAGTTAAATTATAAAAAGAACTCAACTGATTGGCACAACTCCAGTATTTCCAACCCGCAATTATCGAATTAATAAAAAACTATACAAAACATAGAATAAAAACTCAAAAATAGTTGGCAGTGCATTGTGCACGTCTTAATGGTTCTAAAAATCCATTCCACAACTTCTAATTATTAAAAAATATGAAAAAATACACGGGACTGTATGCAAAACTATGAATACTGAAGAGTGTGATGAATCAATTTTGGCAACAAGAACGAAAGATATGTATATGGTAGACTGGTAGTTGTTGGATTGAGAGCCTTGTGACCATTTTATGGTTTAAAGCTTGAAGTTTGACTAGGATTGGAACTTGGGCCTAAATGGGTAGATAATTGAGGGATTGTGAGAACTGAGCTAAGGATCTGATGATTTCGGCCTTGAAAATTTGAAATTTTGTGAAAATTGTCGATTGATTAAAGCAAAGAAACGAAACCTTAAAATCCAAAACAATTAGCTTGACCAATTGGGGTTGAAATTGGTGGTGGTGGTGGTGGTGTTGTTGTTTTTTTTTTAATTTTTAAGTAATTTCTGCGTGCATGTGTGGCCTTGGTACCTCAAAAATACTACAATTATATGAAATTCTAATACTACCATGTCGTCAATGCAAATGCAAATACATTTCGTAAAGGAGGCCCAATGAAACACGCAATGGTGAGGGTAAATCCGGATTAGTGTTATAAAAAAAAAAAACAGTGGCGTCATGAAGTGAATCAGCAAACCCTAAAGTCACAGGGCAGTGACGAAATTACAATTTTGGGCTAGGTTTTTCGACAGTTTCGTTGTCACAATGTGATTGGTATTTATGTTACACAGCCAAGTACTTGTCCCCCCAAACAGACAAAGGGAAAACCTAAGTAGCAAAAGAGTAACGCGCGCGCGCGAGGGCGTGCAATGCACACGAGCGTGGAACAGTGTTGATGGGCGGACATTACGAACCCAAGAGTTTCATAACTTGGTCCCACACACAAAAACCTCTCACTCTCTCACTACTATAAATTTGTGGTATTTTCTTTTTCTTTTCTTCCACCCAAAGAAAGAAAAAGAAAAAGAAATTTATTTTGAGATTGTGAGAGAGATTTTTGGTTTGCATATGCATTGAGAAGAAAGATGTTTGTGAATTTTTCAGAGAGTGAAACTAAGAAAATTCTCTTTTTTTTTTTTTTGGGGGTTTCTTTGAATCAATCAAGGCTTATTATTATATAAAAAAAAAGCAATAAACAAAAGTTCTCATTGACTCTTGGATTTTTGTTTCTCTCTCTCTCCCTCTACATGTCATTGTAAGTCAGCTCCACATTTATTTATTTTAGTATTTTATTTAGTTTGAAGTTTTAAAAACACAGTTAAAAATTTTAAAAATTCAACAATTTTTTAATGTATTTTATCTCTGTCTTTTTCTCTTCCACAGATCCCATAGAGAGAGAAAGTAAGAGGATCTAAAAAAGTCCTTTAATTTCTTGGCTGTAAAACAGGAGGACCATTTGAGTATATTAGAATTTCATATAATTGTAGAATATCATACGACATGGTTCCATGGTACTATGAAAAAAATAGGAGGCCCAATGAACCACGCAATGGTGAGTGAGTCCCAGGTACTTTTTAAAAAATGCTACAATTATGTGAAATTCCAATACTACCCATTGGCCATGCAAATGTAAATGCATTTCGTAAAGGAGGCCCAATGAACCACGCAATGGTGAGTGAGTCCCAGGTACTTTTTAAAAAATACTACAATTATGTGAAATTCCAATACTACCCGTCGGCCATGCAAATGTGAATGCATTTCGTAAAGGAGGCCCAATGAACCACGCAATGGTGAGTGAGTCCCATGTACTTTTTAAAAAATACTACAATTATGTGAAATTCCAATACTACCCGTCGGCCATGCAAATGCGAATGCATTTCGTAAAGGAGGCCCAATGAACCACGCAATGGTGAGTGAGTCCCATGTACTTTTTAAAAAATACTACAATTATGTGAAATTCCAATACTACCCGTCGGCCATACAAATGCGAATGCATTTCGTAAAGGAGGCCCAATGAACCAGGCAATGGTGAGTGAGTCCTAGGTACTTTTTAAAAAATACTACAATTATGTGAAATTTCAATACTACCCATCGGCCATGCAAATGCGAATGCATTTCGTAAAGGAGGCCCAATGAACCACGCAATGGTGAGTGAGTCCCAGGTACTTTTTAAAATATACTACAATTATGTGAAATTCCAATACTACCCGTTGGCCATGCAAATGCGAATGCATTTCGTAAAGGAGGCCCAATGAACCACGCAATTGTGAGTGAGTCCCAGGTACTTTTTAATAAATACTACAATTATGTGAAATTCCAATACTATCCGTCGGCCATGCAAATGCGAATGCATTTTGTAAAGGAGGCCCAATGAACCATGCAATGGTAAGGGAGTCCCAGATACTCTTTACAAAATACTACAATTATGTGAAATTCCAATAAATGCATTTCGTCAAGGAGGCGGTGGGTGAGTCCCATGTGGTAGGAGGGAGAGCAAGGAAACGGGGAGGATTCTGTTTTCGCACGACAAACCTTTCAACCTTCATCGTTAAGTGCCTATATAACACCTCATCTTCATGGTTCAGAGTTTCAAGCTAGCCATTGAGTGTTCCAAGTGCCTATATAGCATCTGAACTTCAAGCCTTCCAAATTATCTATGGCACGTTTTGCTTTTGCAAATCCTCCAACTCCTCTCACCGCTTACACTTTTGCAGATTCTCCTCCGCCTGATCTGATCGGGTAACACTATCTATATATAGTTATTAGTAGTTATTATCATTTTTTATACATGTGTTTGTGTGTTTCATTTATTGTCAATTTCTGAATCTTTTCTGGTGATGATGCACAAAAAACTTCAACTTTGTAACAGGGAGGAAAAGCTTCTCTTAGGCATCAAAATCGCTGTCGCAATAGTCGGTTTCATGATCCTCATTGCCATACTCATTCGTAAACTACGCGAGTGTGATTCCAACAGTGGCAGCAGCGCCAGCGAAGGTGGCGTCGTAAAATCCTTCTCATAGTATATTCAGGATTCACACACGTGAGAAAGAGTGCGTATCACGAAGAATTCAAGAATTGTGCAAACTGGTCCAAGAATTTAGTTTTTTTTTTTTTGGGGGGGGGGGGGGAGGGTTGTTTTTTATTTTTTAATATTACTAAATATTATTTTTGTTCTTTGCAGTAAATTGGTTTTTTTTTTTTTTTTTTTTTATTCTCTAAAGTTTTATCACTACAAAAAAAAAAAAAGAGATTTATTTTTACTAAATTTTTTTCTGTTCACTGGAAAAAGTTCAAAATAAACACTAAAAATAGATTTTCGTGACAAAGTATGGCCTGTGGATCCTGGTCCTCTCCATTTCACTCGCAGTGGGGATTTATTTGAAATACATCTACGGTCTAAGATGTGCCACGTCAATAAGAATCTTAAAACCTTAACTCAACTAATTCAAACCCTGGTTATACCAAGGTTAACTAAGATGAGAGAGAGAGATAAGCAAAATCCCCACGGTCTGCATACCAGATCAGATGTGAATATTTCAAAATCTCAATTTCTCTCTCTTCTCCATTACCCCTCTCTTTCTCTCTCTATCCCACGGTCCTCACCGTCGCCGGAGATGTCAAGAAGGGCTTTGGAGGGTTTGGGAGCGAGGCGAGCTGGGTGGAGGAGGAGGCGGCGTAGCCCCCGTTGGCTCCGCCATCGCCTTGCTTACCAAGTCCCAAGCCGAAATCGCCGACGCCAAGTCGAAAGCAGCGTCGTCGTTGTCTGAGACAACCAATTCGGTGGCGGAAAATGTGGGTCCCACAGTGGTAGCGACGGTGGCGGTGGCTCCTCCGCAGGTGAAAGAGGCGGCGTCGTTGTCGTTGTCCACGCACCCTGCTTCGGAGGGAGGGAAGATGGTGGTGGCGTCGTCGTATGCGAAGAAGCTGGCGAAGGAGTTGAAGGTGGAGTTGTGGCGAAAGATGTTGAAGCGGCTGCTGCTGTTTCTGTGGGTCCCACTGCAGCAGAGGCGGCGTCCGTGGCTGTGAAGAGTGTGGGGATTGAGTTGGGGGGCAGGTTTAATTTTTCTTGGGCCTAAATTGTAACTCAAGCCTATTGCATATATATGGCTGTTGGTTTTTCAAAATCTCAGGGGGGGCAATGGCCACCCAATGCCAAACTGTAGCTCTTGATCCAACTTTGAAGAATCACCGCAACCCTTTACTCCATTATTCTCTCTGTCTCTCACTTTCTATCTACTATGATTTTCCCTTTTTGGCCGTCACCTCTTAATGTACTGGTTTTGAAGACTTGTTTTCTTTCATTGGTATTATTATACTTTTTAACAACTTTCAGCAGCTAAATGAGAAAAATTTTCAGAAAAAAAAGACCAGCACTAGCTTCGTAGAGTTCATTCATCAAAAATATATTCCTAAAAATGGAAAATGGATGAATGATTTTTCTTTTAATGATTAAGCAGCACAAATAGATAGATAACAAGAAATGAGAGATATGCAAAAGAAGTAATAATGAATTGAAACAAAAGAAGTAAATGAGACAGAGTAAAGATTCAATCTTTATCTCAAAAAAAAAAAAAAATTCAATCCTTATCTCAAAAAATAAAATAAAAAAGATACTCCAAGAATCATCCAACCATTATAAAAATTCAATCTTTATCTCAGAAAAATGATCAAACATCAAATAAGATAAGCTTTACGGATATACCTCTGTTTTGGCAAGATAGAAACAGAGCTGTCTCTGAACTTGTTCTCTGATCCTGTCCGTGAAGCTTTTTTTTTTTGTTTTTTTTGGGTTAAAATCTATGAAGCTTTGAACTGTTTCACGTTTCTTTCCTAAAAAGCTTTGAACAAGAAATACCTCTATTTCACTTGTTCTCTGAACCTTCTGTGAAGTTTTTTTTTTTTAGGTTAAAATTTGTGAAGCTTTGAACGTGAGAAATAGGCTGATACACCACTGTTTCACTTTTCCCTCCCAAAAGGTTTTTTTTTTTGGTTTTGTTTTCAGTAGATTTTGTCCGGTTGAGTTAAACAACCCTCCCAGTTAAGTGCTTAACCCCAGTTAAATGTGTGTTTCCCTTTTAATTGACGTGACAGTATTTTGAGCGTTGATCTTTCTTCAAACAAATCCCCACCGAAAAAATGGACACTCTCCATTTCCTTGAAATGGAGAGGATCCAAATCCACTACTTTATTTGGAGCGTTATCTAAAAGTTTAACCAATACAACCTTTAAAAAAAATTAATAAATAAAACCTCAAAAAAAAAGGACAGTCTTTTCCCTTTCGGCCTTTGGGCTCCAAATATTTACGAAGAGCAGGAGACTGATGAGCGAAAATGAGTTTAATAAATAAATAAAAAAACTCAAATACAGATCTCCGACGACGAACTGAGCGCGGTGGTCGGCAATCTCAACTCCGCCGCTGTCTCTTCATATATATATATATATATATATATATATATGAAGGATTTTATTGTGTCTACAGTGAGGAGTATCAGGAAATATTTGCATTTGAACTTGTAAGTGTGGACGTAGCAACATTATCTAAATTTAATTTCCCTTATCTGCTTATTGTTTTTATATTCACATACATACTTTTGGATTAGTGATGGGGTTATTGCAATATCTATAATTGAGCATTTGATAAGAAGTGAGTTCTTTTATTTTTGTAGGTGCTAGTATTTATGTAAAAAATCTCCTTTGATATTTACAATAACTTGTTGAGATTACTCATTATGTGGAATTCCTTTTATTTGTTGTGGTCGTTTTGTTTGAGAGATACCACAATAGTGTAATGTCTTTAGCTCTATGAATCTACAGGATGAGAAAGAATTGCTTGATAACAACTGTTGCAACAAGATTTCTTGATAACAATTGCCATATGCACCTGAAGTCATGTGTTCTGCAGAAAGAGGATAATTACTACTTTGCACTATCAAAATATAAAAAATTCTTGGAAGAAACTTTGACACAAAATCCAATTTTTTTTTTCAGCCTTCTTTCGGGTTAAATGAGGTGAGATGGTAGGTAGTTATGAAAAAACTTAGTCTAGCGTGTCCTAAATAGTTGTCCCTGAGCTTTACTGTAAAAAGATTTTCTTGGGGGCTGCGTTAAGCATGATTAATTTCCTGCTAAGAGCCTGAGCATGCTGATTGAGAATGCTGTAAGCTTAATAATTGGCATATTGAGTATATACTGTTGTAGTAAATTTGTATTAGCTATTGCTATAGTTATAGACACATGACAGACTGTATTTGATAGTACTTTCCATTCAAGATATTCTTTTTGAAGAGTCATTATGCCATGATTGCTAATATATTCCTTAAAACGTTTTTGTGCTGAACCAACAATACTTTAAATATGCCTTTTGGGTAAAGATTTATTGTTGACATGCCCTGTATTGATAGTGCTTCTGCCCTCAAATGTTGATCATGCTTGGCAGGGGAATCAGTTTTTATGAATTTAATCTAAAATTCTCTCTGCATCTCTTTCCCCTTGGCAATTTATTGATGAAATGTTAGGAATACTCTTTTTTGTATCTTGCTATATGGAATTTTCTATTAATCACTTCCATAATCTTTTTTGCTTGAAGGTGCAAAGCTGGATCAAAAGTGGCTTAAGAGATTTTTTTCCGTTTCCCGAGCATCAGTGTATTGGGGCATCCCAGTTCCTAATGACAATAAGCAAACCATATATGTGTGGCTTGATGCATTACTAGGGTAAAGTTCTTTTCTTTTGTCATTAAAAATTTGCTAAGCTTCTAAGTTCCTAATTTGTATTACAAATGTTTATTTTATCTATTTATTTGTTTTATTACCACAAAACGTGTAGTAGACATCAGTCAATTTCCAACATATGAAACAACTGTTTGTATATATGTGTGTGTGTGCGTGCGCGTAAGATTTATGAAAGCTTCTGCTTGATGTAACATTAGCAATCTTTATCTATTGACTCTTTATTTTATTTTTCTGTTGAACAGATATGTATCAGCACTATCAGAGGATGCAGGGCAAGCCAATCTACAATTACAAAGTGCTGTTTCTTCAGGTTGGCCTGCCTCACTACACTTGATTAAATAAGGTATAAGCATCTTCTATGCTTATTGGAAAGTTCGTGTAACTGGCCACTTAATAGCTGTACTAAATCTATTATCTTCATTCTAATTATTAAAACCTAACATAAGCTGTAAGAGCCCTGATTCATTAATAGAGAATTTTGCAAATAATTATCTCTCCAGGTAGGTGCCGTATTTAAGTGTCTAACTTTGGATCGTGCATGCTGTGAAATATGACCTCATATTTTTTGCTCAAATTCTATTAAATATTAATAGTGCTAGATTTTAGTTTCTTTTGAATGAAAAGTAACACTTACATATGAAAATTCCTTAATTGGTTTTGCTGCTGACTGCTGCTGTATGAGACCAGTAAATATGGAATGACATAAACATTGGTGAGAGTGAAGCAGACAAAGGCCACACGCTGTTGGAATTGGAGAGGCAATGCTTAGAAGTCTACAGACCAAAGGTTGAGGAGGCTGCCAATGCCAAGGCACGCCTCCATTGTCTGTTGCAGCCGAAGAAGCTGAACTTGCCACTCTCATGGCTGAACGCCTCCATCAGGATTTTGGATTATTGTGGACTTGGTGAAATGTGGTATTTTGTTATTTTGCTTGGATGTTTTAGTTTATCATGATAGGATTTTGGAACTATTGCGGACTTGGTAATATACTAATTTGTGGTCTTTTGATGTATGTGTGGTTGTGGAACACATTGAAAGAGACTTGGAGCATTTTATTTAATATTGAGCTTTGAGATAGTTTAGACTTTGTAATGTGGTTCTTTAGAGTACGTGTATGGTTGTGGTATGTATTGAAATGATTAGGTGCAAGGTATCTAATATTGTGTTTTGGAATATAATTTCCAGTAGGTTACGTAATATAATGTTTCAAGCAAGTTATATAACTATTGTTTCAAGGGTCATAAGCCACACTCCTGAAAGTTGCAGAGATTTACAATAATAACACATTATAAAATAAGCAAAGCTGCTAACGTCAAATATCAAATACATTGTTTTTGGTTTTTAATTATGACTTGAGTTGTCCAACATTAATACATTATAACCACATACAAACCATATAATACAAACTAAATAAAGCTATACGGAAACACATTGCGTAACAAAAAGTCCGATTGAGAAAGTCACAAACAAAGTCGATTACTAGGCCCACATTTATACAAGGGATAGTACAATGGGTCCAAGAATGGGCTTGGGCCTGAGACTTCAATCGTAGGCAACCTTGCTCTCACACCTGTGAAACAGCTCAGACTCAGACCATGCTACCTTCATTTAACTAACACTAAATACGCATCCTAGAATGAATTTAAATTAAGCTATAATTCTTTAAATATGCATGATCTCCCTTTGAGGGACAATTCTAATCTTCATTGTTGTACTCATTGTTAAACTAGCTGATTATGGAATTAATTCAAGCTGTGGAATGGGCATTAGTGACAGTGACAGTGGTAACCAACATACTATGTAAGGCTCCACATCATTTAGAGCTTCAAGAAGAAGATTGTGCTGCTTGTTCTGTGTATTATGTCCCTGTGCTGCGTTTGCTGCTTGTGGTGTTTTGTGTCCCAGAGGGCAGAGTGTGACAGTCTTATTATTAAGGGTGGAGATGGAGAATAGCATGACCTGAATAAATCTCAATTCTCCTATATATACATATATACATGTGTTTAATTAGTTTCCTTTTTATGGAGTTTCAAAAAAAAAAAAAAATGATGCCCTTTAAGAGTTCTAAAACTTCACTGCACAATGTCTTTGCATAGAAAGTAACTTATCTTTTTTAAGGGAAAATTATTGTGTATTTCGGAAGTATATTCTTTCCCTCTCACATAGGGATGGGTCCTACTGTACACTTACATAATTATATATTTAATTGAAAAAATTATCTTTAAAAAATTCTTATTATTTAAAAGAGAGAAAAAGAGTATACTTGGAATTGGTAGACGCTAATTACATGCATCCTTAAGGTTTAGGTTTAAATCTAACCGTATTATATTTCACTCACACAAAAAAAAATCTAACTGTATTATTTTTATTTATTTATTTACTTTGTAGGATCTCATTTTATAATGTCTAAATGGCATGCATCAAAATTGACATTCTTACGGTTTGTATATTAAAACGAAACATTTTAATATTACTTAATTTTGACTTACCATTTCATAGTTACCTCTAATAACACAAAATAATTCATCAAAAAGTTGTATAACATATCAAATTATCTATGCAAAACCAAATCATAAACATTTTTAATATTACCATATATATAATAAGGACATTAATTTTAGAATGAATTTATAGTTTAGCCTACACCAAATTAATCTCAAATATCAAATCAAGAAAATATTTATGATGAATCAAATAAATAACTCAAATTGCTCCAATTTCTCTTGACAGTGATATCAAATAAAAGAATCATATCCAAATTCCATATTCTAAGAATAAAATTAGAAACTTGAGCCAAGAAAAAAGCTTAATGTTTTGTCCACATACTGCCGAAATTTCATGGAACAAATTAGAATAAACTAGAATTTAGGCAGAGATGAAACATATGAGTGATTCGTACCAATTAATAAACCATAACAGAGTTTTTTGGTTAGAACAGAATTGATAACATTGATGTGTATTAGACTATTAGTGTTTGAGTACATTACTGAATGCTTAATCCATTTGAGTTGATTGTGATATAAAAATTTTCATTATCCTTTTCACAACTTGCTAAAGTTGTAAATTGAAATTTGAGTAACATCTTGTTTACCATGCCCTTGAAAATATTTTATTATAAATAAATCACAACAAAATATGTTGTGGATTTGGGTGTGTGAGTCTGTCCCTAACATTATTCAATCATGTTAATTGGTGAAAAAAAATATTAATATAGAACTAGATGCTGATGTTCTTGTACATTTACTTACTAACCCTTCCTCTATTAATCTCATGTTAAAACTCCTTTTGAATGATTGCAGGAACCTGATCAGAGCCTTCTCTAATTGCACAATGACTCATATTTTTAGGGACGCTAATAGCTATATGCGCTGACAAGCTTGCTAAGACGAGAGTGATTCAGCTTACTGACTTCCTTATTTTGTATGAACCACTGCCTATGGTAGATAATCTATGATATTTGAACAATACCAAAAAATCCAAATACCATTCCAAAGTTCAAACACATTCAAATCTTTCAACTCACCTATTACGCCATTAAACAGTTACCTAAAGACACAAAAAAAAGTTCAAATACATTCAAATCTTTCAACACACCTATTATGTTACTAAATGGTTAGTGAATGAGTTATCTTAGAAATACAGTCAAATCTTTCAATCCACCTATTATGCCATTATATGGTTACTAAATTAGTTCCTCTAGTTACACAACAAAAGTTAAAACATATCCAAATATTTCAACACACCTACGCTCTGTTTGTTTCAGTATTAACATTTTCTAGAAAATAGTTCATTTTCTAAAAAGTATTTCTGGAAATCTATATCTTTTTTTAGTGTTTTGGTAACAACTTTGAAAATGAGCTTGAAAGCATTTTCTAGTGTTTGGTATTCACAAAATTTTTATAACATTTCTTGTATAATTTAAAACATGCATAACAAGTGATTTGTGTAAACCCAACTAATGTAATCAATATTAAAAAAAAAAAAAAAGAATCAATTTGATTTTCAAACTAAAATTTTGACAATAGATACAATCAAAATTAAATACAATTAAAATTAGTTGTCCAATTTTCATGATCTCTACCATTCATCTTACTTATATATATATATATATATATATATATATATATATATATATATATATATAGAGTAGGACAAATAAGGTACATAAGAAATATAAATTGATCACTTTGTAGGACAAAAAACAATTATAAATTACTCAAAAAAATTCTGCAAAATATATCTGCAATGCTAGCCCATACATAGGACAAGGGAATAGATTGCAATTGATACAATAGTTTAAAGAAATCAATGGCTTAGCGTTGAAGTTTGAGGAAAACATTGTAATCCACTTTATAATATTAATATGATAAGCTACAAAATGCAATTCCCCTAAAAAAAATTATCATTTATTATGCTATTATTTGTAACAACATTATTAATTTATTGTATGGATTGCCCTATGTAAAAGTAATTAGCCATATAGCACTATGTTGGCAAATTTTTGTCTTTTATTTTTTTCATTCTTTCTATTTTTTTCTTTTCTTTTTTGTTGCACTTTTATCTGCGAAAAAGAATGAACTTCTACAGTTGTCCATATGGGAATCCACCAAGCCAAAAATTGTTTAGAGAAAAAAAAATATATATATATATATATATATATATATATATATATATATATAGGTCAAAATTCAAAGAACTTTGTTACAGAGGGGAAGGGAGACCGAGAGAAAAGAGAGAAGAGAGACAAATAGGGAGAAATCCGTGGGAAAAGAAGAGACCAGACGAAGTCACAGTGAGGGTGTGAGAAGAGAGAGAAAAAAAATAAAGACAAGAAGAAGTGAGAGAGTTATAAGTGTTATGCGTTGCACAAGAGAGATTGTTTTCCAATATTTTTTTTTGGAATACAGCTTATAGAAAATAAACCTTATTTTTGTTAGAGTTTTTCATTGACTAAAGATAGTTTTCTGTTGACCAATTTATTTTTTTATGCTATCAAACACTGAAAAATGTAGAAAACTATCTGTACAGAAGGTTTTCCAACAAAACAAGCAAAGCGCTATTATGTTATTAGATAGTAACTAAATGAGTTATTTTAAAAACACAACAAAATGTTTCAATATCTTCATAATAAGTAAGGTATCAACCAACTATAAGTCAAAATAAAATATAATAAATTATATCAAGACTCATAACAGCTCAAAAACAATAGTATTGTAAAATGTCATGACATTTAGTGTTGTCACTAGACTTTTTCTTTTAAATTTAAAACTAACCAAATTATTTTAATTTTCCCCTCCCATGTTGTCCTAAATCCTTGCCTCTTCTTTTAAAATTTGACCCTATTATTGAGCCAAAAGCTTTCCCTAAACTACCTGAAAATTTTACTCCATCTGTTAGTAATTTGCCAAATTCAAAATTCAATATTTTACAAATCTTTGACGTTTGAAACCACAATACCGTAGGATCTGTCACCCTTAAATAAGATTCACACACCAGATGTTGTTGTTGAACAGATTTCAAAGTTCAAACCTGAAAATACCATATTTTTCGTAGTTGCAAACCTGGATATTCACATGTTTCTGTTTTATAAGTCCAACTTCACCACCATTATCTTTTCTTAACAATAAAATTTCAACAACAAAAATTTCTTGCACTTGCTTGAAAATTTTATTGTTCAACGCAGAAAACACTAAACTGTTCTGAATCAGTTGCCAGAAATAAGTATAACAAAAAAAAAAAAACTAACAACATCTTTCATTCGTAGATTATGTTGTTGATAGAATCTGATATAGACCCATATGACCAGTTCAGAATTGGTCGCAACCCTGATGGCACTATCACTCGATACATAAACCTCCCAAGGATCAAGGCAAGCCTTGTGGGCTCTCATAGTGACCCTGTGGTCTCCAAAGATCTCACTCTCAATCCAAAAAACAAAACCCGAGTTCGAATCTACATGCCAACGTCTAAACTGTGTTCTTCAAATGACGATACAAGAATTCCCATCATAATTTTCTTTGCGGGTTCTGGATGGATCTTAAGGAACTGGGACACTAACATTGTCCATTCACAATGCTCAGCGCTCACACAAGAAGTTCATGCCATTGTTGTCAATGTTGACTATCGCATTGCCCCAGAGCATAGGCTGCCGGTTCAATATGAGGACGCAATGGATGCGGTTCTCTGGGTTAGAGAACAAGCTTTGGATCCAAATGGTGAGCAATGGATTAGAGAATATGGAGATATTTCGAGGTGTTATCTACATGGAACTAGCAATGGTGGCAACATGGTATTTTTCACTGCGTTAGAAGCAACGAGTACGGAGTTAGAGCCGTTGAGAATTGCTGGGAATATAATGAACCAACCCTTGTTTGGTGGCATGGAAAGGACTAACTCAGAGATCCAAAGCATTAAGGACCCGATGTTGCCCTTGTGTGTACAAGATATGTTCTGGGAGCTCTCGTTGCCAGAAGGTGTAGATAGGGACATTTGGTATTGTAATCCAATGGTGGAGGGTCCTCACACAAGCGCCATTAGCAAGCTTGGTAGGTGCCTTGTGATTGGGTTCTGCGGGGACGCCATCATCGATCGGCAACAGGAGTTTGTAACCATGTTGGTGAAGCATGGAGTCCAGATCGAAGCACAGTTTAGCAACATTGGTTTCCATGCCATCGAGCTTATAGACAGGGAGAGGGCAAATTATCTTGTGGAAATAGCTAAAGACTTCATAAACAACACATGTGCTCAATTGTTGCTAACGTAAATTTGTTCTTAATTAGCTAGTGGTGTCAAATGCTTGACTTGTTTTTTAGTTGATAAAATTAGAGAAAATGTATGAATGTGTGATCTGATGATCATGTACACAATTTATGCAAAGGTAAAAATAAAGTTATTTTAAGTTTATTTCTTCCAAATGGTGAAAGAAAGAATCTCCTCTAGTTAATTTAGTGGCTGTTCAAATGTTCATCCATATATATGTTTTAATTAGTTGAGTGATCTAAATAGGTCACACATTATACTTAATTTCATGTGAAATATAAATTAAACTTAATAATGGACAATAGTAATGGAGATTGGAGAGATGATTAGGAAACTTTACGAATTTTTTGATTTTGCAATAAGGGATAAATTATTTAATTTAATTTAGATTGATGTGGGCAAAACTTTTTTAGATCGTGTTTGTAATATTATTTGCACAATTTTTGTAGTTATATGGCTTCAAAAGGAATCCTTGTTAATTTGAATATGGGAAATAAATTGGATGGGAACGATTATGAAATCTAGCAGCATAAATTCCAAGATGTCCTAAATGAACACGATCGAGGTCTTGAAGACCCAAACCCATTAATTAGCTGACCCTAATCAAGCTGATATCGAACAACATCATCATGATTTTATTGCCTTCGAGAGTTGGCTTAAGAAAAATCAAAGCACACACTTTACAATATTTCGCAATACATGCACAATGATGTGATTGGTGAGTTAGAGTATCCAATACCTCAATAGATGTGGAAAGCAATTGAGATGAGGTATGGTGGAACTTCAGCCATTAGGTATGATGAGAAGTGAAATCTAACCAAACTATAAGTAGACAAAGCGAAATCTGGCCAAACTACAAGTAGTGAAGTAAGTAATTTGTAATTATTTTTTTATATAATAAATTTTAAACTTTGTAATATAAAAAAGTACATCTAGCAAGTTACAACTGGTGGGGGATGAGAGGATTAAATCAATTGAACCACTTTTTTTTAATGGAGTTAGATGGAGAACAAATATTAAGAAGAATACAATAAACACATCTTTTACTAAATCAAGCTAAATAAAGCCGTTAGGATTTAGATTGAAGCATTAAATCATACAGGTAATGGGAAAATGGTTTGTTAATTTCAGTAAGATCAATGAAAGAAATCCAACAAAAAAACAAGGAATTGTAAACTAAACCAGAGAGAGAGAGAGAGAGAGAGAGAGAGAGAGAGAGAGAGAGAGAGAGAGAGAGAGAGAGAGAGAGAGAGAGAGAGAGAGATGGGGGTATTTGGTTTGTGTTTTCAAATAACCATTTTCAGTTTTTAAACAATATTACACGTATTTCAACACATTTTTTCACTCACATATATTTATATAAATATTTTCAAATAACAATTTTCGTATTAGGCTAAGAACGGAGAGATAGGCCGTGGGCAAGTCTGGTGAGTCGTATGTTTCTCTCTCCTCCTACCTTTGGGTTCATGGGATTAGATTTGGTATTTTGAAGTCCATGTGCGTCTCATGTGACTATTTCATTAGTATATTAATAGAAGACTAATAGAGTTATTAAGGATTTGGATCTTACCTAAAATTTGGGGAGTAAATTGGCCAAAATAAAAATTCAAGGTGTGTTATGGCTACTATTCTAAAGTTTAAGAGATGTAAAAGCATTTTTCTTCTAAATAGTTGAAATAACACAATGCATGGGAGGCAAGCACAAAAATCAAAATTTGCATTTGTATTACAGGATTTTGAATCAACGCTTCTAAATTATAGAGATGATACTAAAATTTAACAAAAATTTATAATTTGAGTTTTAAGGATTTTACTATAAAAAAAAAAACTATTAATTAGAAGCTGAAATAATGACATTTAACATATAATTATTTTTCAATTTGCATGTTAATAAAGCTTAAATCCATCCAAAAAAATTCCATAAATGAACAAAAAAAGAGGTCATTTGATTTATTAGCATTAACATAATAGGAAAAGTTAGTTATTGATTTTTTTATTGTTTAAAATATTATTTCTATAAAAAAAATTACAAAAAATTTAAACTAGTTTATTTTATTAAAAAAGTATAAGGGCATATAAGAAAATATTTTAAAACTTATTATAATATAAATCTGTGATATCTGAAAAATCCCAAAAACAAAAAATTCAAGTATCATGTCAAAAGTTCAAACACATTCAAATGTTTTAACCAACCTAGCTATTACGTCATTAAATAGTTATTAAATGAGTTATTCTAGAGAAACAAAAAAAAAAAAAAAATTCCAAACACATTCAAATCTTTCAACACACCGACTACGCCATTAAATGAGTTATCCTAGAAACACAACAAACACATGCAAATCTTTCAACCCACCTATTACGCCATTAAACGGTTACTAAATTTTTTTTTTTTTTTTTTTGAGAAAAAAAGGGTTACTAAATTAGTTTCTCTAGTTACACAACATACGTTCAAATATATCCAAATCTTTAAACATACCAATTATGTCATTAAACAGTTACTAAATGAGTTATTCTAAAAACACAATAAAATATCGCAATATCTTGATAGCAAGTAAGGTGTCAACCTATAATAAGTCAAAGTAAATTAATGAAATATAATGTAATAAGTTATATCAAGACCCATCACAACTTAAAAACAAGGATACTGTAAAACTGGTGTAACATTATACTGTGTCCTTAGACTTTCTCTTGTTAAATTTAAAACTAACTCCTTGGACTTGCTCTTGTTAAATTTAAAACTAACCGAATCGTTTTTATTTATCCCCTCTAATGTTCTCCTAAATCCTTGCTCCATCCTTTAAAATTAGGCACTTACCCAAAAGTTTCCCTAAACTTCCTGAAAATTTTACTCCATCTGTTAGTAATTTTCCAAGTTTGAAATAATTTTTTTTACAAATCTTGGACGTTTGAAACCACAATACTATAGGATTTGTTTTTTTCTTGTTCCACCCATAAATAAGACTCACCACAGTACTGTAATCTAGAATACAGATCTGTACAGGATTAGAAAATTTCAAACCTCAAAATACCCTATTTTTGGTCGTTGCAAACCTGCGTGTTTCTAGTATATATCCAACTTTCTCCGCCATTATCTTTTCTTAACAATAAAAAATTCAACACCAAAATTTTCATGGACTTGAAACATTTATTATTCAACGCACAAAACCTTGAACTGTTCTACATCATTTGCCAGAAATAAGTATAAAAATAAAAAATAAAAACTAATAACATCTTTCATTCATAGATTATGTTGACAAATTTGGGTAAAATTATAGACCCATATGGCCACTTTGGAATTGTTCGCAACCTTGATGGCACTGTCACTCGATATTTGAACTTCCCAAAGGTCGAGGCAAGCCCTGTGGCCTCTCATGGTGAGCCTGTGGTTTCCAAAGATCTCACTCTCAATCCAAAAAACAAAACCCGAGTTCGAATCTACATGCCAACGTCCAAACTGTGTTCTTCAAATGATGATGATACAAGGATTCCCATCATAATTTACTTTGCGGGTTCTGGATGGATCTTACTCATCTGGGACACTAACATTGTCCATTCGCAATGCTCGGCGCTCACACAAGAAGTTCATGCCATTGTTGTCAATGTTGACTATCGCCTTGCCCCAGAGAATAGGCTGCCGGTTCAATATGAGGACGCAATGGATGCGGTTCTCTGGGTTAGAGAACAAGCTTTGGATCCAAATGGTGAGCAATGGATTAGAGAATACGGAGATATTTCGAGGTGTTATCTGCATGGATGTAGCAATGGTGGCAACATGGCATTTGTCACTGCATTAGAAGCAACGAGAATGGAGTTGGAGCCGTTGAGGATTGCCGGGAGTATAATGAACCAACCCTTGTTTAGTGGGATGGAAAGGACTAACTCAGAGATACAAAGCTGTGATGACCCTGTGTTGCCCTTGTGTGCACAAGATATGTTCTGGGAGCTAGCGCTGCCAGAAGGTGAAGATAGGGACATTTGGTATTGTAATCCAATGGTGGAGGGTCCTCACACAAGCGCCATTAGCAAGCTTTGTAGGTGCCTTGTGATTGGGTTCACTGAGGACCCCACCATGGATCGGCTACAGGAGTTTGTAGCCATGTTGGTGAATCATCGGGTCCCGATCGAAGCGCAGTTTAACTATACCGGGTTCCATGGCATCGACATGGTAGATCCAACAAGGGCAAATGCTATTGTGGAAATGGCTAAAGAATTCATAAACAAACCCTGATCTCAATTGTTACTAATGTAAATTTGTTATTAATTAGCTAGTGATTTTAAGTGTTCTACTTGTTTTTTAGTTTCTTCTCCAAAAAAAAAAAAAAAAAAACACTTGTTTTTTAGTTGATGAAAGAGAGAAAATGTATGAATGTGTGATACATTTTATGTAAAGGTAAAAAAAATATATATATTTCAAGTTTATTTCTTCCAAATGGTGAAAGAATCTCCTCCAATTAATTTATTGGCTGTTCAAATGTTCATCCATATATGTATTTGAATCAGTCGAATTAATGAGTGATCTAAATAAGTCACATTATCCATAATTTCCTGTTATATTAATTAAAATTAATAATGGGTAATAGTAATAGAAATATGAATTGGAGGAAACTTGCAATTTTTTTTATTTTGCAATATATATATATATATATAAAGCTAAAGCTAAGAAAAAGAAAATCCAAATAAAGTCCTTAATTAGTGTCTAACTTAGTGCTATGTGTCTCTAATTTCTTCTTAATTTTGGTGTCAAATGAGTTATTCAACACAAAATACAATGAGCTTTTTCTTTTCTTTTCTTTTTTTTAAAGTTTTAATGCATGAATTTACACTATTGTGAGAATGAGAGATCCAACAGGTTAAAACTTAAAAGAACATAAAATTTTTAAATCTTGGGGCCAAGTGACCTTCATTCATAATGCTTAATGTGGAAACTGAGATGAATATTTTATCATTACAATTATTAAATGTTTCCGTATGTAAACACGAGTTACATGTTAATCTATATATTACTAAAAGCCAAAACGTAGCATTCATTATTACTACACTTCTATTGAGCAACATCAACAACCATGTCATTCATTTATTTTTTATATTTTCTTTTCTCTATTTAAACTTTTCTTCCCCCTATTTTCAAAAAAAAAAAAAAAAAAAAAAAAAAAACGCTTCTTCTTCTTATTAGTTCACACACCTACTATTACACTTCTTCCAACCTTTCCTTTTCTTTTTAGCATCTTTATCTCCCCACTACTTTACAGTTATATTTCTTTCCTCTTTTTTATATTTTTTTCTCTATTTAAACTTTTCTTTAATTTCCCTATTTTTTTTATTTTAAAAAAAAACAATTCTTCTAACCTTTCCCTTTATTTTTTGCCTCTTTATCTCCCCACTACTTTACCGTTATATTTTCATCATCTTTTTTATATTTTGACTCTTCTTTTACCCATTTTATCTTGTAAAAATTTGATATCATTTTCTCATTCAATTCATATTTTTTCCATACAAAACTATGAGTACTCTCTCTCTCTATTTTCTTTCGGTGAATTTTTGTTCTTTCTTATAACTCTAATTAAGATTGATATATATATATATATATATATTAATATTTGTTTTGGTATTCAGTTTTTTTTTTTAATATCCCGTTAGAAAGTCCTTTCTTTCCCTTTTATAGCTCTGGTTGAATTTTAGTTTGGGTTAATACTTAGTTTTCTTGGAAATAGGAATTTGAACATGCATAGCATTTGTTTGAGTAATAAATTATTATAAAGCCTATTATTTATTCCTTTAGTTTCATTTTAATTTTGGCTAAGATAATATTGTAATTTTGTAATGAGTTTCGATTATAATGATAATTTCCTTATTCCCTAAGAGATGAGAAATTTGAATATTAAATTTGAAACTTATAAAATTTAGTTGTATATTAAGTAAATATAATACACTACAATAGAAGTTAGAAGAATATAGTTCACCTTAAAAAAAATATTAATCAAACATAAAAAAAAAAAAAGATGATATATTTGTAGAGATAAAAAGATTAAAAAAAAAAAACTTGTAGAAATCTTTTTTTTTTAATAGACAATACTTGAAGTAATGGTTACTTTTTATATATTACACCTTATTACATAATATTTATATTCCCACACATTGTGTGGGTCTGCGGCTAGTATATATTTAAAGCTAAAGTTTAGAAAAAATTCAATTAGATTATAAATTAGATTTCAATTGCGGGCTAATGTGTCCATTTAAATTTTTGAATCTTTATGCCAAGTGAATTAATGAATGCAAAATGCTAAGAATTCAATATATTAATAAACTATAAAATAAAAATTAAAAACCAATCATATATCTACTCAAGAAAAATCACCACACAACAAAGGTTACCACATTTTCTATGTTATTAAAAATTAGAAGAAGAAAAAAAAAGCATAAGTAGTATTAAACTTAGGCAAGAATTTTAACATGCAACTAATTACATTTACTTTTTCTAATAATTTTACAAATTATTTATATTTTTATGATAAAAAAACCATGTTTATTTTTAAATGCATCTATGTGCACGCATGAGTTACAAGCTAGTAAGGGATAAATTATTTAATTTAATTTAGATTGATGTGGCAAATCTTTTTTAGAACATGTGTATAATATTACTTACACAATTTTTGTATCCATATCTTATATGGCTTCAAAAGGCATCCTTGTTAATTTGAATATGGAAAATAAATTGGATGGAATGATTATGAAATCTAGCATCATAAGATCCAAGATGTCCTAAATGAACACAATCGAGGCCTTGAAGACACTAATAACCCATTAATTAGCTGACCCTAATCAAGGTGATATCGAACAACTTCATCATGATTTTATTGCCTTCGAGAGTTGGCTTAAGAAAAATCAAAGCACACACTTTACAATATTATGCAATACATGCACAATGATGTGATTGGTGAGACGTTGGAGGAGTATCAAATACCTCAAGAGATGTGGAAAGCACTTAAGATGAGGTATGGTGGGACTTCAGCCATTAGACCATGCAGGTTGGCCATTAGGTTGATTTCATTTCTACAAGATGCTCTCTAAGCATACCAAGAAGCAAAATATAGTAGTGAAAAAGATACTCTCTAACTTAATTAGTTTCCCATTGTGTCTTTGCAACCATTCAAGTTATGGTTGCTCATTCTTCTCCTATATGGAATATTATAGACTCACTCAACATGCAGCAATCAAGCATGTAGCGTGGGACTAGGTCAAATTTGTGAAATGCCATTGGATACCAATTCGGCTAACTAAATAACATAATTATTACCTTCTCAAAAAAAAAAAAAACATAATTATTATATAATTTCAACGGACAGGTCTATTAATAAAAGTGAACATATATATATAGCTAGTAATTAAGACATGAGCTCCATGTTTTAATTATATTATTAATAAGAAAATAGTCCAAAATTGAGGATGAAAAAAAGAACTAATAAATTGAAATCCAAATATTTATATTTTTTTTATATACAATATAAAAATTCTACTCTAACCTAATATAAGTATATATGTGTGTAAAACTATTTTCTGGAGATTTAAACCCTGACCATTCCCTCCATAACTCACAAGCACTTGATATTTGTGAAATGATCATCGCACAAAGGGTGCACAATGATCCAAATGTTTACCTTTACACAAATCTTTAATAAGTAATAATTAGTTCCAAGATCCAACTAATTCTGCAAAAAGATTTATTGATAAAAGTGAACTTTGAAAAATGACGAAGGGAGCGTGCATTTTCTGATTCTTCTTCGATAACCTCAATACTCCTCAACTCTTTGCTCTTCACGTTGTATACAAACAACTTGTGGCAAAACTGTATCATGATTTCTACTGAATAAGAGTGCAAACTATGGTATATTGCCAGAGGTAAGAAATTATTATGAACGAAACTCTTCAAACTTGTTGGCTTGCAGATCATCGATGAAAGGCGTAATGTATATTGCTTGATCCAAATAGGTTTAAGTTTATCCCAACCCTTCAAGATCCAAAAATCAAATCTATCCTTGGAACTTGGATTAGCATAACAAAGAAATTCATTGAAAGCTAATAGCTTGCAATTGAAGAATATTGTCATGTTGCACAAGCTGGGTTTAGATGGCAACTCAATTCTTTTCCCAAGCTTCTCACTTGATATGTCTATTGTTGATACGTATGCCATCAGATCTGTTTCAGTTTTTGAAATCCAATTCAGAGCCCTATTACACACAACTCTATCAAAGTCTACTGTGGGATGAGTTGGAAAGTTTACTAGGAAAGAAAAGCTCAACTCCCTCCAGGTAGGAGCGTCATTTACTTCATAATCATTACTATCCAGAACATATATATAGCACTTCACAATATTATTACGCAAACAAAAGCAAACGACCTTGTACTTTTGGATGGAAACATCATGTACCAATGAATAGTAGTTTCTTGAACTCGTTAGTGGCACAAGAGGGATGGTGGTCATCTGGTCATTGCTATTATTATAGACGTGGAGATCATTATAATTTGTAGATTTGTGAAGTATCAGCCCATTATAGGCATCTTCAATTCGAAAAAATGTGCACCAGGAATTTTCTAATACTTTACCTGTCAAATTGCCATTGTTGACATTCAAAACTAAGTACTGAAGCCGAAGAAATTTTCTAATGATGAATACTTGCTTAAATTTCAATTCGAAGTTTGGATCATGAATCATTCTAAACCAACTTTTGCAAACCCTTTCACATTGGATAAGGCTTTCTGCTGGCAATCTTGCTAATATTTCCAAGATGACATCATGACCCAAAGAGCAATTTTCATCTGCTATGTGAGGATGTGATTCATTTTCCATGATCAACTTTACTATTGAAGTTTTCACTGCAATTTATAAATGTAAAAAAAAAAAAAAAAAACGTATGAGTTACAAGGAACCAATTGTAATTATGTTGACTACCTTTCTTATAATACCCTTTTGCTATGTTTCACACCAAATTTTTTTTAAAAAAAAATTATTAATAAAAGAAATAAAAATTTGATTAGTTAAAATGAAGGCAAAAAATAGGGGTTTTTTTTTTTGGCATAGTGGGGCAAGGGGAGTGATAGAACCAGAAACATGATGCAATACAAATAATGACATTAGTTATGGGTTATCACTTAACCCCTTAGAGCATTTCCATTGAGCAATGCAAACAAAAAAAACACTAAAACTCTGTATAGGTGTTGCTATTGTATTCTTTACTTTTAAAGATTACTGTAGTGTTGTGTATCTTTGTGAAAACTAATATTTTATACTCTCCTTTGACTTGTCTGACAAGAAGAAAATAATTATAAAAAAGTATGTGGGAGAAAAAAAAGTATATTGTTTTAGTGTGAAGGATTTTAAAATAAAACATGGGATGTGAGGTGTGTTTTTAAAGTGACAATATAAAATAAATAAAATGTGTTTTAATAGTACAAAATGCAAATTTTTTTTTAAAGAAGCCAATAGAAATGCTCTAGGATAGATATGAACTAATCATTATGAACTTTCCATTAATAGGCTATAATGAACTCCATATTTTGATATAAAATTATATGAAAAATTAATTGAGTTAACATAAATTTGAGAGAAATATAACAAGTTTAACAAATTCGATAACCATTTTCTTTAGAAGATGGAAAGTCTTTAGAACCCCCACAAGAACAACTCCCAAAATAAAACATCTTTACACATATATACACTTAAATTAGGCTAGAGTAGAATTTCTATTTTATATAAAAAAAATGTAAATAAAAAATATGCGAATGGAAATACCCATATTTATAATGATACAACAACAACAACAACAACAAAAATTCTGTTTTGGCTGAAAATGACTAAGGAAGGGAGGTATCTAGCACATGAAAAATTATCTTAGTATCATGAATAAGGGAGGAGTTTTTGAATCAAGATTCTCTTTCAAGAAGATGCTGGTAATGTTACTAAGTTACAAGACCCTTGAACATTCTTTGACACTTTTACTAAACGATAAATCATAAATGATAATAAATTATATGCAGTCCATTAAAAAGTTAAAAAATACGTACCTCTTCTTCTTTGTTTTGTCGTCTTGATACAAGTCCTTACTAGAGCAATTCTGTCTAGAAGGGAAACTATAGTGAAAGAGATGAACAATAGACTTGGCATCGTTGGCGCCTCAGTATGTTTAGAAGATCTTTTGATGTCTTTCTTTTTTGTTTTATGTGGTGATTTTTTACTTTCTAAACATTTCTCTTTTCAGAAAATTATATTTGCACTCATTGCCAAAAAAAAGGGAAGGGGGGGGGGGGGGGGGGGGAAACACTGTTAGAATTAAAAACTTTGACCTAGAACTTATCTGGGGTACATGTCACACTATTGGAAAAATCTAGAGAGAGAGATTGTACGGCTGAGTTTAATTACAACGCACTTGAAAGTAGGGCGAAGGCTTTTGACCACAGCACATATATGCATGTCATTGAATAGGGTAGTTGTAAAAACAAGTATGGAATTGGTTGTGGTAGTAGAAGTTCAGAATTCTCTATTTATCAAAAATTTCATGGAATAATAGAATATTTCCCAGCTTTGAGAAATTATTTGAAAAAAGAGAGAGTTACAAGTACTATCAAATTTACTATAAAAAAAATAAAAGACTTACGAACTCATGTTATAATGAATATAATAAGTGTCACATCAACAACATAATAATTTAATTAAATAAATAAATAAGTATGATAAAATAACTTACTTATTAATTTGTCAAATGTTTAAAATTTTACGCATGATTTTTAAAGATTAATATAATAATAAAACTTGTAATATCTCTAACATGACTATTTTTTATTCGTAATCATTAGGAGCCAAAATCATAGGTTGAAACTCAAAAATACTTTTTTTTTGGTGCTAATTATTAAATCCTACAATTTCGGGAATTTTCTTAGGAGATCCATAAAAAGCTCTCTTTAGCCTTGACTCTAAAGCCTCATCCTTTTTAATATGGTGGTTCATAAATTATAACCCTTCGTGAATCTATCGTGGTGAGGTGTTATAGTATAAAAGAATATAATGTTATTATATTACATAACATAATATGACCTAGGTGATTTAGCGTTTATTAATTTATTATTTTCTTTTTTCTCTTTTTCTTCTCATATTATTTTCTATAATTTTCTTAGTATTCTCTCTCTCTCTCTCTCTCTCTCTCTCTCTCTCTCTCTCTCTCTTGATTCTTTGATCTTTTTTGCAACTCTACTTTATATCAATGGATCATTGTGATTTTTAAACTTTATTTTGGGTCCATACTTTTTGCTTTTCTATTTTTTAGTTCCCCACTACAAGATCTCTCTTTCTCTTATAGTTTCGGGTTGATTTTTGTTTGAGTTAATACTTGATTGCTTTGGAAGTAAGAATTTGAGTTTATATCAAAACACAATCTTGACTATGTTAATTACAGATCGACACAATGTCCATTTTAATTTGTTTTAGTCCACTTCATCTATTCGGTCTACTTCTATTAACTTCAATCATTTCGGTCTACTTCAATAAATTCAGTGTGATTTGGTCTATTTGGTCCCATTCAGTCCATTTGGATCACTTTGCTCAATTTCAGTCTATTCGGTCTTCTCCGATCCTATTCGGTCTACTTTGGTCCATTCCGTCCAATTTGGTCCATTTTGTCCATTCAATCCACTTCAATTTATTCAGTCCATTTGGTCTATTTCTAATCACTTCGTTCCATTTATTGTACCTACTTAAGAGTGAGAAAATACACGTTCGGGTTGAGAGTACTATCAATTATTTGAGTAATATCAATTGTAATTATATAACAAGTTTTGGTTATACTTGTTATCATGATAATCTTCTTAATAATCTCCTTAATAGAACAAGAATTTGAATAATAAATTTAAAATTTAAAAATTTTAATTATACAAAACAATATAAAAATATAATGCATAATAACAATAGTTAGAAGAATGTGGACCATTTCAAAAAAGAATAATATCAATAAAAAATTTAAAAAATGATTAAATTATATATTTGTAAAAAAAGAGTAATGGAAATTACTTTTTGAAATTATTTAATTTTTAGGGAGAAAAAATTATGTTCAATAAAAATTTAGAGAATAAATTATATATATTTAATACAAGTTTGTTATGAGTTTTGATTATCATATTTAGTATAAATTTATTTAAACAAAAATTACACACACACACACATACACATATATACATTGCTTGAAAGTATAATCATCTTTATGCAATTCTTTTAAAAGTAATGACTTTAAAACAAATAAGTAACTGCCTTAAAAATTAAATTTGTATATTCATAACCTTCATGTTTAGAAATTTGAGGTTTAATCCCCGCCTACACCAAAAACTAATTGGTGTCTTAATCTGATGACAAATAACTATCATCAAGAGCAGACGTCATAGGTTGAAAGTCTCTCAAAAAGAAAGACTTTCACTTTAATTTAGCTAGAGCAAAATGTCTGAAATGCTACATTAATGTGGCTCAACAAATGTGTAGCAACAAAAAATATTATACCTAAGATTTTTTAGATATTATGAGTTTGAGATCTATATATTTTTTAATAAATTTAGATTTAAAATCAGTACTCTCAACCCAAACGTGTCTTTTCCCTATATGTAACTCCACAAAATGGATCAAAGTGGACCAAAATGAATCGAATTGGACCAAATGGAACAAAGTGTTCCAAATGGACTGAATAGGACTGAATGGGAACAAGTTGAACCAAATAAGACCGAAGTAGACCAAATAGGATCAATGGGGACAGAATAAGAACGAATGGACAAATTAGGACCAAAGTAGATGTAATCCAAATAGGAACAAATTGGACAGAGGTGGACCGAATAGGACCAATGTGGATAGAATGAATCAAATGACCAAAGAGGACCAAATAGTCCGAATAGGACTAAAGTGGACCAAAATGGACTAACTAGGACCAATGTGGAACTAATAAAACCAAAGTGGACGGAAGGGGACATAATTGACCAAATTGGACTTTTGAATATACATCATTTTTATTGCATTTTTAGGGCCCATATTTCTAATTTTTAATGTCTATTTTGTTTGTAGTTTTTTTAATTCAAAACTAAAGAGTTTAGCTCAAATATAATAAAATTTTATACTTTTCAACTCAAATTTTTTGAAAAATAATGAATTTATGAGCTAAACTTGAAATGACAACCTTTAAGAAGAATCAATTTAAGGCTCAATCAATGCAAAATGAATAAAAGGGGATTGAAATTAACCGAGTTGACCAAATTGAGTGGAATGGGAGTATGGGACCAAAGTAGACCTAATTGGATCAAATTGAAATTGTTTAAATTTTAGAAAGAACAAATTATCTTCAACAATTTTTTTAAAAAAAAATTATACATTATATTATAAGTTACAAAATAAGTATTTATTCTCCCACATCCCATGAATCTGCAACTAGTTAAATTAATATGTTTAATATATATATATATATATATATATATATATATATATATATATGAAAAACCATTACATATTTTAAAAATGTATAGTTTTAAAAAATTGTAAACTAATATAATGTATAATTTAAACTTCTTCTTAACAAAATGTATAATTTAGATCGTATAATTGTGATCATTTTAATTATACATGTGCATATACACAAGGTTGCACACTAATAATAATAAAGCACACTAGCACGTGAAACACCCTTGCAAGTAGTGAGTTCTGACTTCTGATTGGATGCATTAAAGTTTTTTTTTTTTTTTTTTGATATAGTGAAAAAATTTAAGACCACTAATAAACCCAAGTGATAATAAATATGATTTGTACCAATATCACATCAAATATATATATATATATATATATATATATATATATATATATATATATATATATATATATATGTATGTATGTATGGTCTTGAGTTTAAAAGCTCAAACTTCAATTTGTGATATTTCTAGTATTACTCCCTTTTTTTTTTTTTCGCTACTAATTGCCAAATCCTACAATTTCAGGAATTTTCTTATGAGATCCATAAAGAGCTCTTTTAGTCTTGAGTCTTGAGTCTTGACTCGAAAGCCTCATCCTTTTTAATATAGTGGTGCATAAATTATAACCCTCTGAATCTATCGTGGTGAGATTCATTTGATATCAAAACTGCAATGTGTCAACAAGTACATCTGATGCCACAAATCAACAATTAGGATTACATTCTCATACTGTGGCTATTTATCAAAGAAAATAAAAAGGCTTAAATAAAAACTGAAAGAGTATACACTAAGTCATGGCATCTTCTTGCCTATATATTAAGACCATCTGCAAATGTTTAAACCTCAGGAGATAACCACCTTGACGAGCGCAAAGATATGTGTCTGCTACATTAAGTTGTTAAATGTGTCAATTACAGAAGTTGGTATTGCTGTTGAGAAACTCAACCTGTGAACTCGGGGCCAGATCCTTTAGTGTAAATGGTGCTGTATATGTAATTGTAACAGTGCCTCGTCCACTTTGAAAACAATTCTTTTGCCTGGACTCATTGTCTAACCCAGTCAACATATTCTCTCCCCATAAACTCTGTCCATTAAATGAGAGACAATCATTCATGCCAATTAATAAATAAGAACTCATCACTAAGTTACTCTAAAAAAAATTGAGGTTGAATAACTCATCACTAAGTTACTCTCAAAAAAATTTCAAGAGTCTTAAGCAACCAATATTGAAGGTGGTTCTGGTGAAGTTACAAGACAATAATGAAGTGTATGTGGTCACTACACTAACCTGTTTTTGCATCAAGCACCTTCAATACCAAGCTGCTTGAGGGAATCTGGACCAACAAGGAATACACGCCTTGAGGTTTGGTACCGGAAAACAACTACTCCTTTATATGCTGTCCTTGGTATACCATCCTGAAAAATACAGTAAAAGCAAGAAGATAAGCATGGCATAAGCTTTTATGAAAAAGCAGCAGAAAAATCAGTTTCAAATAAAGATAATACAAGCACATTTGCAACAACACATAAAGCCAAAGAGGCCAGATTAAAATAATTCAGCTAGTATTCTGTCACTGTCAATGTGCTAGTTTCCTAGTGCAAGTATAGGAGTGTGTGTGAGAGAGAGAGAGATCAACTCCAACTTTTCATTGTTTCCTAAAGTCAAGGTGAGAACAAAAGCACCATTAGGTTCATTACCACACACTTGATTGAATGCAACATTCAAAATAGACCCCAAACATTACAAGTCAGACTGACAATAATAGCTAGGCAAAAAGGACTTATCCAACCACTCGATAATAAGAATGCCAAAGAGATTTCAAATTTTTTGGAATACCATGTTCATCACTTCCTCTGCGCAATGATAACAGTAATTGTATGCAATTATTTAGCTTAAAAACTCTGCTGTTATTAATCAAAGCTCTAGCACTAACAAAGTTGATGGACAAAACAGGAATTATCCACCATATCATCCACCATATTCAAATAAAATCAAACATTTTAGTCCCCACATGAGTTTAAATGAAAGGAAATGTATGCCATAACCGTGAGGGATTACCTTCCACTCTTCAAAAATTCCAAACTGGCTTGCGATGCGTTCAAACTCTGGTTGGTCTTCGTACTGTATTCGTACATCACCATCTATATTATATGCCTTCAGAACAACATCTGTTCCACGGACAGGTTTGGCCTTTTTCACCATGCCACCAAAGTGCTTTGTGAACTTCTCCTAAGAAGATTAGAGGATATTTTATATAACCATAAATGTAACAATGGCTGCAGTCACTTCAAAAAGAACTAAGATATATTTTTACCTCCATCAAGTAGCTCAAATCCATGGACTTCCAGTCAACCTTTTGGAAAGAAAAGGAAGAATCTTTAAAATTTAAAATGTAAAAGAAACGAGTACGAAATCAAACAAGACAGAATAATCAGAGAGAAATTGGTACTTACCTGGACATCATTAAGCTTAATTGGCTCAAGGTATTGTTTAAAAAACTGCCCCATACTAGAACCCTACAAGAAATCACGTAAAGACTTCAAAAGAAATCCATAATAAATCCACATTGATAAAGACAGCTGCATCCACATTTTTTCAATGGTTAAGTTATGCACTCAGAGGGTTTTGGACCCAAGACCTCACCCTCAACCTTGCTCTTACAAGGGAAGGAGGTGCCATTTGAACTAGAGCTCATTGGCATGGGTGCATGCACTCTAGGTTTACTTTAATCACTGAGTTAAGTCACTAATATTCCTCAGTGAAACAACAAAAATCAGCACAGCATTTAGCATCAAACTTTAAATGGTAATTCAAAATTCTGAAAATAGGTGATTTTCATATAAAGATTCAAAACAAGTAGACATCTAACAGTATATTATCCATTAAAAAAACTTGTTGACCGCATATAACCAGGTTGAATTGTCCAATTTAAACATACAAACATTTAATTCACCACGTTAATTTCCTGAATATTTGCTGTTGCAAGGAACAATTTTAACTGTCTAAGAAGATTTGGTGGCATCACTGATAAATTTCAAGTATTTGACTGCATGCACATATAATAATAGACATTCACTGACTAAATATTCCAATACATGCTTGCATTATCAGCAAACCTGAGGTGGGGGATAATGAAAACCTAAAAACCAAATAATAAAAATAACAAATAAATAAATAAAACTAAAAATAAAAACCTTAACACATAAATCAATACATACATGCTCACCAAAATTGTAGGTTCTGCACACTTCTGGACGAATAAATTGTCGACCTTTGTGATTCTCTTTTAACCTCAACCAGTCATCCCAGTAAGTAAGGTTTTGTTAAAGAAAATTTTAAACAGAGATGCATCAATATGTATGGATAGTTAGATCCAAGCACAAAAGTAAATTGAAACAAGGATATGCCTTAGGCCATTTTGGAGACAGCTCATCCCATATAGATCTAGTCAGCATCCACCCAAGTCCAGGAAAGAAATTTGAACGATAGAGTGCATCTGCAGAGCACATCAAATAGCAGATCAGGCAAACAAAAAGTACAGGAAAGTTCTGTTTCAATCATTATCAAAATATTATTTAAACATTAGCAAATAAAATGTCTAATCAATGAATGATACTAAAAGGGGGATGAAAAGAACTTACAAGGATCATGCACAAACTGCTTTTGTCCATTGTCGTTCCATGAGGAAACAGCCATAATGGTCCTAGCATGGTTCAAAATAAAAAAACATGATAAAAATCAATTTCGGAAGTATAACTCATATAAAATGATATCCATCATTTAAAAGTTTTGAGTTCTCCCAGAAGACAGTACTTATCCTTGTCGAGGAGCGCTGCTGCAGCCTCAAAGTAATCAAAAAAGTCGGGTGCAATTTCCATATCATCTATGCACAGAGACATTATTTTATCAGTATACACTTCTTCCACAAACTCAAAGGAATATTATAAGAAGTGAAAGAAAAAAAATAAAGCAACAATTTTTCACCTTCAAGTATGATTACTCGGCTTAAGTTATGCTTATAGAACAATTCATCCAATGCCCATTTGTAGTGACCTAAAAATAAGCAAGAATATAAGCAGTGAAGTTTATAGAAGTTATAAAAGGAGGAGCAAAATATCCTTACGAGCAATTTTATAGTATGCAACCATCTCTCCAGGCCTTTCAGTTTCCACTGGCTCAGAATCCAAGTGCTGCAGTGAAATGAAGTCAGTGTTCAAGGTAATCTGGACAGCTCTCAAGTTAAGGCTATTCCTAAGGACATAAGTTGATGATTGAACATTAAAATCACTTTCTAATTAAAAGTATATGAGTATATCAACAAAATCAAATCTTTATATAACATGATAAACTTGTCTCATGTTCATTTAAAAGCACTGCCAAGGAAAACTTACTTTGAAGATATTTGATATATGCAGGACAGTTTTAAAACATCTATATGTTCAACAGTTGCAAGAAATCCCTACTATCCAGTGGTATTTGACCACGAAAAACAACTTCACAAAAGCACAACAGTTACCTGCATATATGTCAGCTGATCATAACTCAATGCCTTACTTCTAACATCTGGATGTGTTCCATCCTGAGAGAAAATAAAAGCCACCATGCTTGGCGGTGAGTCTCTTCAAAATCACAGCTTCAGTAAGAACATAGTTTTAAGGGCATCAAGCATGCCCATAAGGCAAACCTTAATTTGTAAAACAGCAATAACAAGCCTATAAATGTCAGTACCTGGGATACAAAAACAGGATACTTCAAAGCAACAGACCTTTGATATCTGGAAAATGGAGAATCATGCCAGAGGGTCAGCTGAAAATATGAAAAATTGACTTAAAAGCACAAAACATAGAACGCTATGAACATACTTTAAGACAGAGTTAATTGTTCTCTCCAAATAATCTGCACGATTGCATGCCATAATCACAACTGCAGCCACCGGCACCTAATAAGTTTGGCAGACCAACTTGTCAGGTGGATTAGAAGCAAAGACCCGAAACAACAAGCATAGTTAGAAAACATCATATTTCATCAGAACCTGTACTTTGTCAGTCAGTCTCTGTAGGCCCTTTCCTGAAAATTTATCAAGAGACGATGCTAAGTGCCTTGAATTGTGTCAAACAGGTAATTTCATATGATATCAAAATGACATAAAAGAAAAGAGCCTAAATGCAACAGCAAAGAAATCTACTCAATAATTTGGAGATTCACAAGTAAGAAAATCATCAAGTAACCAATTAATTTAAAAAGAAAAAAACAAAAAACTAAGGTCGATTAGCTGTAAAGAGAGCAGCAAAGGAAATAAATCTGCACAATCCATATAAGACAAACATGAATAGAGAATTGCCAATGTCTTTCAAGGCTAAAGCTTTCTTCTTCTTCTTCTTCTTCTTCTTCTTTTGATAAGTAAAATAATTTTATTTGAAAGAGAAGCTAGTATGAATAAGCAAAGTGTGCTTTGAACCACTCCTAAATCATTACAAGATGAGATTCAAAAGATCTAAAAATTTAGAAAAGATGATGAAGAGACACTACCCAATGTAGTCAAAGATCTTAACATAGATTGCATAATGGGCGTTATATGCCATTAAAAGTTCTATTGTTCCTCTCTTGCCAAATTGTCTACAAAACACATAATTGAACTGCTTTCCATATTTTCGAACTCTTGTGACGGTGAAATCTTCCTTGCCAACATTCTAGCACCTATTGCACAGTTTTTGGCATAACCCAAGCTACCTTGAGTTTAGCAAATACAAATTACCAATATCCCAAGCCACTAAACAATGAAGTAAGAAGTGCTCAACTAACTCCGTACTATTCTTGCACTTAAAACACCAATCAAAAACCTCAAGACTTCGTTTTAGAAGATTGTCAGCCATTATAGTTTTATCCAAGTTATAAAAAAATATAATAATAATAATAAATTAAAAAAAAAAAAAGAGGCAACTTTCTAAGATGCTGTCCTCCATTACAAATTGGACTCTTTTAGATTCTAAGAAAATCATTGTACTAACGTCAAACCCCAAACTTTCTATCCTTAGTCAAGCTCTAGGATAATTGATCCTCTTGTTATTAGACGGAAAGTTTGAATACTACAAATCAAACAGATTCTCCACAGAATCTAATTCTTAATCCTGAAAGGACTGTGAATTAAGGATTCCAATGCCATGTACCTCAATTATCAACAAGATACACGGCGATTGAGAAATCTTATCCATTATTAATCTAAACAAGTTAAGAAAGAACTCTTTGAGAGAGCAATCCTTACACCAAAGGTCAAAGCCAAGATGAACTCAGGAGCCATCTCCAACCATAAACCTAATAAGTTCAGAAAAAGTATTCCACACTCCTGCACTTATTCTGAGAACACCTTTCCATAGACCCCCAACTACCACCTTTGTCCAACAACCATGTTTCTCCATATTTGCAAAAATGAAATGTCTCAAAAGATGTTCATTCTCAACTCCAAACCTCTGCAACCATTTCTTTAAAAGGGCTTGATAAAAGTACTCAATTTTCAAATCCCCAATCCTTCCCCCTCCATTGGTGAACATGCCTTACCCCCAATTCACTAGATGGAATTTAGAAACATTGCCCTTCCCTCCCCACTAAAAATCTCTCTTGAAGTTTTCTCAACCTGTTTAAATACAAATTGGTATGGTAAAGAATCACATGGAGTACGTAGGAAGGGAAGATAGTTCTCCCCGAATGCCTTTGAGAACGTGAACCCAGATTCTTCAAATGATGAGGACATTTTTTTTGGGGGTGGAAGAGGGGGGGGGGGGGGGGGTATGCATTGCCCTCTCTCAAGATTGGTCTTTGAAGCTCTTTTCATTTCAAATTAGCTATTTTCAGGTCTCCAGCCTTTTGCCAGCAATTAAAATTCACATATAAGTAGAAAATTTTTCCAAAATGTAAACAACTAAACCATATTTTTAATTTGATTCGATATATTTGGGAAGGATTTACTTGTGTACATACTTTTTTTAAAGATTACACAACCTGAACATATATACATGCATGCTATGAAAGCATATAGGGAATCACTTAATCAATATCCACAAATTTTCAAAACAGCAATGATTATCTGATGTTATGCATGGGGAAAGAAATATTAAGAGATAAAATAGACTTAAAAACAAGAGTTATGTTTAAGTATTGATAAACACGCACTTTCAAGTTCTTCAACAAGGTCCTTCAGTTGTGCACACTCTTGCTCTCGGCGTTTCCTTTCTTCTGAAATAGAAGCAGTCTTAAAAGAATAAGTACCAATAACCTCTCTGTTAGTTATTAACAACTTATACAAAGAGAAACGGAGATAATGAAGCAATAAAAATTATCCTTGTCCAGATCCTTGTGAGGAACTACATATATGAAATGTTTTAATTTTTTTTACAGGGGAACAACAACAGACAAAAAATAGCCACAGAATGACCATGCAATGCCCAAGGAAGATCAAGCAGTTATGCAAAATCGACTACCACTACCATGGGATCACGTATGTGTTATGTCATATGCAAGAACTTTATCTCAAGTGTTAAAGTTAAACATGTGCCATAATCATCGTGACAATATGACCCAAATCAAAACATGGATTTTATTCGATGACCTAGACCGATTGCTCCATAAGGATTTTAACAAAAACAGCAACAACCCAGCCTTAGTCCTAATAATTTTGGAGTTGGCAATGGCTCCTCAACAGACTAATCACAGTTAGCCACATGTATTGTTTTTCACCATTCTATCATATCCGAAGTCATACTCTCTATTACCTCCTTAATTAACATGTCCCAGTTACAATTCCAAATTAATCAGTAACATTTAATGTGACTCATATCTAGATAATGACCACATTCTTCAACCATTATGTGTGTCTGCTGATCACTTAATTACCCAACAACTTTAACACATTACAATCGCCAAATCATGTCCAAACCAACGGCTCCCCAAAATTTCTCATTGTCTACTACACATCTCTTGGAAGAGACCGTGTAAAACTAGTAACTGATGTGTGATGTTCCTAAAACAAACATCTATAGCAAAATCAAACACCCACCTTCAAGTACCACAATTCGCCCTTGTTGCATACTTATTTGATCAATTAGCAATCGCATTTGAGTCGTACAATGATTCTCTTCTTCAACCTATCCAACAAAAAAAAACAATCAATGGGCAACCCCATGATAAGTTTATACCTTAAAAATTATCTTTTAACAAGCATCATGATTAGACATACCGCAGCAGCAAGGCGATCAGCATATTCTGTTTGTGTAGCGAACAGTCTCATCTATTCAAAACCAAACCCAAAAAAAAAAAAAAAGAGGATTGAGAAAGCTAAAAGCTTTGAAACATAAATACCCACATTACGAAATTGTCAAATGAAAAGTCCCACTACTTTTTCAGAGAGTATTATTGAGTGATATTCATGGCTTTAGCAAAATTGGTACAACAACAACAATAAAGGAAGTAACTTGAGCGTGAATTCCGAGGAATCTATGAAAGCGAGAGAATTTAGTGGGTACCTGGATGTAGATGAAGGCCACGGCTGCGACGACGAGAAGGAAGCGATAGTCGCATAAGACCATGTTCGCCATTTTTTTTTTTTTTTACTTTCTTTTGAGAAAAATTGAAATTTTTTGATCACTATGAATTTGGAAGAGCTAGAAGCTAAAGCTAAAGCTTCCTCTTCCTCCGCAAAACAAAATATATTTAGTTTTAGTTTTAGGAAATTGGTTTAAGGTTCAGAATTTCATTTCTTTAGATCCGCGTGCCGTTTACTCTCGACTTGGCTCTGAAGAGTCAGTCAATTCACTCTGTTTATTACTACATTTTTATTTTATTTTATTTTTTACGATCGAGAGACTCGGTTCAAAAATAGGCAAAGACTTAGTAACAGTACTTAAGTATTGTCTTTTAAATTTTCTTCTTAAGTTTTGCCTATTCTCCAATATGCAATCCTCTTTTAAGCTTCAGGTGGCTCTAATATGCTGACAAGAGATTTTGAATCTAAAATCTCGTAAATATCATGAAATATTAAGAACCATTAAGCTAACCTTAAATGTTATTTATTACATTATTAGTTTACTAACCTCATCATACGCGCTTTGCGCATATAACGGGTAATTTTCTTTTCTTTTCTTTTTTGGTCTAGTTTCATAATTTGTCTTTTTCTTTTTTTAATTTTGGATAAGTTTTGTTTTGAAGATATAGATTAATAGGAAAATGTCCTATTTTGTAGGCATTTTAAGTGGTGTTGAAGATATATTTTTACCAGGTTGTTTTCAAGTTTTTTTCCTCTAGTCAACCTAAGCCCTCATTTGGGAGGAGAGAATCGAATGGAATGGAAATGAATGAAAAGAATAATTTTAGAATGTTCTTTCATTTCCTTGTTTGGGAGTTTTAATAGAGAGAATGGAAAGTTCATTCATTTATTTTGGAGTTTAAGGCTTTGTTTGAGAATTCATAGGGAAATAAAATGGAATGAAATGAAATGATCATAAGGGAATGGAATGTATTTAAGTAAAGGAAAGGAATGGAAAAGAATGAAATAAAATGGAATTAAATAGCCTTGATTGAATGTTTTAAAATAAAAGAATGAAAATGAATGGAATGTAAGTAATCTTATTTGGAGTAACATGGAGGAAATGGAATAGAATAATTTTATGACAATATTACTATTAGACCCCCTATTTTAAAATAAAGGATTGAATATATAGGGATATTTGGGGAATTTTAGTAAAAAATTCATTAAATCTAATTTCATACCCTCTCATTCCTCCCAATTTCAGGGGAATGAAAAATTGAGGTTTTAAGGGAATAGAGAGGAATAAGTGTTCCCTCTTATCGATTTCATTCTCTTTCCATGAGTGGGAGGGAATGAAATGAGTAGAAGGGAATACTCATTTCTTTCTATTCCCTTAAAATCTCAAATTTTCATTCCTCTCGAAATTGGGAATAATGAGAAGGAATGAAATTAGATTTAATGAATATTTACTAAAACCTCCAAAATACCCCTATATATTCAACCATTTATTTTAAAATAGGGGGCTAATAGTAATATTGTCATAAAATGATTTTATTTTCATTCCCTCTATGTTACTCCCAAACAAGATTACTTATATTCCATTCATTTTCATTCATTTATTTTAAATATTCAATCAAGGTTACTTAATTTCATTCCATTTCATTCTTTTCAATTCATTTCCCTTACTTAAATACATTTCATTTCATTGCATTCCTTTATGATAATTCCATTTCGTTCTCTTATAAGTGTATTTCTGAACCACATAAAAGTTCAATCCAAATAGGAGAATTCTCTTATAGATAATATAGATTACTCCTTGCTAACATAAGCCACCTTCATCTTCTTCTTTCTTACTTTTTTTTTTTTTTAGGTTATAATTTTTTTTATAAGAGAAATATAATTTGGCCCATGTACATTATTTTGGTCCCTAAAAGTTATAAATTAATAAAGTTTTATAAAATGAAATCAATTAAAGCAAAACTAAAAATCTCATAAGTTTAAAATCAGCATTACTGGTCTCTTCATTATTTTTTATTTTTTAGTTAAAAAGTTATGCATTAGTATATGACTCAAATCTATTTATTTGAGCAATTTGTAAATGCGTCTATTTTTTTTATAAAAAAAAAATTTATTTTTTTTATGTATAATATTGTAAAATAAAAACTGGAAATTAAATAATATCAACTACTATCAAACAAGCACGTATTTAAAATTCTAGCATTCCTTTTAAGATTAGATTTTATGACCTTATTGAGTCATTGACAATTAAATAATTTCAACTTGCACCATTTGAACCTTTTGCAGTAATATAGATATTTAATCTGTAGATATAATTTTGAAATTCAGAAAGATAAAATATCTATGTAACTAGTTTTATATATATATATATATATATATATATATATATACAAAGCAGAAATTCTACTCTATGAAACTATTTATGTAATTAGTTACAAAGCAAGCACGTATTGCCTTAGATTTTGTTTTAGTATAAGATTGGCCTAGATTCAACTTGAATTGGTTCAAATTTGAGTTCCTTAGCAACAAACAGTTGGATCTTGTATCAATGGCTTCCTTTTCGTGACACCAAGCTCTGTTATCTTTTCGGTGGAGAAAGGTGAGACTTCTCTTCTAGATCCGATTTTGATGTTTTATGGGGTGAGTTAAATTGTAATGTTCTCCTTAGAGAAGCATATGAATGTTTGCCAAATTGTATTGATTTTTTTGAAGAGCATAGCAATGTTTGCATTTCGGATTGGTTTAATGAAAGGTTATTAATCAAATTCTTGAACTTAAAAATAAAGGATATTATTAGCCTATCACTTGAACTCCACAAACCCTTTCTTGGAAAGTTAACTCATCCTCTCCAAATGAGTTGGCACAATCCTTCCCAGTAAATCATACTTAGTTAATGGGTATAATTTGAAGTTAAAGTGAATGTAGGGTTCCTATAAAAAAAAAATGTAAATTATTTATTTTAGAACAAAGTAAATATAGAGTTTAGATTGACCCATTTAAAATTTAAATGGTTAAACTAATTGTAAGGACTCAAAAAATAAAGATCCAAACCCACTTAGATTAATGGTACCTTGTCCCTCAAATTGAGCCCAAGCAATAGAATTTTTAAGAGAGTGAGTATCTAATTCAAGTGCAATGCTAGGATCCAAGTCTAAGGCCGAAGGGTCCAAAGTAATTGATAGATGCAATTTATACAACAATTTGTGGAAAAATACCCCCTTCAGGTTGATCCGAGGATCAATTTCATGTATATATGTTTAGTTCAAGTGATACACAAGGCCATTCACTATTCTCTCTCTTGTTCTATTGGTCCTTAGAAAATGTTCATCCCCTTTGTTTGGTGGATTCTCTTTTTCTCTATGCATCTCAGCCTTCCACCTATACATCCCCAAGTATTTCTTAGGATACTTGTCCCATCAAAAATTTGTTGAAGGTGCTAAAAGGAGATGCTAGCTGTAAAGTTATTGTTCATGAGTTATTTCCATATTAATGCAGTTGATAAGGTTGGTGGAGGGCATTGAATGTGGAGATGGGAGGTATATCCTTTAGGAAGCTTCCTCCCACCATCCTTGTCCTCGTTGCCATCTCTTTACCTCTCCTTGGGCCTTTAAGGGATATCAGTTGTCTTGATTCTCTTGCTCTTCTCGAGTAGGTGGAGTTCTCGAAATTTGTTTACCCTCCTTAGCCTGGGTTATGAAGATTATTCCTCGGTTAAGACTCCTCGGTCCTCGGACCCCACACACTAATCTATAATTATAATTATAAGATTCTCAACAAAAAAAATATATACATATAATTATAATTTTTTAAATAAGTTGGCACAATTTAGATCCTTCATTTTCTCTAATTTAAATCTTAATAAGTCAATTATCTTTATAAATCTTAAGTAAGCTTTTTTTAATATATGGGAAACTCTTTATTAAGTTAGCACTTGGCACAATTTTCACCTTCTATTCTTATATATATATATATATATATATATATATATATATATATATAACTGAAGTCTCCAAAAACTCTCACAATATTTAAATAAAATTATCATTTTATTTAGATAAAATTATTTTTGTTTAGTCCAAACTTAACAAGGAGTGAAACTCTATCTCTCAAACAAGTCTAACTTAAACTCTAACTCATCATTATCATTTTTTAAAAACAAAATTATTTTTGTTTAATCCAAACTTAATAAGAAGTGAAATTTTATCTCTCTAACAAGTTCAACTTAAACTCAAACTCAAACATTGATAATTTATCTCTAAATTTGCGAGGTTAATCATGAACACTATAAAAGCAAAGCTTATTTTTGTTTAATCCAAACTTAACAAAGAGTAAAACTCTATCTCTCTAATAAGTCCAACTTAAATTCAAACTCAAATATTGATAATTTATCTCCAAATTTGTGAGGTTAATTATAAACACTACCTCTATTTTGTTAAAAAAAAATTATTTTATGATTTTTCATGTATTTTTTAAAAATTGATTTTCATACATGAACCACCAAATTCTCTTTACCCGTTTTTTACAAGATAAAAAAACTTGCGATAATTGAAATTATTCTTTTGGATGTAACTCATCTTTCTCTTATATCTCTCTATTGTTTAGTCATATCTATTTTGTTTTGTTTCAATAATTTCTAAGCCGTGAAACATCTAATTCTTTAATATTTTTTAGTCTTTCAGAAGTTTTGATATCTGAATTTTAAAGTTAATTTTTTGCAGTATCTGAAACTTTCTGACAAATTTTTTGTAAGTCATTGCACGTTCAAGCAATGACTTCTTCATCAAATTGTAACACAAATTGAAGTCATGCAAAATCAAATCATGCAATGGTATAGTTTCTTAAATTTTTTATAAAATTATTTTAATTTACCTTACAAATAGGTAGGTTTTCATGCATAGTACGAGTTAGCTAATTAGAGCAACCACACCAGCTCGTGAATAGCCTTCTAAAATACAAAAAGTGCTCAATTTTACACATTTTAACCCAAAACCCCCTCACATTAGTCTTTATAAAAATGTCTAAATATACACAATAGTCTTGTAAATGAATAGTAACCGTGCATATATACATGGTTAGAGCAACCATATCAGTTCTTTTAAAAGATTTCGTCTATTTTACACAAAAAACTTACTTTTTCTATTTTACACAATCACTTTTACAAAATAGTCACATCAGTTTGTTTATTATATATGTTTATTCAAATAAAATATTCATTCTTGAATCACACCCAGCCACCGTCAACGCTCAGAGCAACAGAACCAGCCTTCATCAACAACCCACACAACCACCACCATCAAGCCAGCCTCCATCATCAACCCACCATCAAAATCCCAAAACCACTAATCAAAATCATCAAAACCTACTAATCAAAATCCCAAACCCACTCATCAAAATCATCAAACCCACAAATCAAAACCATCAAACCCACAAATCAAAACCATCAAAATCCACGAATCAAAATCACAAAACCATCAAACAAAGATTGAGCTACATCAACGATCAGAGCAGCGACGAGACAAGGCGAAAGCAACGGCGATCAGAGCAGCGGCGAGGCTAGGCGAAAGTAACGGCGATCAGATCGTTGATGTAGCGGCGAGTGATCGTTGATGTAGCGGCGATCGGGGTGAGCAGCGGCGAGTGAGATGATCGGCGATGGCACGGCTGTGGCGAGACTTGAGAGAGCAACGGAGATTAGTGGAGGAGATCAGCGGAGGATGGAGCAACAATTCAGTGGCTTCAGCAACCCGAGAGAAAAAGAAAGTGAGGTGGAGAGAGAAAAAATTAATAAAATAACTTATACATGTGCTATAGTACCCGTGTATATTTACACGAGTACTGTAGCTCGTTTATGATTTTGCACATTTTTACCCATTTTTACACTCACTAATGTGGGTGTTTTTTTGCACAAAATGTTTAAAAATTGTACTTTTGTCTATTTTACAAGATTTTAACTGATCTGGTGTGGTTGCTCTTATTGTTCACCGTGTAAATAATTTTTTTATTCTTTTTTCTCTCTCCTCACTCTTTTTTTCTTATTTCCTTTCTCACCTCACTCTCACGGTTACTGTTCACAGTGTTAAAAAAATAAATATTTTATTTGAATAAATGTGTATAATAAATAAACTGATGTGAATATTTTATAAAAATAGATGTATAAAATAAAAATGGTAGGTTTTAAGACATGCAAAATGGAAAAATTTATGTGGATACTCTCAGATTCTATAATAAGCAAACCATTTCCCAACATTTTAATGGTTGCAGCCCTTTTATTTCCACAAAGAATTATTTTTTCCTCATAAAAAAACTGTAAACCACAGAAGTGTCCAGTTCAGATTGGACTCTTTAGATTCTGCAGGTAATTATCAGCCAATAAAGATTTCTCGTTCATTTTCAAATTTCCACCCTCTTTTTCTGTCACAAACTGAAAACTGAAACATCCGAAACCAAAGCCTTCTCTCCATTTACGTTGCCAATTCTCAATCTCTTTATATGTATCTGCCAAGCCTTAGCAAACACAATCAGAGCCCTCTCTCTCTTGCATGAACATATTTTTTCATTCATTTAGTTCTGTAGAATTCTACAAATAATCAAACTTTTTGAGTCAAAACCAAAACTTTGATTAGAAAAGACAAGCTTTTTGGAGTCAAAATCAGAGTTTTGCATCATGGGGTTTGAAGCAGGGTCTTCCTCTAATGCATTGAATGCTCCATCACCACCCAGAGAAGACACACCTCTTCTTGGTCATTCACCACAAGCTTTGTCCTCACAAGCCAAGACCTTTGCCAATGTTTTCATTGCCATTGTTGGTGCTGGTGTTTTAGGCCTTCCCTATTCTTTCAAGCGCACAGGTTGGGTCATGAACCTCCTCATGATTTTCTTTGTGGCTGCTCTAACTCACTATTGCATGATGCTCTTGGTCTACACTCGCCGGAAGCTTGAATCTTCTAATGGATTCTCAAAGATTGCATCTTTTGGAGATTTGGGGTTCACTGTTTGTGGCTCAACTGGTAGGTTCCTTGTTGATATTCTAATTATTTTATCACAAGCTGGCTTTTGTGTTGGTTATTTGATTTTCATTGGCAATACTTTGGTTGATGTTGGTAATTTGAGCACCAGTATTCTGGGATTGGCACCCAAGAGTTTTTACATATGGGGGTGCTTGCCTTTTCAGTTGGGGTTGAATTCAATTGCAAGTTTGACCCATTTAGCCCCTTTGAGTATTTTTGCTGATGTGGTTGATCTTGGAGCAATTGGGGTGGTGATGGTTGAGGATGTGTTGGTTTTTTTGAAACAGAGCCATGCTGTGAAGGCCTTTGGGGGTGTTTCTGTGTTCTTTTATGGAATGGGTGTGGCTGTTTATTCATTTGAAGGGGTTGGGATGGCTTTGCCTTTGGAGTCAGAGATGAAAGATAAGGACAAGTTTGGGAAAATCTTGGCCTTGACCATGGCTTTCATTGCCTTGATGTATGGGGGATTTGGAGCATTCGGTTACTTTGCTTTTGGAGAAGATACAAAGGATATGATCACAGCTAATTTGGGTGGAGGCTTTGTGAGCACTCTCGTTAAACTCGGTCTTTGTGTGAATTTGTTCTTTACATTGCCTATAATGATGAACCCAGTTTATGAGATTGTTGAGAGGCGGTTTTGGGGTGGGACTTACTGCCTGTGGCTGAGATGGTTGCTGGTTGTGTTGGTGAGTTTGGTGGCTTTGTCTGTCCCAAATTTTGCTGATTTCTTGTCTTTGGTGGGGAGTGGTGTATGCTGTGCTTTGGGATTTGTTTTGCCTCCCTTGTTTCACTTAAAGGTGTTTAGGAGCGAGATAGGATGGAAAGGATGGGCTTTGGATGTGGGGATTATGTTGTTAGGAATTGTTCTTGGGGTTTCAGGAACTTGGTATGCTCTGCTGGAGATTTTCTTCCCAAAAGTGAATGATTTCAAATTGAGTGTACTGTGAATGGTAGTGTAGAGTGAACTATGAACCATGTTACCATGTTGGTAAGAAATGGCATTATTAGTCATAAAAAATGCAGGTACAATATTACAATCTTACAGAAATTCTGAATTTCTTGTGAATTTCTTGTGGGATATGTTTCAGTTACATTACTTAGTCATTTTTCATATGATTTTACAATAACGTGTTATGAGAATCTCGATTTAAAGCTTTTGTTCTTTGAGTTTTTAATATGTGGAAGCTCTTCAACTATGATATCTGTTTAGAAGGATACTTTATTTTAGATGGTAGTCAGAGTCTCTGCCCATATATAGTCGATCCATTTGGACAACAAGGTTCTCAATTCTCAGTATTATTTCTTAAACTCTTAAAGATGCTTGAAAAGGCATACTTATGATGTGCAATAAATCATAACGTAAATGCATATCAGCATACTTGTATTCAGAAGATATTAATATTGATTCAAAAACGTCTGAAATTGATTGACATGTTGAAAATGTTTTCCTCCTAATTATTTCAATTTAGTGTAAGGTTGGGTATGTCAGCAATATGTCCATTAAAAGTTAGCTTGATTAAAATGAGATTTTTGGGATGGATAAATTGCAGCATAAGATATTTTATTGTCAGAAAATAGAAATTCCATAGATAAATATGGTTTGGGTTGCCTTCAACTGGATCTAATACATGTGAGTAAGGGATGGAGAAAAGATGGGATGACCTGAAGGTTATAAGTCTTTAGCCCTTGATTCAAGCAGTGGAAATTTGTGGAACGGACTGACTGAAAATGGTTGGGATGATGTTAGTTGAGTTGTTGCTTCCAATTCATGCTCATCTTCTGTTGAATGGAGTAGCTGTTTTTGTCTTCAAAGGACTAGAATTGGAGTTACTTTCCGTTTGGAAAAATCAGACTTCAGCTTGGCGTATATTTTGTTAATGTCTGCAGAGTTGTTCCAAGTTACTTTGTCAACTCAGTGGTTCTTTTAATGAACCAATTCAATTTGGCTCCATTAGTCTGGAGTTTTGCTAATCTCTTGTCTTTGGTAGTGAGAGGCATCTGCCATGCACCATCTTTTGTCTTGCCTGTTAGGTTTGTTTGCCTGATTTTGAATAAGCAATTGCAAAGAGAATTTAGAGGTGTTCATGGGATATTTATTGTTGGTTTTGCAATTCTAGGAACAAGGTCTTCTACTTCATAATTTTTCTGGTAAAGGGCTGATAGATGTGTTCAAATTTAAACCCTCTGTTTGTAATGATGCAAGTGCAACGTGAAGATTTTGCATTTCTGTCACATAGAAGACATCAACATTTTTGGTTTCTGAACCTATGTTTATTTTAGATGATCAAATCTTCAGCTATGGAAATTCCGTAGTTCAGATATTCCCTATTATGTTTAGGTTGATTAATTTGATTTGTTCTACATTAAAATGGTTCAAAATATTTATTTACTTTCAAGGTTAGGCACGAAATTATAACCCATTTCAAATCTCTTGTAAAATGTTTGTAGGCCTAGTCCATAAACAAGGGCAATGCACACATTTCCTAACAGGTTGATGTGTCATAATTTTTAATGCATTTGGCATATATCATTTCTCTTACAATATCTAGACATACACAGTTGTGGGACTTACATGTTGTGAGCGAGAGTTTTAAGACCATAGATTATGAGAGAGATGATGAATATGTCGGATACAATAAATAGTTATTTCACAAAGAAATCTTCCCCTAACATGGGCAGCTGAAATAATTTTTTAGTAACATCTTCTCTGATTGCTAATGCTCATTGGCTGCTAATTTTCGTGTCAGTGGAGTAAGGGTTGGTGTCCTTATCTGGAAAGTGATAAGAATATGGTGTAAGATTCGTGTAGGTGTATATTTGTTATGATTGTGGACCAGCCCCCTGAAATGGACTATATGTTGTTCATCTTTTCAATCCTTTTAATTCTAAAAAAAGTTTAAAATTCAATAATGTCTGCATCTTCTAGAAGAATGGAGTGTCAAATGGGGGGTAAAGGTAGGTCATAAGACCAATTATATATATTAGACCTGACTTAGTTCTTAAGACCTAAATTGCACGTATATAACGCACAGAGACGGCATTGAATTGACCCAAGAGCTATAATAAGTTAATTGATTATTGAAATTTTTTAATTTAAATGAGTACTGTTTTCACTTCTTGGTAATTAACATGAGTTGAATTTTAGGTGCTTGTACCTGGAGAAGGAAATCATTAAAGATCTAAAAATTAATTTAACCGGTACCATTTTCACCTTCCCCTTTAACCTCATAAAAAAAGACCAAATGAAACAGTGCGGGTAAAACTGCTGAAGATAAAACCAACTTAAAAGTGAGGGAGTGCATAAGCTTTGGGTAGCAGAAGAGCACTCTAGGTTAGGGTGACACAAAATGTCCCCACCTTTTCTTGACTTGACCAGTTCAACCCTATCAATGTTAATTAGGGCTGTTCAATGACCCGGACCAAACGACCCACCAGCCCGAACCAAAGGTCCACGAGTGGCTCTGAATCTGTCGATGGTCGAATTTGGGATTACAAAAATTTCACCCAAATAACCCAAACCGACCGAATTATTTATATAAACTTACAAAAAAATAATAATAATTTGACATGCCCAAAGCCCCAGACTACCAGCCCACACGTTTTGGTATCAGACTGAGAGAGGGGAAACGTGTATGAGACTCTATGAGTGTATAATCCCATCAGACATCAGTAAGCAACAGTTGCTTTTTCCACACAAATTCTCAATATACAAATCAACCGTTAATCTCAAATTAAAATTCAAAATCAACGGTGTTGATGAGAGTGGAAGTTGAGCATGATTTGACTGATTGCAGTAGCACAATTACCTAATTTCAAATCAACGGTTATAATACAAAATGAAGACATAATCTAATGGTAAGAATTTCATATCAAAGATCAGATATCTCACCATCTCTAACAAGTCTGTTCATTTCATTCATTACGAAGTCCACAAGTGGACGAGTTCATTATGAAGTCCACAAGTGGACGAGTTTATTACGAAGTCTACAAGTAGATGAGTTTAGTTCAGAATCTTCAAATTGCAAAATTCATGGGTCATGGCTTTGCCTTTGCGCTTCCTCCCCTCTTCACCCTTCCTCACCTCTTCACTTCTTCACTTTAAAGCTTTTAGCTTCGGTTAATCTCATACTTTCAGAGTCGGTTAATCTCAAACTTTCAGAGTCTCAGTTTTGTAATTTGGTCTTTCAAACTTTCTCAAACCCTCACTTCTCTAATAAGGATGGCAAAATAACTCCACCATGTATAATCCTGACCTGTAATGATCCCTCCTCGAAGAAGGGATGGAGCACCTATGATCTACCTGACCTCGTCTCATTGCCATCTCTATGACCAGCTACACCCGTTGAAACTATCGTGTTAAATCTTACAAGTGATGACACTGATTGGAACACTACTCTTTCCAGATTCCACACCCCCAAAACCCAAAACATCAAGTTCATCATCAATGAGAATCTCAAACAGATCCGGCTAAGCCATATTAGCGGTCAAACCCTTCACACACGAAGTGGTAAGACAAAAAAGGGCGTGTATTGAGGTTTTACGTTATAATGTTTTATGCTTCCCACATTGAAAAGAAAGTGAAACAGAGAGAGAGAGAGAGAGAGAGAGAGAGAGAAGTGGAAGAGGTGGGTGTATGAAGGGCAATGAGCCACCCACTGAGACATACTAAAAATTAATTTTAAGTTTTGCCCCATTTCCCTTACCAATACAATTATGCAATGCATATATGCATTCCATTCAATGGAAAGATCCAATAAAGCCACATTGACTTAACAAAATTTATTCAATATTTGCGTAGAACAACATCAGCGACCAAAAATTTATTTAAGATTTTTAATTGCATACAACAAAGATAACTCCTTGATGATAAGACACACTCATCAATGAGTTACAAAAAAAATATATATATATATATATATATTTATTTATTTATTTAAAGATTTCTTTTAACAGAACTAGAGACTGACAAAGATGGAAAAGAAAAAAAAGAATACCCAAAGAGCTAGAAAAGTAAATGGAAGAAAAAGAATTAAAAGAAAGATAAAAGGGAGGATGGATACACAAGGAGTAATACAAAAATACATTACAAACAGTCGATGGATGCAAACCAAAGCATGCTGACTCAAACCACTCCCAAGATTGCATCATCATGAAATAAACAGCACTCAGAAGGTTTTAACGCAGAAAAGCGCACACAGATAAGATGCAGAACCACCCAGCTAAAATGCATTCCAATTATCAGATGTTTTCCTAGCAGGTTGACTGGCAGGTTGGCTATCTATGGATGTTCTAAATGGCTCAGACCCAAAAAGGTCCGAGTCTTCGAAGGTTGGGAATCCATGACCTTGATCAGAGTCTCTACTGCTGAGAACAGAATCAAATCGTGCTATTGTATGAGATTCCCGTGGGGCAAAAAAGCCACTGTCATGCGTGCTGAAAGAATCAAATCTTGAGAAGCCATCAAAAGCGGGTCCTGACCCCTCATATCTATGTGGCGAATTGCTTGAACTGTAGAGTGGTGTGCTAGGAACAGACTCGTCAAAAGCAAATGTACTCTTCTTCTGGAAAAGGCCACCGGGTGTGTTAGGAACAGACTCGTCAAAAGCAAATGTACTCTTCTTCTGGAAAAGGCCACCTGCCTGTGGTGACCCAGTTCTGATAGGGTTTAGACCAAAATCCCCATACCCAAATAAATAGTTATCTCCATTTCTTTCTTGGGCAGGCTCCTGCACAATTCAAATCATTTTTATATAAAAGCATGTGGAATTTAGAACCCAGCTCATTAATGACCAAACATAAAGATTCAAGTGGCTATACAATCAAAGCCATAGAATTAATTAATAGGTCCTATTAATGGGTGCCCTTAGGGCATTTGTTAATGGACTATTTTTAAAAAGTTTGAATACCACTTTTATGGGAAATATAAAAGGTTGTCAAAAAATCAGTTACTATTTTATTTTCCTATAAAAAGTTCTTAAAAATATTTCTTAACCAATACCCATCCATGAACTTTTCCCAAAAATCATTTTTGAGCCACCTAAAGAATTATCTTATTAAGGGTGTGGGATTGGTTGAGTTGTCAATTAAAAGTGAAGAAAAATAATGTGAAATTACATCAACCTACAAAATTTTAGAGGAATACATGCTCGTATGTTGGGAACTTTTGTATATAAGCTATCTTATTAGGCTTGGCCCTCCTTTTTATTTTCTAGATTTTTACTTCAGCAAATGTTTCTTATTTTACATAATATATTATATTGCTTTTTCACAAGGTTTACAGGATATGTTTGCAGCGTGACTATAGTACACCAAGTTCTTTGTTAAATAAAATATTCAATAACATTATGTAGATTTGCATACCTTGGTTGTTTTGATTGGATTAAAGCCCCACACTGAGTCAACATCATCATTAGCGTCAAATGTTCCCCAAGCTGATTCATCAAAACTCTTATCACCAGAAAACATAGACCCCGCACCACCATCACTGCACATATAGTAAATATATAATTAGATGTGTAATATAATATTTATTCTAAAAAAAAAAAAAAAAAAAGATACGTGTAATATAAATTATAAGATTTACATCAAGTGGAGAGGACAAACCAGAGAATGTCGTAGAATGGCTAAGATATGCACTGGTATTCTAAAAGCTACTAATAAGCTTAAATCATAGAAGCAACAAAAAGAACAGTACTTTCAAGTATTCAACTGTTACCATTTGACATGAACATGGGGTATTGAATAGGAGTATTTCAATTTATGTATACATGAACAAAGTCATGGCAGGTAAATGTGCCTCATGCATATATCCAATGATGATGAGATGCATGAATTAAAGGTAAATGTCAGAAGTCAAAGGTATCACCATTTACAAAGAAGAGAACATGTAAAATTAGATTGCTATCACTTGCAATGACTACAAAAACTAGTAGCCATATGAGCAGTAAATTCACTCCTTTTGTGAGGTTTAGTTTTTGGTGTCGCGTCCCCTTACTTCCAATTGCTCCCCACCACCCCCCCCCCCCCTCTCTCTCTCTCCCCCCCAAAACACCCAAAAAAAACCCAAAAACAATCAAACAAAGGAAGAGACCAGCAGTATTATCTGTTATCTGCAGATGAATGCCACACAAGGACAGACAGATGTCAAAAAGACTGCAATGCAATGTTTTGAGATTGGACATGATAGCTTCTTTTTTTCTTTTTATTAAGTTATAGCTTCCTTTTCTTTTATCCATCTCTCTAAATACATCAGACATGGTAACTAATTATTTACATTGAAAGATGAAAGGGTCTCATATAGGAAAAAGTATTTTGTATCAAATGATACTACGTCATCTGTATCAAAATCCAATAAATGAGAGACATGCGTGCAAAAATAACTACCCACTAACACGTCTTTCAATTGTTAGTGGGTTAATTATTTTTTGTTGACATGTCTCACATTTAATGAATTTTGATACCGCTGATATGATATCATTTCATACCGTTGATATGATATCATTTGATACCAAATACCTTCTCCTCATATAGAGTAGACTCAGGAAAAAATCATTAAAATAATGACCTCTGATAGCTGAGATAGGCCCATTAGTGATAATAAGAATAGGTTGGTATATTGTTGAGTAAAAGGCATAATGAACAGAGAATGAGGGAACAATAACACTTCACCAAAATAAAAACAAAGAAGAAGACATACAAATCTTAATGGGCAATTCAATCAAAAGATACACATTCAATGTTGAAACAAGGTGCTGCATTAATAAGCGTCAACTAAGCACATATTGCAAGACAAAAACTTATATACCAATTTTAGAAGAATACCTTTGAAAATCTTTATTACTGGGTGAGGCATCTGCACTATGAGCCTTGTCAAAGTTAGAATCTGGGAATTCTCTTGGTGGACTTTCAACAGCACTCCTTGCAAAGGGACTGCTAGGGGCACTTTTTACTGACTCATCTTCACTTCTATTATATGCCGATCCATTTTCAACAGCTTGTTCATCCATAGTGTGCGGCTTTTCCACCTTAACATCAGCTTTAGGTGAAGCAGCTGTTGGACTTTCAACTGTGGAGGCTTTTTCATTACTAGCTGATTTGGATTTTTCCTTTGGAGGTGCTATGACATTTTGGACGTCAAGAGTGAGCTCCTTCACAAAAGAGAATCCTGAAAAATTGGACATTAATCATTAGCAACCACAGGCATTGGGCTCACAACCAGAGCACATTGCATAAGGGACAAATGGCAATACCAAAATATGCAAGACAATTATCATAACATATATACTTGAAAATGATTTATGACAAAGGCTTTGTTGTTGTGTATGTAGCAATGCATGATTGGTAACCCAATGCATCACATGCTCAAAGATGAAATACCACTTGATATGCCCAGAAAATCTCTTTAAGTTAATAAGTAAAGACTGATCTCATCCTACAAGGAATTATTTTTGCATACCTTCATCCTCAAACTTGTCCCAATCTTCATCCCAGTCAGCAGCACCCTCTTGGATCCCAGGTTGCCAACCTAAAAAATAATAAAAACACTTCAGGTAAGCGAATGCAATATAACACAACACAAAATCTTCAGCAGTATGAAATTGGATAAACAAGCCAAGAGCCTTGTAACTCAATGGCTTGGTCTTCTTTATGAGGAGAAACACAGTTTGAATCCCCCCTCCTGCACTTGTTGTAACAATTGAATTATCAAAATAAAATCGGATGAACAGAAAAGGCAAACCCAGGATAACACTGACAGAACTAATAGTAAATTGAAATTAAATCAACTGAAGCCTTGAAGAAGGGAAAAACATAGGTCAATGATTGGGGCAGCAACGTCCAATCATGCTGCAACACCATTTCTTCTCAATAATCAATCCATCCTTGTCAGATGCTTTACTATTTCACACTCAAAATGGGGAGATTGTAATTAGTAAGTCACATTTAGTGTGCGTTTGGCTCCAAATTAAAAAGCCAGCTTATTTTACTATTCAGCTTATTTTTGTTACTATTCATAGGTCATATTGCACTTTTTAGTATTATTTATGAGTCTCACTGTATTATTTTGGCTAACTTTTACATTTATCTATAGTACTTTCAACAAAATAAATAAATCCCAAACAGACCCTTATTAAACATGATGAAAGCTTCTGATTAATTACAAATAGGAATAATTTCATTCCCTGTGAAAAAAAAAAACTGCTTTTCATTGTTTAATGGAAAAAAGAATTTGAGTATTTCACAGACAAGTGTCACTGTTTCTTGCCACCAAGCAAAAGGACTCAAACATAGCTTGAGGGACAAAAAGTTTGTTAAGGAACTGTCTTAAAATAATAAAATGTCGCATTCCACATAATAAAAAGGAAAAGATAGAAATTTTTAAAATGAATGCTTAGGTAGTTCATAACAAAAATTTGCAATAAATCTTACTTTTTTTCCCTATCCTTCGTCATCCTTTCATAATCACATTTCAACTTAAGATTTCTATAATTTAATATTAGTATCCAATTACAGTGCAATTACTTTTCCCACATAACAAAAAGAAAAAGAAGTGAAGGATTACCGAGCCTTCCTTATTGGGTAAAGGGAATAAACAAAACGGGGCAATTATGACAAAAACTTACCAAAGGGAAGCTCAGTCAATGTGGTTGGTTTCGCACGTAATCCATATTTCTTGCAGCGTTCATTTAGACCTTTTACTAGTTCATCAAGATCTGATTGGATACGATCAGCGTGAACCTGAAATTTGCAGTTGAAAATGAACATAAACAAGTTCTAAATAGGCCTGCACCAGACCAAATTTGTGAAGACATACCTGAAGAACGCCATCAGCACTGCCATCTTGTTCCATCTTAACAATGGCCTGATAAAGCTCCATTTTCCTCTCCTACAAATAAAAAGCATAAGATTGTTTAACATAAATCTAACAGAAGGACCAGCACAATGACACACTTTTAATACTTTAATGACCAACAGCAGGCCATTTATTGGTCATTCATGAAAAGAAATTATGGCTACCTGTAAATCACGAAATGTTGCTTCTTCAATAGTTAACTTGGAGGCTACATCTCCACTTTGCTTGTATTTCTCTTCATATTTCTTGGCCAGGGACTCGACCTGAAGACAGATAATGATCATTGAGCCCATATTACAAAAGAAACATGAGGAAACATACATAAGCTCAAGCATCCAAAAGATACCTCACGTTTATCAGCAGATGCTCTTTCTGTGATTTCATTAAGGCGATTGTCACATCTGCTCTTGTATAAAACCTTGTACCAAAGTGAAAAATAAATTTAGGGAAAACATAGCGGAATAATTAAGCATCATTGCTTCTGACTACAAAGAGAATAGTAGAAACAAGTGCAGTTCCCAGCCATCCAGAATAAGCACCTATAAGTTCAAAGTAAGAAACATGATGTCTTTACATTTTTTATCCACCTTAATACAGATTGCAATCAGAATAATGATCAGGAAAAAAGAGGTCTACTAACAAATTGACAATTAATTTAAGTCATTTTTTTTCATATTTGGGGAACAAAAAACAAACAAACAAACATAGGTGGATTATATAACTAAAGACATGTCCATGCTGCTAGCATCAAAACATTTTTTTTTTTTTTTCAGTTATCATAACTAACAATGTCACATGCAAAGGAAACACTATTTTGCAGAGCATTGCATATATTGTGTGTGTTTTGATGATTTTTTGTTGTTGTTGAAAGTGTGTTGAAGTATGCTTGTATTTTGAAAAAGTGAAGTTTTAAAAAGTTGTTCATAAAAGCTTGTCATTAGCTATAGGCAAAAGGACAAACAAGTATTTTCATTTATCAATATGTAACAATTAGATCCCCAACAACAATCAAAGGAACACACATACAATGTCATATAACCTTCAAAAAGAACATTAAATACTCACAAGTTCTTGCATTTTGGTGCGGCAGAATTCAATTTTCTGTCTAGAATCCAATATTTCTTTCTCCAGTTCTTCTACCTACAATTAAGAAAGGATCAGGTCAAAAGATGATTAGCAACTCTTTAAGGAAAGAGGAACACAACATCTTGGTCAAAGTAAAAATGCTACCAGGTGAAGATGATAAAAAGTATATTCAACTAAAGACTCATTCAAGTCTTTCCTTCAACTCTTGAAGGAAAGAGGAACACAACAGAAAGCTTTTATGTCACCTTAGCATGGATCTTCAAATTGGAACAAATAATAAAAGAAAACAAAAAATTCAGGGCAAAACCAAAAGTTAAAACTTCAATGTTGCAAGAAGGGTCGTCTATAATGTGCTATGTTGCTGGAAGAGAAACACAAAGGGCTTGGGTAGGGTGAATGGGTAAACTGTATGCAACCATAAACCTATAACAAGTTAACAACCAGAGAACTATGGTTCAAAATATGTAAGATACAAAGATAGGGGGGGAAAAAAAGAAATGTGATATTAAAAATAGTAGATAGATTTAGACGCTAAATAAAGAGGTTATGGAAAAGTATAGGGTTCCAAGTGAAATAAATATAATGAAGAAATAGAAGAACAAACACTACCAAACTGATGTAGATTTCAACAATTAAAAAAGGCTACAGGCCCAGCAGGGTTGAAAAAGCTTTCTCTTGCTGGTTGATCATGCAATATTTGTGTTCACCTAGGTATGGCAAAGAGTAGAGCACAGGGGTAATCAAGTGGAGAACCAGTCAAAGAAACCAAATGTCATTGAACACCTAATTTTACTGCAACATCCCCAGATATAGCAAATAATGGGAATCCAGCAAAAAGATCAAATGGCTAAAGCAAAATGATGCAAGAAACAGAGATAGAATAAGTGCCTTTTTATCAGCCTCTGTTGCTTCTTGGAACCTTGAATTGAGCAAGTTCTGCTCGTCGGTACTGAGTTGATCTACAAGGTGTTTCTCCAACACTGGAACTTTTGCCTTCTGCTGATTGACCTGTGACCCTTCAGCCTGAGGGACAGGAACAGGCCTCGGAGGCCTTCCTGCTGCCATGTGCCGAGCACCAGGACCAGGACCAGGCATCCCTTGCTGTTGTTGAAAACCTTTGAACAAAAAAAGGGTAAAGATAGGATCTATTTTGTAATAAATTGCGCCAGCTGGTACCATAAACTAAAAGATTCATGGTGTGGAATAGTACCAGGCGCATGTCCCCATGCTGCATTGGAGTAGTTGGTCACAGGTTGGCCAGGGGTAGGTAAATCAGATATAATGCTGCTTGGGAGCACTGCTGGAAGAGGAGTGCCTTCTCTATACCGCTCCATCAAATACAGAGCAACACAGAACTCCCTGTGAGAAAGCATGCTATCATTATCCTGATCCGCCAAGTCCCACACCTGCTTTAGAACCTCTGAAATATGAACAATACATACTAGTGAGAACAATGTGATCATGGGATTATTAGCTGCCGTTAAGAAATTATCTCCATAAATCATATGTAAGAAGTTGGGCCAAAAAACAAGACATAGCCTTAGACCTGGCTATGTTGAGCCTTAGAATTTAAAAAATATCAAGATAGACCTTTCCTGGTTTAAAGCCAGTCTTTAGAAGCCACTAAACTTTAGAAACTTCTGTAAATAAAATTATCTGCTGGAGTTGAACATTGAGCATACCAAGATAAAAAAAAAAAAATTTTAAATCATTAGTACATGATAGAAACCCATCTTATACAACAATAGGTCCATGACATGGAGGTTGTGCAAACTCATGAGGCTTTGTGATCACCAAAGATACTCAACAGCACACAAGTCACAAATGCACAATAACTGACCCAGTAGCCAAGCTCCTTCTATACTAGAGTTACATAGCAGATGATATAGACCATTCTAAAAATTGGGCACTTAAAGCCATAACTTAATAATTTGAATAAACATTCCAGCAGGAAGTTAAACAGGAAATAAACAATAATTCACGGCAACCTAAATTCAGATATAAGGATAGCAGAAGCTTTAAACTGATAGCATATTATGCATTCAGACTAAAATAAAATACAAGAAAGTATAAACCTTTCATAAACCACATTAGCAATTTAGTAATGGGCATAAAGCCCAAAGATAAATTCCATAATGAAAAATAGTTCTACCTCTTGGCAGTCGCCAACTAAGAAATAAATTGCGGGCTTCTTCACCAGTAATCCTCCCATCTCTGTCCTTGTCTACGTCCATAAATACTTTGGTATACTTCTGAACATCAGTTGGACTCATCCTAGGCCATGACCGCTGGGACTGACTGGAAGCAGAAATCTCAGCACCAACTGATATTCCAGATGAACTAGATGCAGAAGTGGTCTGTGTTGAAACCTTTTGGTACTGATTTGCAAGTGCCGGAACCTGCAGACGCTGACCACCAACAGGCTGTGTTATGAGTGAACTCTGCAAAGAAGGCTGGATCACTGAAGATACCGGAACAACTGGTGATGAGACTGGTAAATTGCTTGCAGAAATCGTACGTGTGGAAGAATCTTGCTTTGGTTGAGATGGGGTAGCAGAAAAAACATCACCACCAAAAATTGAGTCAGGTGCAAAACCATTTCCAGATATATCCAAGGGTTTAGAATCCTTAGCCGGTGGTCCGGATGGCCTCATTCCAGATGTTGCTTGTGGCCTAGGTGGCAGTGTGGCAGGCGATCCAGATGTTGCCAACCCAAATCCATCAGAAGTTGCTGAGGTACTCATTCCACTGACTGGGACTTGTAAGGAACCTGTCCTTGCACCAACCCAATCACTTGAGACGCTTGGATTTGGAGGGCGGGGAGCAGAGGAAGTTACAGCCTGTGGAGGCCTCATCAACTGACTTCCTTGTGAAGGAAATTGCTGCTGGTTGATACCCGCATTAGGAGGAACTTGTGGCCCCCTGAACCCAAGATTTTGGGAGGACGTTGGAGTAACCGGACCAACTGGAGGGGTAGGAGCTGATGCAGCAGCAGAAGTATTGAACTGAGGTGCGGGCATGGCAGTAACACTGATCTGCGGTGCAGGTATTTTAGCTGAAGCTGGGCCATACAATGCTGCCTTCACTATGTCAGGCGTTAGGTCTCGTTTACTTTGCGCCACAGTGACAAGTTTAAGGGCATTATAGAACTCTGGCCGACCAAGAAATCCACTCTGGCTCTGGTTGGCAATTGCCCATATCTGCAGATAAAAACACCAACATAAAACTAAAACCGATTAAATCATACACTCTCTCATGTTCATTCTACCCATAATTTTAAATTCCCCCAAAGAGCTATATCAAGCACTAAGATTTACAGTAAAGAAAATCTAAAAGTCAATACTCTCTGTTATCTCAGCGCGACCAGCGTGTAATTACTATCAAAATAACAACAATTTTGAAGTCCGCTATGAATTAACTCAACAAACTAATCACAGTCACCACATTTATCCTATTCCATCACTCTTCAAAAAATTGAAGACTTTATTCAATGCATTAACCCACTCTATGTCCCATTGCACACAGCTCTAATGTACACATGTTCCTAACTATAATCAAAATCACAATAGATATCAAAATTTGAGCATCCAAAAAACCCTAGCACCAATCAGTGACGTTAACAAAAGCTTAAACAACTAAAATACATCAAAATTTACGAATCAATCCGATCCAACTCAATATCAAATTACATACACAAATAGATAGATAGACAGAGAGAGAGAGAGAGAGACCTGAGCAAGAACTTGCTGAGACAAACCGGAGCCTTGGAAGAAGGAGACGGCTTCGGCGCCGCTGATTTTGCCGTCGCGGTCCAAATCGGCGCGACGGAAATACGCATCGAAGAGATCCACATTCGGCGCTTGGTTCTGCGCCGAAGCCATTTCTTCTTCTTCTGCCGCCGCCGCCGCCGCCGAAATTCAAAACAGCCTCCGCGTGCGCGTGTGTGGGTGTGGAGGATCGATCAGAACATTGGAATCAAAAAAAAGGCAGTGATCGGAATCAGCGTGCGCGAGTGCATGAGAAGAAACAAAATCGTTTGTGGTGAGAAGCACCGGAACGATCAAAAAATATATGGTTTCGATTTGTAATGAAATGAAATGAAATGAAATGATTTTTTTTTTTAATAATATTTTTGGGTGTGTGATTCGATGAAAGAGAAAACAGATGGAGATAGTGAGAGAGAGAGAGAGAAGAAAAAAATTTGATGGATGTTTTTAATTTTCTGTTTTAAGGACAAAACTACCTCTGTCTTCTTACTCATTTCTCAAAACTACCATTGGCCCAGACTCACTCACCACCGTCCGGCCCATTACCTAACTATGAATATGATAAATTTCTTTTTCTATTTTTTTTTTTGGGTATATAAATAATATAAAACTAGCTTCGTCACACGCAGTCCGCACGTGCTATGAGACTCTTTTTTATTTTGAGTTTAACATAATTTTTCAATTTTGAATTTATCTATTGTTAGTGAAGTTACACAGAAAGGGATATTTATAAAACTAAAATTTAGGATTTGAAATGAAGTAAACTGCTGAGTTTAATAATATGTGCTAGGTGAGATATGTTTAGATAGAGAATGTGCTAATTTTTAGGAAAAAAATTTATCTCGTAGTTTTTTTTTTGTTAATTACAATTTTAACCCTATTTTTTATTTTTTAAGACTAAGAATTATCTAATTAGATTAGGAGTATTTTTGATATTTTTTTAAGTTATAACTAACTTTCTGAGTTCTCTTAATATATAGAAATAAAATATTATGAGCAAGATTTTTTTTTTTTAGAAGGATATGAGCAAGGCTTAAGTACAATATTTAGGCTTTCTCAAAAAAAAAGTACAGTATTTAAGTGTTGTTCCCTAGGCTCCTCTTTTAAGATTCTGTCATGTGGCTTTTTTTCAAGAATGAAAGTGTATTTTTTAAGTTAAATAACCAAATGATAGTCTAATTGAAAAAATCAACACACTCATAAACTATAAAAATACAATGACCAAAACTATAAACCAAAACATACACAAAAGAGTTCAAATTTGAGAAAATAAAAATAAATAAATAAAAACTTACATACAAGAACCAAGAACTTAAATGGGTGTCCATTTTTTGCTTCTTTATAGTAAACTTTCTTTGGCTTAATATCCTACACGCAAATTCATAAGTAAATAACAATAAGTAAGGTGAATTTATTAAATTAAAATATAAGTGTAAGTTGCATTTTGAAAAAAAAAAAAATACAACAATGCGGGGTGTTTTGTGTGGGATTTGATTATAGAGATGACTTATTGGTTAAGAGAGATTGTATTAAAAAGTCATGGTTGAATATATATCAATTATAAAATTTTTGATAATAGATTTTTAGTTGGAGTAGAATTTATATTTCTAAAACTTAGAAATTGTTGGAATCTTTTGGTATACAATTTTGTTTTTGCTCGAAATCTTTATTTCCATCCCTAGAACAATAGTGTGCAATGGTAGGCCAGGGAGTTTCTAGTTTGTCTATTTCTTTTCTTACAACAGCATGCATTTGGCTCTCATGTTTAAGTTGCTAGCTATCAAGAGATTTCTTACAGATCAAGTTCTTTTGCTTTGACTCATTTTCACGTTTAATTTTATTTTTGTTTTTGTTCTAGTATTTTTTTTTTTTGAAGTTATTCGTTCTTTTGTTTTTTGGCAATACCCAAAATGTACTCCACTACAAATATTTGTTGACTTGCCTTAATTACATTTTGTTTTTGGTTAAATCTAGGTTTTTGAAGATGTTTGGAAGGAATACTGTTATAAGCTAGTGTCAACGAATGATGAGATGATTGATCAATGGCTAGCAATTGATTGTTTAAAATATACCGAGTTACTTCACTCATATTTGGAATATTAATAACTTAAAAAAAAGTCGGAAACAAGCCAGACAAATCATTCTTTACTTTAAGATAACTTAATGAAAAAAGTTAGATACAAACCAGACGATCTAATAAATAAATAAAAGTTGGATACAAACCAAACAAGTCATCCTCTTTAAGATAATTATTAAGGCAAGCCAATGTATTATGGTGAATGTTTGGAATTTCTTGACGGTGAATGTATGGAGTTTCTTGAAGAGAAATGGATTGTTGGATTATTTGCTCCTCTATCCTTGCATACTTCTGGTGCTTCTATATACATTTACTTGAAGACTACATGATTTTGCTCATTTGAATGGTATTAAGAATTTAGAACTAAACAAAAGAAGAAAGCTAAATGGGAAAAGAAAAGGTGGAATTCAAGTGATGAGAAAATTAGTGAAGGTGATACAAGGAGAAGATGAGGGGAGGGGGGAATGTGAAGGAATCCCATAACCAACACAATCTTGAAATCACCTAGTTGCAATTGTGGAAGGACATCTTACTAGTCAATGAGTCTTGCATATCTAAATGATTAATTGTGACTTATATGTAATCTCGTTATATAACTTGACATTGTCATTTTTCTACAACAGGCACTCCACAGACTGAAGTTGCACTCATGATGCTTATGACTTATTTGTCATACATGTTGGCTGAGGTACCAACGACAAATTTTTATATAACTTCAATTATTTATTTATTTATTTCTCTTGTGTTTTTCAGAGTTTTAATTTTTGTTTTATCACTTTTATTTCATTTGGAAAAATCATGATGCCTTCAACCTCCATAAAGTATATCCAAAAGTATTAGAATTCATATAAAGTAAAATTCTATAGTATATGTCAAATTGAAATATCAAAGGTTTATAGCAAGGAATGGAACAGAAAAAAGAATCTGAAGATGAATGCCTTACATTTCATCATTCTATCTCCTTTGGGCACGCTTCTTCAGTAAATTACTTATATCTTGTAATACATGTACATTAGTTTAAGCAGGCATTTTGGACTTCCATTGGAATAGATTGCACCATACTTGTTTAATGTTTGAGTCATTTGTAGTTCAAAAATAGTACGGCTAAAATGAATCGAGTTACCACCCAATAAAAAAGAAGAGATATAATCTCATTGCAGAAAACATTTGTCTACAAATACAAACAGAAGAATTTAGGGAAATGACATCAGTAGCTTAAACTAATTTATCAAACAAACAACACCATCTGACTGATACAAGATATGCGATGAATATAAAAATATCACCCTGTCGTTTTTTCTTATAAATTAATAAATTCTCATTTTTCATGCAGCTTTTAAATCTAAGTGGGATTTTGACAATATTCTTCAGTGACATTGTCATGTCTCACTACACTTGGCATAATGTTACGGAAAGCTCACGAGTTACAACCAAGTAAGAACGTATCATTTCCCTCTTAATGGTGATATTATTGAACAGCTCCAATCAGAATTAAACTTATAATAATAATAATAATAATAGTAGGGAAAGCTAAAAGAAAATCCAATTAGATTTTAAATTGGAATTTAATTAGAATCTAATTTTACACCACGTGTCCCAACTAATCTAAGTTTTTGAATTTTTGTGCTAAGTGAGTCAATTCAATGTAAAAATTGGATTTAAATTTAAGTTTAATTTTGCGACATGTGTCTTGTGGGGGGTAAGATTTATAAAATAAACAAATGGGTCATGGGCTTGATCAATTGGTACCAGTTTGTTTTTGTCATTGGGCCCCAAGCCCATGAGTCAGTCTACACTACAGACATCCGAGGAACCGTCCGAGGATGAATGTCTCCTCGGATGGGCCCAGCACGCACCCTGGGATTTGCCAAGAAGATTAAAGGCAGAGTCCTGGAAAAACTATTGGGTAAGAGGGGGATCCAAGTACCCTCTAAAGGCAACGGCGTGATAAAAATATATGAGAAAAAGGCTGCTACCTCCACATTAAAGACCCTGCACCTACCTCCCTAACCGCATTAATGAAAAAATGACCCCTGAACAGTAGAACAAAACTTTCCTGCTATTATTTAAAGACTTCAAGAAGGTGGTGGAAAGAAAAACCGAAAGATAAGATTTGTGAGACACGTGGAGTTAGGAGGGAAGAAGAAGAATATTTAAGGAAAAAAGGGAAAAAAGAAGAGGGGGATCTGTCAGTTAGGAGAAAAAGAGCTAAGAACTGTAATTTTGGCATAAAAGAGAAGCAATATATAAATCGTCATCGGCTTACGTCTGAGGAGGTTCCCTTATTATATTTGTTTATCATTTGCAAAGATTGTGGCATTCTAGCCTGCTTGTCAAGTTTCCAATACCCCTAAACTAGATTTCAAATCCACACTCTACAAATCTTATTGTTTAAGGCTCATTGGGCCTGAGCCCAAGTCTATCATTAAGTTCAGATGCAATTGTGCACTTACATGTCTCATCTAACCTACATTTTTTAATTTTTGTGCCAAATGAATTAATTTAATGTAAAAAAACGATGAGTCCAATACAAGTAAATCATAGAAAACATAATTTTTGAATGATTTTATATTTATGGGCTTTTTTTTGTAGAACTAAAAACAATTCAAGTTTATAAGTCATATATATAGGTAAAGTTAAGAGAAAATCTAATTAGATTTCAAATTGGAATTCAATTAGAGTTTAATTTTATACCACGTGTTCCATCTAATCAAAATTTTTAATTTTTTTTGCCAAGTTAGTTAATTCAATGTAAAAATTGGATTTCAATTAGAGCTTAATTTTACGTCATGTGTCCCATCTAATTGAAGTTTTTTAATTTTTGTGCCAAACGAGTTAATTTACTATACAAAAATAAGAAGTCCAATATAAATAAATCATAAAAAACATAATCATATATCAAACACTATATATAAAATTAGGGGAAGAGAGAGTTTGAATGATTTTATATTTATGAGGCTTTTTTTTTTTTTTTTTGTATAACTAAAAACAATTCAAATTTTGTAAGTCACCTATATATATATATATATAGGTAAAATTTTGAGAAAATCTAATTAGATCCTACAATTGAAGTCCAATTTTGTGCCATGTGTCCTAAATTATTTATTTTTAGAGAGAGTTTCATTTCTTAATTTTAGAATCAAATGTGAGATCATATTATAAATATCCATTCAAGTGATTTATTGTGTACAAAAACCAAAGAGTTTAGAATTAATGAACATAAAAATATTTAAAAAATGGACAATTTACATTTTCTACTTAATAACATTCTTACAAAACTTTTTAAAGAGTTAAAAAAATGACTATCAATAATATCTAAATTATATCTGTAAGAATTATACTATATATCTTAATATGTGTCTTTTAAATATATATATATAAGCATATGCATGGGGTTACAAGCTAGTTTGTGTATATGAAGTATCATAATGCCTACAACAAGGGTGAGCTCCTATTGCACTTTCACTACAATTTGTTGATATTCTTGTTGTTGGAGTGGAAAGACAGTGTAATGTTCACAAATCCATGGCAGCATACAAGTACCATGGTTTTTTTTTTTTTTTAAACTGCCAGTAATATGGAGGCATCAACCCCCCCTTAAAAAAATAGGAGATAGAAAATTTGTTCAAATTGTTGTCACATCTAATTGTAGTATTTGTAAAATCTAAGAATTTACTCAATAGGCCCTTTAGGAACTTAGAAAGGGTGTCTTAATCAATAAATGCTTGTAAAAATCTTAGCAGAAAATAAGTATTTGACAGGAAAAGAGGGCAATTAGTAACTCTAGATTGAAATGCTGGCAAGCAAGGTACGCAGAAGTCATGATTTTTTCTTTCACAATTAAGTTTCTCTCAAGCTGGATCCTCAATCAATGTTCTTATGTAAAAAAATCTCTCAGTCAGCAATAATCTTTGGTGGATTTCATTTGAAAAGGTGTCAGGATTCAAATGTTTACCTATTTACTATGTTCTCTTTCCCTTTTTACTTCAAATCTCCAATGTAATTTAACTTTGTTTCTATCCTCTCGTTTGCGGCTCTATTGAATAAATTCTTATTAGTCTGCAATTTACACGTTTTAACAGAAACAAGGGACTCTGACCTTTGCACATGACTAGGCAAGACAAGTGTCAACATTTTAAGAATACAAATGAAGATTAAGCTCCAATGACCTATTCTAATCTTCAAAATGGTTTGGTGATCTCAGGCATGCATTTGCAACAATATCGTTCATTGCAGAGACTTTTATATTCCTATATGTTGGCGTGGATGCCTTAGACATTGATAAATGGAAAAGCAGCAAAGCAAGGTAATTTTACTACTTTCCTATTTCACATTTCAGAGCTCATTGTTAACTGACAACTAGTATATTGTCTCAGATAATATGAAACAACAATGACCAAATTCAGATATTAAATGTCATGTCATGCATGTTGCTATAAAAATGGTCAAAATAAATGCATCGTAACTTGTAGCTATTGTAACTATCATCTCTAATATATGTTTGGAAAAAAGGAGAAGAAAAGAAAAGGTCATATGTAGTGCACAAGGCCCCAGCTTCTAAGGGGTCTAGGCTAGGTGGTACAGACCATACTCTCTAAGATCCTAGATAGAAAATCATTGCCTCAAGCCCTCAACTGAACAAAAAATGGCAGTTAGACAAATACTATATATGATAGTGCAACACATAAGAATATTCTATTTTTATTTTCTTTTTGTTCTCACCAAAGTAAAATCACAATTACAACATTCAGAAGACAAGTGATATATTGACTTTTCCATTTTCTTTTCCTATGGATTTGATACCATTTAATTGGTTTCATGCTATTTGCTTCAGCCCACGAACTTCCATTGCAGTGAGTTCAACATTGTTTGCTTTAGTGTTGGTTGGAAGAGCAGCATTTGTGTTCCCTATCGTCAATATTACAAATTTTATAAAGAAAAGACCAAGTACGAAAATTGAGCTACGGAAACAGGTGATAATTTCAGACATCTTCAACACTTAGCTATCGCCATTGATTCTAGTTCAAGCTTTGCTAACTATCTGAAACCTCAGTGTATAATATGGTGGGCAGGCCTTATGAGAGGTGCAGTAACAATTGCCATGTCTTATAACCAGGTAAGTAGACAGTATCACAAGTCAATAACAATTGAATATGTTGATTCTTGAGCAGTTATTAACTTTTGCAATCTACAATTGCAGTTTGTAAATTCTGACAAGACGTTATCAGAAGATAGTGCACTAACGATCACCTCAACTATAATTGTTGTTTTGTTTAGTACCGGGCTATGTAAATTAGCTTCTTTTTTTTTTCTTTTTTTTTTTATGAGAACTCAGCTACGTATTGTTAATAGAAGGGAAGAAAGAATCATTTACAATCAGAAATATCAGAGGCAATAGCAGCTTCTATGAAGCTGGGGGTTTCCTCAACCCAAGCCTCAAAGTCAGAAACATACTTAGCTTGCTGCACTAACAAATGTGCAGGCTTGTTGCCCATATCTCTAGCAAAGAGCATCGCAGCTTCCATTGCCTATGCTTCAGTCTCAAGAGGTCTCAAAGGAGCATAGATTCTCTGGCTCAAAGCTCCAATAACATTACCCTTATCATCCCAGAGAATCACGCCTATACCAGCAGAGGAAAGATCCTTGAAAACAGCCCCATCCACATTTGCTTTGAAGTCACCTGACACAGGGGGAGTCCATTGAGGAGGAAGAGGAGTTGCTGACGAGGTGGGGCGATCTTGGAGAGCTTGGTAAGCTGTAACAAATTGAATGGCTTCAGAGATAAGAATTTCTGCAGCTTTTGGGGCTTGAAAATCTGGTTTTACGCAAAAAAAATGGCACTAGTTTTGAAGACAGAATAATTCCTTGGATAAGTTCAATAAGTACCACAAAATTGTGCGGACTAATCACAAATGTACAATTTGGCAGTAAATGCCAAATTGTACATCCCAAATGTACATTTGTGATGAAAACTAAAACTAAAGGACTCATCAAATAAATAACTCTTCTCTTGCTTCTTCCAAATCATAACAAGCTGGTTGCTCCATCATTGTTGCATTAAGATAAAAAGATATTTCTTTTCTCAGGCTATAATCAATAAAAGGTGTTGGTTTGGACCAAAATGACTATTTCTTTGACAAATTTAGAGGATACATTTCATGAGTGTCAACATCATAAATTGATATTTCTAAAGAAATCCATGCCTCAAGAGCTCTATGACTATCCTTATTCATCTTACCTAAAATGTGTACTTCAAACTCCTTGAAAGTGAAATCTTGAGGCTATCCCACAAACATGATTTGTTGTAAGTCTAGTCCTAAATAGCCAAGAGTTACTACTTTCTGACAAACCGCTACAAACTTCCTTACCATTGGTGCTACCACTATCTTCTCCTTGCCACTTCCAAGTTCCAACCCTCAACATGTTCTTCATCATGAAAATGAAATAGAATGGAAGCAGAAGAAAGAAAAGGTGTGGAAGGAATTGAAAAAAAAAAAAAAACTTTCTTTATATTGGGAGAATGAGTCATATCAATTTTTTTCAATACAATGCGTTTCTGTTATCTATGCTTTATCATTTTTCTTAATATGGTTCAAGTCCTATGAGGCAAGTCTATCTTGCTAATAGTGCACATGAAACTGGCTGAGTTCATAGATGAGCACTAATATAATGATCAAGTTCGGTTAAAAACTATGAAGCACTGTCTAATGCAGAAAATATTACCAAAATTCTGGTCAATATTTTAGGATGCTTCTAATATATTCCCCAACAAGAAACAAGGTTGTCTCAAATGACTTACCATAACTATATCGGCCATGGTAGTGAAAAGTTCCTCTTTTACACTGAAAAATATTAAGAAGATACAAATATACAGTTTCAAATTCCTAAAAACATAATAAGGCATGCTTCAATTGCAAGATAGCAGGTTAAGAAACCCAACCAGAATTTTTTCTTACTAAGCAGAGTTTTCCCTACTAATTGGTCCATATCTTCACTTGTCTTTGCAGCTTTAGCTTACACATTTGTAATTCATTGAGTTGCACCTTCATTGTGTCAACTACTTGCAGTATCTCTCTTTCTGCAAAATCATCCATCCATTTTTGAAACCTTTAGATACTCTAATAATTGTCTGAGTCTTTGTTCTTTAGTAATTTGATTCAAAAGCTCTCATTGACCTTGTCACGTTTACTTGCTCTAAGAGGATGAAACGTGTTGTGATTTTCAAGGGCAGCTGGTAGTTCCTCATCATGTTCTCTTATGTTTCTTGTGATAATCTATGGTATTCCAGTGCTTTTACATCCACTTATTCTTTCTTCTTTTATCAACCTAGGGTGTACGTGCATAAATGGTCTCAAAAGAATGGTCAATTGGAACTTAAATTTAAGTGCTTCTGTGACTGATTAAGATGTGAGTCTACAAGTTTTTGAAGTCTGTCAATAAAATGCTATATAATTCAACAACACTAGTTGTCCAGGGTTAAGATTTGAAATTTAAGAGATTTATAGCCCATTGAAGATTGAAATATCCAATAAAATACCCAAAAGAAAAGTTGTACTTCTTCTTTTAAATAAAGTAAATCTCTATTTTATGATTGTAGGTCTTAGAAACTCAATTTTCAAACAATGTAATCATCACTAAGAATGAAAAAATTTCCGTACCATGGGATACATGTCAATGGTCCTAGAGAGGTTGTCATCACATTACTGTGCATCTTTTGGCAATGTTTCTGCAAGTGACTGAACTTTTGCACTAAGTTCTCATCCCTTGCAACCAGGGAAAGATAACAGTCTATCAATCTTCCAATGGAAAATATTTTTGGTGCAAGTTTTCTTGAAACAAAAATAGCCTAAGATTCTACCACACTAATAGCAATGCCCACATCATAATTATTATTATTGTCTTCATAATTCTTTACCAAGAGATCTAAGACATGAAACTGCACCAACATTGAAGCAATTCTTCTAACATATATAATTCAGAATTTATTTTTATGGTTAAACCAACCTTGAGAAGGTGTAGCAGAGAACTGCACGAAACTGAATTTCTCCATAGGGAGCACATTAATTAAGTGTTCAGTTGTAACTCTTTGTAAGTGATGGTTTAGATTTTGGGAGCCAAATTGTGAAATCCAAAAGTATTTTGGGAAAGCCATTTTGTAGTCCAACGGACCATGCATGATCCTACAAGCTCTGATCTCATCCCTTTTACTTTTGATAGTTTGAATCTCTATGAAAAAATTATCTACTTGAAGGAATGAAAAATCTTCAAACCACCAATTATCACATCTTTTTGTTTTGTTTTGTTTTTTAAGTTTTGAGCTCTCAACACTATTTGCAAGAACATACAAGCACTGTACATTGTCATTTCCAAGTGCCCGTGGATGGGTGAAGGCCTTCCAAGCAATGGCTTCTGACAATCTTTTCACAAGTTGTAACTTTTTGGTTCCAACTTTTTGGCACAAGCAGAAATGGGTTCACTGCTTCTGAAAAATTTAAAAATTTCCCTCCCACGATGTAAGTATTAAGAAGCTTAATAAAAACATCTGTTTTGGATATTAGATTTCCTTTTCCAAGATTGTCGCTATTTTTTCTAAAGAATGAGCAGAAAATATAATGCAGCAACATTGGCTGCTGTCAACCATCCATCCATAACAAAATTTAACTACTAATTCAAAAGATTTTGATCCACCTAGAAGATTGTTTGGTTGAATAATGGGGCTAGTGTCTCTCTGGCCAATACTTTGGAATACTAGTCAATTCAAATGTACACTTCTTGTAACCATATGGAGCTGACATAACAAAAAATAATTTAGTTAAAATTTAACGAATTTGAACTTGTTATCATGAATGTTTATAAAAATATTATTTTCAGTATTTAGTAAAATAATAAGCAGATTGAATATCTTGAATATTAAATTGATAATAACTCATAGCTGACTCCATTTTAATTGGGATTAAGGCTTTAGTTGAGTTGAGTTAAAATATTAAGGAAGGGTAATCAAGATGTAAGAATTAAGGTTTTTAAAAAATTTATTATTTAGACTAGCAGGTAAATTTAAGGATTTTGGGATACAACAACATAGCATGGTTTCAAATCCAATAAGAAAGGAGAATGAATTCATTTGACTGCTATGTTTTTCTTCTTTGGATTGAATACAGGACACCATACGGAAGCAAATTATCTGGATGAGTCAGTATTTTTAATGAAGGTTCTAAGGGTTTGATGTCAGCTTTACATTTGTCAGACACAGAAAGATTGATTCATCTTTTATTAAGAACAGAGTAATTGATTGCACCTTGTGCAAATAAAAGCTTGAATAGCCAACTTTTATGATAAGATCGCTTGCAACTTTTGTCTAGACAACCCTGCAAAGAATAAGTGGGAGTTGTTTCCATAAAAATTCATATGTATGTAATATTACATGTAAATCATCAACATTCCTTATAAATGTATGCATAGAGAGGAGGGTGTCTTGAAAGAGAGAGGTGGGGGGGTCAGTGGGGGTGTTCTTTTCCTCCAACAGAGGACCACTATAGATATCATCCCTGAGAATAAAATGGTCCACATACCTTTTCTAAAAATGAGGGAAAAAAAAGGTCCCAATATCTAGCATCTTATAGTATGTGTGCTTGATTACAAACTTTGAGTAACAGGGGAAAAATGATTGCATTTTTTACAAATTGAAGGTAATGTGATTTCTTATTTAATTTTAACTGAAGGTCTAAAGGTTGGGTGCGAAAAACAGTTGTACAACAAAGTGTGTAAATATATACCCACTTTGTTCAGCTTGTCATCTTTACAATATACCAAACCAATCAACACTAACAAGCTCAGGAACTTCATTTTTTGTGTCCAATAACCATTTAAACCAGAAAAGGAACATAACTCTAATCAAGCTCAGGATCTTCATCTTCAAAATGATTCACCATTTTCAGGCTTTCTTTGTTACTATTACAAACTTGAGTCGAAGCTTCATTCTTAAGTTCTCTCTATAATTTATGATCTCCAGCTAAGTCTTCGTTTTTAGCTGTCATTATTATTTACAAAGCCCTTGAAAGATTGCTTTTGGCATTCTGGGTAATCCACAAGGCAACCACCTTCAAAGAGGAAATCAAGTGAAAAAAAAAATAAAGCAAATAATTAAAAACTAAGAGGAAAGCCAACTTTCTCTTTTGGGTCGTTTGGCTCTGTTTTTTTGGATTCTTATCTTCTCTATGACTACATGGTTGCACTTCATTTAAGACGTTTCCCCCATAGTTGGAAGGGAACAAACTAAATGTTTTTGGTAAACATCTAAGAAAATTCAAGGACCTTCAGAGAATTTGTAATTTACCCAAAATAAAAAAGGTTGCATTCTTAAAGTTATAAGTTTTATTTGCTTCTGCATTATGTAATCGATGCAAATTAAAACTTGAGTTCACTAAGACCTTTTGTCAAACACGAAACACCACCCACAGCCTCAAAAAGGTCACATCATCGACAACCAACACCCAAACACAGGGGGAATGTGCAGATTAGGCACGTGGATGCATGAATATAGTAAGTTAGGCATAGTTTGAAACTATGTAGGAAAATAGCAACTCGAGTTTTTGAAACTCGAGATTTACATAATAAATCGAGTTTCAAAAACTCGCTTTATGCTCGCTTTGGGCTTGCTGAGGTGGAGAAAATGCCACCTGGATCTCGAGTTTTATAAACTCGAGTTTTAAGTCTACCTAAACTCGAGTTTTATAAACTCGAGTTTAACTATATATCTTATTATAAATTATGTAGTTTATACGCATATTCCTCTGGGCATGTTTATTTAAACTCAGCCCGTGGCATTTAACTCTCTCACATTCTCCACTCTCACTGCTCAACACACAGAGAAAACCTAAAATCTCAGCCTCACTAACTCTCTCACTCACTCACCCTCACTAACTCACTCACCCATAACTCTCTCACACCACTCACTCTCACAAAACCACATTCTCCACTCTCACTACTCTTCCCTCTCAGCAAATTCATATCTAAGGTAAGGGTTTGCATAATTTGATTGTCATTATAGTTGGGTATGTTGTGTATGGGTGGGTTAAAGAGTTTTACCATTTATTTTGTAGATAGTTAACATAACTTAGTTAATTTATCAATATTGTGAATTATAGAACTTTGTTTTGTTAGTGTTAATTTTTTGAGTATTTATTTGTATAGTTTTTGTTATCAAAATTTTATTCATCATTTTATTTTGATCATGATCTTACAAATTTCTTTGACTTTATTTATCATTAGTTTGGGTATGAAATGGGTAGTGAATGAATGTAATGAATGGGAATGAGTATGTAATTATCAAAATTTTATTCATCATTTCTAGGTTTTTATTTTTATCATGATTTTACAAATTTCTTTGACTTTATTTATCATTGGTTTGGGTATGAAATGGGTAGTGAATGAATGTAATGAATGGGAATGGGTATGTAATTATCAAAATTTTATTCATCATTTCTAGGCTTTTATTTTTATCATGATCTTTCAAGTTTTTTTGACTTTATTTATCATTGGTTTGGGTATGAAATGTGTAGTGAATGAATGTAGTGAATGGGTATGTAATCATGCTCCTCTACCCACCTAGTTCTTTCAGAACCCTTTTAGGCATTATAGGTCACCACACAATGGAGTAATAGATAATTCCGTCTCTCCATCCACTAGGATTAGAAGGTTTACGTCTTGGCCTTTAGATATTAATGGGCACTCTATAACCTGGCTTGAATATGTTCATTGGTAAGATTGCATTACTTTTTTCCCTCACTTTACGACTATGTGATTTAACTAACATAGGACTTGACTTGAACAGGTTCACAATGCACGATATTCTTATAATCATATACCATGGTGGTCCGCTTAAGAATCCCAATGCCAACAAGGGATTGCCATTTGAGGGGCCGGGTATGAAAACCTATTATGCCGAAGTTGATCGTAGGTTGAAAACCCTTGATGAATTGAAGATACTTGTCATGGAAGAGTTGGGTAAGAATCCGATGCGTACAACATGCAAATTACTTATCGTATGCCAAATGAAATCATGAAGCACCGGATTAATTACAAGTATATGCGATAGAAAAAGACAAACATGTGAAGATCATGTTTGACAAGTTGGAGAGTATAGTGAAGTAAGTAATATTGAGTTGTACATACGGTTGGAGCCGCGTGCGGGATGGCAAGAGGATATCCAACAAACAACTAGAAGCTTACAAGTTGCGCTTCTGGATGCTCAATATGAGTATTCTACACATGTAGAGGATGATGATGTTCATGCCGATGGAGATGATGATGATGATGACGACGACGACTATGTTGATGAGACTACCGCCGTTAACAATGATGATGACGATGATGATGACGACGACGACTATGTTGATGAGACTACTTGTCGTTAACAATGATGATGACGATGATGATGATGATGATGATGATGATGATGACGACTATGTTGATGAGAATCTTGCCATTAACGGTGAAGATTTTGCCGATAAAGATGACTATGAAGACATGATTGAGAGAGGGGACTTTCGGGACTTTGGGGACTTTGAGAGGGACATTGATGACGATGAGACATTGGACGGCGGTGAACCCGATGCAGACAATGTTATTAGTGTCCAAAACATTACAAACACAATCCCTGCCTACGCACCTCCTGCGTTGTCATTCTCTGCAAATACTTGGGAAAATATGGTTGATCCTTCGCATATTGAGATGCCATTTGTGTCTACTTGGAGAGAGGGGATGAATTTGTGCAAAGGGTTGACTTTTGCGAGTAAAGTGGAGGTGAAGCGCGTATTAACAATTTGTGCCCTCAAGGAAAACAAAAACTTTAAGATCACTAGGTCGACGAGGAAAAATTTTTGTGCGAAATGCGTGCATGAGTCGTGCAAGTGGTATGTCTACGCGGTTATGAAGCCCGAGCTCCAAAATCTATGGATGGTCACCGTGTATGTGGGTCCTCACACGTGTTTACCGGCGGGGTGCGAAATGATGGTAGAATGATGAGTTGTAATTTTATTGCGGCAAAATCCATAACAAGTTACTTGAGGATCACACCACTCAAATTAAGCATCTCGGATCTCGATAGAGGCGAAATATAATGGCCATAAGCCTTCTTACTACAAGGTATGGGATGCGAAACAAAAGGCGATTGCGCTTATGTTTGGAGATTGGGAAGAATCTTACCAAAGGCTGCAAAAGTTGCTAATGGCGTATATTGATCAGGACCCGACTACCCAGTTTTGCTATCGTGTCACACCCACCGATGAAGATCACACCGTATTGTTGCATTATGTGTTTTGGTCTTTCGGTCCATGCATATCGGGATTCAAATGCGCAAGCCGGTTATCGGTATTGATGGGACCCATACGTATGGTAAATATCAGGGAAAGTTGTTGGTCGCAATGGCAACCGATGCTAACAACAAGGTATTCCCTCTCGCCTTTGCTGTTGTGGATTGTGAGTCAGGGTCCAGTTGGAGGTGGTTTTTACGATGCCTCAGAGAAACGATTGGCCACCTAATACCTGACGACGGCATTTGCATAATTTCTGACCGACATCTCGGTATCAAAAACGCCATTGCAAACTGGCCTAGAAGGGATGATGGAAAAGCAAAGGTATTTCATAGATATTGTCTTCGACATGTTGCTAGCAACTTCAACACCCATTTTCAGAACTCGACTCTAAAGTCAGCGGCGTTGAAAGCGGGATATGCTAGTCAGGTAGTTAAATTTGCTACCATAATGGACTCCATTAAGCAGGTGGAAATTGAGGCCATTAGGAAGAAGAAGAAGGTGACGGGGAGGGATGGTAAGGAAAAGAATCAAGATTATCTTCCATACACATACCTAATGAGCGAGGATGTGGACATGTGGACCCAGTCATACGATGGTGGGAGACGTTTTGGAGCAATGACAACCAATATATCGAGTGTTTCAATGGTGTCTTTGAAAGGTGCACGGGGCCTTCCTATTGCCGCGTTGGTTGAGTTCACTTGGAGCAAAATTGTTCAATATTTCCACGACCGGCGCAAAGAATACCATTATGAGTTGTCAGAGGGTAAGAAATGGAGTGAATATGCCTTATCCACGTGGGATGGAAATAAGCGTAAATCTGAGAAACACTATCTCAAGCCATTTAGCAATGAAGAGGCGATATTTCAAGTAGTTACCCAACTCAACGTGTCTAGCGCGGGAGGGGGAAACCACGATTACGAAGTTCGGTTAGGGGAAAAAACATGCAGTTGTGGGAAATGGCAAAATATAGGGATCCCGTGTTCACATGCAATTAGAGTATGTGACTATTTACATATTGATTCGACCACGTATATTCACCCATGTTATGGTTTGAACCATGCCCTTAGCACTTATGAGCATGGATTTGTGGTTCCTAAGTCACGATCATTATGGAGGGATCCCATGGGGCCAAAGTGGTTGCCTAATCCGGCATTGTTGCGGGCCAAAGGTCGACCGGTGAAGTCACGAATAAGAAATGAGATGGATGGAGTGAGGAATAAGGATCAAGAACCGGGATGGCGGAGGGAGGACGCAGATTTGATAGAGAGTCAACCGAAGCAGACATGTGGACTGTGTCATGCTTCCGGGCATAACCGCGAGAAAATGTCCGCGGTCCGCGGTGCTTCCACAAGCGGCCATGTTCCACACTAGGTAGGTTGGCAAAAATTTATGCATCGGTTAAATAATTGTTGTTCATTCGATGTTTACTATCTTGTCTCCTAACGTAAATACTCTACGTTTTTCGGGCATCCTTCCATGGACGACGTTGTATTGGCTCTATGTGAACTTTTTGATTGTTGTTGAATGTACTTGTAATTCTCTATCCAATGTACCTCTATGAAGATTGTGATTTGAGTAGTATGGTTAGAATTGCAAATTAAGTGTGGTTGGACATGTTTAGAATGGTGATATATTGAGAATGACTTTTGTTGTGATTTGAGTGCATTTACATTGTAAAACAATGCCTGAAACGAGCATTTTCTGCTGGGAAAAAAAAATTTGCCCAGTAAAAATCGAGTTTTAGACACTCGAGTTCCTTGGGAAAAATATTTGCCCGGTGAAAATCGAGTTTTAGAAACTCGAGTTCCACGGGCAAAATTTTGTGAAACGGGGCATGGCTCTCTGCCTCTGCACTGAAACAGAGCATGATGCTGGGGAAAAATATTTGCCCAGTGAAAATCGAGTTTTAGAAACTCGAGTTCCACTGGGCAAAATTTTGTGAAACAGGGCATGGCTCTCTGCCTCTCTGCCTGAAACAGAGCAGTTGGGGAAAAAAAATTTGCCCAGTGGAACTCGAGTCTCTAAAACTCGAGTTTCTTTGGTTACGAGTAATGGAAAATAAAATCGGTCCATTTGGTCTAATTTGGTCTGATTTGGTCTATTTTGGTCTAATTTGGTCTTACTTGGTCTGATTTGGTCTTATTTGGTCTGATTTGGTCTTATTTGGTCTAATTTGGTCTTACTTGGTCTGATTTGGTCTGGGATAGGAACATTGATTTGGTCTAATTATTTGGTCTGATTATTTGGTCTGATTTGGTCTGATTATTTGGTCTTACTTGGTCTGATTTGGTCTGATTTGGTCTGATTTGGTCTTATTTGGTCTAATTTGGTCTTACTTGGTCTGATTTGGTCTGGGATAGGAACATTGATTTGGTCTAATTATTTGGTCTGATTTGGTCTGATTTGGATAATTTGGTCTAATTATTTGGTCTGATTTGGTCTGATTTGGTCTAATTTGGTCTGATTTGGTCTAATTTGGTCTGATTTGGCCTAATTTGGTCTGATTTGGATAATTTGGTCTAATTATTTGGTCTGATTTGGTCTGATTTGGTCTAATTTGGTCTGATTTGGCCTAATTTGGTCCATTCAGTCCACTTTGTTCCATTTTGGTAAGGAAGATCCATCTTTGTGTACTTACATATGTAATTGGAGACAACAAGGTTAGGTTGAGAGGCCTTATTCAAAATCTAAATTTATTAAAACGAATTCTCGAGTTTGGGGGTCACCGTCCACCATTGCTATACCGATATTCATAGTGCTACATGTCTTTGCTCAATAGCTCGGCAACTGTTGAACCCTATCTAGTCATATCATTCACACTCACGTCAATACACGGATCTGCATCATTTTGCAATGCAATCGTTTTCAAGGATGCGAAGACCCCTGAAAAGTTTATGATGCATTTAACACAACTCGGTATTGTCTTGTCAAGTTCATGTCGGATGAAACACAAGCATGCTAAATACTCTTCACATGAATCTTGTTCGTTTGAATAGTCATGGCGATACTGCTGCAACTACGCCGAGAATAAGAGAATCTCACCGTGACATTGGGAACATTTGAACAAAAAATTCGTGTAGTGGTTTTCCGGCTGTATTGACATGACAAGCCTGAATATATTAAATTTTATTATTGAATACACAGTGGAATGAGGTTATAAATGTACCACAATTCTTTTCTTATTCCTACACCACTAACTTTGTAGGTTGAGTAAGCTATGAGTCGCAACGCCTCAACATCATCTCGTACACGTAGAAACAAGTTTCAATCTACTTCAACAAATGAATCATCACAAGTTCCAGCAGATCAACAACTACAAACATACACAGACCACTATGGAGGGAAATGGGTTGGAAAGAAGAGAGATTTCGTTAATATGCCAATATACACGTACGAGAGTCTTGGAAGCGTTGGGCACATCATAGTTGGCAAACCTACAAAACTAAGTACAGATACCACCGCAATGGAGTTCACCGTAGTAGAACCACCATGGTCAACCCTATACGAGAAGAGGTGTGAGTTGGAGGTGTATTGTCGATGGCACGGGTTACGAGTTCCTAAGGTACGCTCAGCCGAGTTACCTAGAGATGAACCTGCCAACATACTTGCTCGCCTTGAACAAGAGAACAATCAAATGCAAAGGCGGCTAGACCGTTTTCATGCAGTCCAAAAAGCTAGGAAGCATCTAAAGGGGAAGGCGCAAGAGCGAGCCATGAAGTCTATTAATGAAATTACTGCGTTAGATGATGAAAGTGACATTTCAGACTTCTCAGATTCAAGCAATGATGACTTCCAAAAATTTCTACCTACGAACATTCAACGTTGTTGTTGATGTCTACACGTTTTGTGAACCTACTTGTATTAGTGTTGTTGTTGTTGTTGTTGTTGTTGATGTCTACTTGCTCATTTTTTCCCTGCTGTACGTTGTTGGTATGTTATGAAAAGGTGTACTTGTATTAGTGTTTGCAAGAATTATAAGTGCTTGGTGAAAATTATGGTCTAAACCGCACAACTGTGATGCATCAACACACAAGACGGCCAGCAAAACTTATATTAGATCAGCAACATTCATAGGCATTTTGCACATCTGAGAGAGAGAGGAGAGTTAAAAGAGTAAGGTTAGGGATCACAAAACATAAACTTACAACAATTAACAATTTGATGTGTGTAGTTTTCAGTGTTCTCCTTTTGATCATGTCACAAACTCTGCCTGGAGTTCCGGACACCACTCGATGGCCTAATTCTAGCTGTCTGATATCATCACCCACACTCTTGCCTCCAATGCATGCATGTACTTTAATACTTATGAAATTACCCATTGCCAATATCACCTTCTCTGTCTGAGATGCCAATTCTCTTGTTGGTGACAAGATCAAGGCCTGAACCCTGTTTAATTTTAGACATTTAAAAAATAATAATAAACCAATATGATCATAAACCAGCTGTAACAGAAAAATGAAACCAAAACATAGAAGCATCCCAATAGCTCCTACCTATAGAGGTAAGTCATCATGAAACACATGATAATGCTTAGAATGGTCCATTAAGTGATATTTTGTTTACCTCAAGAAGTCACATGTGGTGAAGTCACAATGCGGGATTAGGGCAAGTGCACCCAAATGTAAATGTGTGTGGTGAAATGCCTGGAAGTGAGGGGTTACATCAGTGGCAGCAACAATTTGAATATTTTTAATCCTTTCTGCAATGACGTCTAGTCTTGAATCATTTGATCCAGTTTCCATAAGCTTTAGAGTTTGGTGTTTGACTGTGTAACACTTCAATTTTTAGTCTTTGATATTTATGGGGTGCTATGTGACTCTGCCGACATATGATAATTTTTACTTAAATTCAGAGTGGTTGTAAGGAATATATTGTGCCTTGTAAGTGATGGACCGAACGTTAAATCCTTCTTCAGATATGTTCTTGGTGCTTTTTGACTGCTGACTGCTGTCAGCCATTTAGCGTTCTCCATAGTTGAAAACAGTATGAGAAGAAACTGAACTGGTCAAGGATCAGGATTTTCTATTCTACCAATCACAATTTTGTCCAGTATTTTTGACTAGGCAAATATAATTAGAAAATTTGGCTTGGGTCTAGTACGATAGACCATTCATAGTAAATAGTAATGATAATTGGCAAAATTAGTATCATTTTAAAAACCAAAGCCTTTTTTATGCGAGACAATATTAGGTATAACGGTCATGGGTGTAATGCCTCGTAGAAGCCGGCCTCACATAGAATAGATGGAACTAAAAGAGTACATCGGAATCATCGAGATGAAGCCAAGTTATTTGAATATATCTAGCCTTCAATCATGCCTTAAACAGTATGCTACGATTACCGGACCATCACAATGATGATATGTGACAAAATGAGTCTAAAGTCTAAACCATCCCAATGCCTTTTATATGCGAGAGGTATAAATAACGAGAATATTAAAGGTTGAGTACATAAGATGGAGCCAAATTCTTAAAAATATTTCGCTTTCAATCATGTCCTAAAACGGTCCTCACTCTAAGGAAAAGTAAAAGAGGAAAAGCCTAGCAAACGAGTTTTTAGCTTTTAGGCAAGCGAGTCCCGACTTGATTTAAGGCACTCAATGATCTAATAAATCTCTCGGTGAGACAAGCGAAACATCCGGTTTAACTTGTTTGTAAAAATAAATAACACCCACCACAAAATCAAATGCCATAAAAAAATAATTGTTAAACAACTAGTTGAGTTCAATGTTTACAAATATGACTAGGTAATGATCGATTGGCATATAAATTTAGAATTTGAATCCCTATAATCCTACAATGAGTAACATCAAAATTTGAAGTAATATAATTCTACCGGGTCTCTGCCGCATGTATTCTCATATGATATTCCTTTCTCCTATCCTTCAAGAACAAAGTATGGGCTCCTCTACGTATTGAACAACAGGCATCTCTATGGGAGGACAAAGGTAGACGATGAACTGTACCAAACTAGGCTTCCTGCTCATATCTATGTTAGTACTAGTCTCCTGAGACATACTTTTTCTGAGCATAGTATTTCTTCTCACTCTCAGCCTTCTTTGCATTGCGTTTCTGCATTGAAAATAAGATACAAAACCATAAGCAGCATTTCTTTTTATAAATGAAACTTGCAAACACAAAACATGTATAAATTGATGGTTTGTATTTCGGATGGGATGCTCAAATTTAAAGAAATTTTGAATACGAGAGATGCAGCAAAAGAACAAGGAATACCAAGAAAGCCTCATGATTGGCCATTATCCTTTGGGCTGCGAGCTAGTGGTTATATTTTTGGGGCTTGCAAGCAACCGGAAAATTCCCATGCTCTTGGGAACCTTGTATGGATCATTTTCACCCTAAGGAATACAAGATCATCACTATCCATAACTCAGTAAAAATATAAACTGGGAAAATAAAAAAATAAAAACCCAACTTACAGTCAGCAAGGGGTTACTCTCAGCCATTGTTCCATGCACAACCAATGAGATATTGAAAGTTGTAATCTGCTCATGCCAAGAAAATACAACTCAGATGATACAAAATATTTAACAAGATAGGTTGGAATTGACATTCAGATAAATTGGTTTTTGTGGAATTACCACAAACTGAGTATGCACTAGTCATATTTGCATGATATCCCGAAAGGATTGGTCACAATTAAAGCTTCCCATAGTCACTTGTATAATGCAGATGGACTAAGTACATGCGCACTGTGGAACATAACACACACTTGCATTACACTTCACAATCCATATCCACATAGAATTCTAGAACTAGCACTTAACAATATGGCACAGGACTGATACCCAAACTTGACAAAAAAAATATTTTAATAGATTTGTGCTTTTCTTTTGTTATATTTATTAGGATCTTATTCCCGGGTGACAAAATGGACTAATGATCACACCTTTATCTCTAACTTTGCCTTCATTTTTTCAGAAAAATAGTAAAAATCCTAATCATGGCATGGAAGAGTTCAAAGCTATTTCGGTTATGGTCAAGAAACAAGTGGAGAGGGTAAAGCTTAAAGTGTTACTCATGCAACTAGAACATTTACTATGAGTCTTTTAATATACTCTTATGCCCAACAGTTATTGGTTTTAGTTAGATGTAATAAAAGGATTCCAAAGAGTTTTGAAAGAATCTTATTAATAAAGTGTTCACTATTTGGAAATCATATGAAAAATCACTTTTTCCAAATTTCAATTATTCTTTAATTATTGAAGAAAAAGAGCTGTGAGTCTGTGATGTATATTACAATTTTTTTATTAAAAATTTCTAGATGAGCTAATCTCCACTCCTTTTCTCTTGGTTCAGTCAAATAGCAGAGAGGCTAACATTGTGCATAAAGATAATAAATCTATGGAAGTAATAGAGAAAAAGGAAGTACCTAGTGCCAAGGTAAGATTTTGTATTATATTCACTAGGAAGTTTATCGTTCAACTTTATGAAAATGTTCTGTAGAAAACCCAATCTTTTTAAGAAGGGTGTAAAAATGAGTATTTTTCATGGAGAATCAGTTCTTTGAATGCTTAAAATAGTGGGTTGATAATGTTAGTGGTTACAATCAAGGTATGGGAAACCAGAAGGTGGCAATGAACGTAGCTAACTTTTAAATCGCAGTACATTCTCAGGGGCTTCACATTTTAACCTGGTTTGGGTCGGTCTAGACTATTAGAAGGGTCAGCAATAGCATCATAATCTTGTTATAAATAATGACTCAAAAGAGCAATTATCATGGGGGTATGACCTTGGTGTGATGGCAAGTGCCTTCCTCCCAAGGAGAAATGTCACAAATTTGAGTCTCAAGCTCACTCTCCAAAAAACAAAAATAAAAAGAAAGAAAGAAAGAATGGGGGCAGCTCACTAGTTATCTCTCCCAAAGCCCTCAAAAGTGGGAGCTTTGTGCACTATTGGACCTTCTTCTTCTTCTTTTTTCTCATGAATACGATGCCATAGTTTTCAAAGCCTATCATATCTATCCCAAATAAATAAATAAAATGAATCCTCAAAAGGAATGGTTTTTTCCTATGATTGTTGTTATTGAGTTTTCATCATCATTTGCATCTGCATTTGTATTGTACATATTTTAGGTTTAAATTAAGAGATCTCTATAACATTGATTATGTATTTTAGGTTGTTTCAGTCGTGTTTTCTTTTTGGCAATGGAATTCATATGCTTTTTTCACAAGTAGGATGACTAAACAATAGTTTTGCTTAATCACCGAATTTCCAGGTAGTTCTAACAGAGCCTAATCTTGATCAGACTGAGAACAGAACATCAGCCACTAAGGAGATTAAAGAAACAGCAAGAGAACTTCCCGATATACCCATGCCTAAGGAAGTCCGAAAAAAGTGGACTTGTGATATATGTCAGTTAACTGTTCTATGTGAGAAAAACTTAAATTTACACCTTCAAGGAAGGAAACACAAGGCTACTTATGAGGCACTGAAAACAAAGAACCAACCAAATATTGTCCGAGCTTCAACCGCAAAGAAAACTGCTCGGCCAGTTGAGGAGCCACAAAAGACTGTATATAGGAAAGAATGGAAACAAAAAAGTATTACAAATAATGAGGGTGAACAGAATGGGCAGTCAATGGGCGTCTCAGCTTCAACTGCTAAAAAATCTGATCAGCCCACAAGAGAGGAGAATGAAAAAAGAGTTTCAATGTCAAACAGTGGACTAGAACCGAAGAATGAAGCTGATAGTGAGGAAAATTATACTTTTAGGTGCAATATCTGCAATACAAAATGCAATGGAGAGAATGACTTGGCTGCTCACTATAATGGGAGGAAACACAAGGCTCGAATTCAATTACACAATATATTTGTTGGAATTGGACAGGTCTGACCAATGTTTGTGGTGCATATCACGGACAGAGGAACCGTTGTGCTTGTTGCGGTAAATATGAATATGAAGATGAAGATATTTGGCTGAAAATTACAGTGAGTTTGTTTTACTCTTGAATTTCAGCTGATTGCATTCACTGAAGTTGATAAACTTGTTGGTTTGGATAATGTTAATATTAATATATTTACAACTGGACACCAATACTAGATTGTGAAATCTAGTGCAATAGAATCTTGTTGTCAATTATCTAAAATGTCTAGCCCCTTCATATGATGTACCTTGGTTCTTGTTATTTATTTTTTTCATATTACTAAAAGAAAGACTGTATGATGTACAACTTCCAAACTTTACAAAAAGCCATGGGAAAGTGGCAAAGCAACCATGAACTTGGGTCATATCATGTATAAGGAGGATATACCTCACAATCTGGTCTGTGTGAATACCAACCAATAGAAAATCTCCCAGCTGCCTAGCACTCTTGAGGATCTGAGAAATCAAGGAAAAATGATGGGAAGTAAGCAAATCATAACAGACTCATGAGGAAGGTTCAATTATGTCTTCAAAAAACAAAGGGGGGGGGGGGCGAGGGGAACATACTTGTCAAAAAAAAACGAAGGGGGGAATATATCACAAAATCAAATCATGCAACTATTTTAAGCAAGCAACAATATGCAACTCGTTTGTAGCTATATCATTGATGGTGCAAAAGGCGTGCTGAAACTTGATGACATTATGGTACGCTTAATGATGAGAACCAGAGCTATACCAAAACAGGGCCCAGGTATGTGACATATTAGACCATGCTAAGACAATCCTTAATAATGAGGTAAAAGGCTATCAAACGATAATCACAAAGTGATAAGATCCACAGAGCTTCATCTTGGTCAAGTGATGATATCAAACTGACACCTACTTATAGCAATGTCTCCACTTACATAACAGATTTCAAAGCAAAGACACCAGCAAATCAGCTCTAGCCTGGCACCTCCTCCCCCTTATAATTTTTTTTTTTAATAAGTAATGTAAGTTTCAAATCATAAAAAAGAATCACCCAAGTATACACGACGAATTCAGCTGGGAACCATTATAATCAAGTACATAAGTTACCAACTACCCTTATAAGTTCTAGGTGGAGAGGGTTGTGGGTTCAAGGCCCATCAGGTGGAGGCTCTATCCCAAGTGCAACTAAATGAGTCAAAACTCGAAGTAAACTAAAATAAAGAATAGAATGCAAGCAATCAATCAAATTAGAAAATTCCAAAGTACAATCAATGAGATTTAACATACAGAATAACTCCAAGGGACCATAAATCAGCCGTGTGGTTGTAAGGCTGTTCCCGTACCAGTTGGGGAGCCATATACAGTGGAGTGCCTGAATAATATAGATAGAAGTTGTATTAGAACACCTTAATTCCTCAAGGATATCATAGCATCTCAATAAAAGTTCACAAAATAGAAAGGTAACCAGAAATTTAATGCGAAGATTGGACAAACCTTTTATGGATCTCAAAACAACAGTATTCGTGGACATTGCACGTGCAAACCCAAAATCACAAAGCTGTGATAAATGAAAAATTTATAAGCCATGAACAACCACAAGAAATTACAAGAATTAAACATTTAATACAAAGCAGGACACGATATCAAATCATCAGACCAACAGGTTTATATATAAGAATCTCAAATACTTCACCCTGCATGAAAATCCAACGGCAACTCATGAATCTCAACATGCTCCACAATGTGTCAATATATATTTCCAGGATCATTTAATAGTTACATTAATATAAAGAATGAATTTTTGTTTTTGAGAGATCAAGAAGGATATGGTTACTTGTGCAAATTCTGTGACAATAAAGGACATTTAAATACCTTAAATAGTTACTGGTTACTTGTCCACTTAAGAATGCTTTTAAAACATTCGAATCCTAATCACTCTTCTTTTGGGCTAACTTACATAGTTACTCCCATAATGACAAGTAAAAAAAAGAAAGTGTTAAATGTAAGTAACAAGTAAAAACTCACCTTTCCCAGACTTGCCTACAATGGAAGCAACAAGAACAACCTATATCACAGATAAAAGGTGATTTAGAAGCACTATCACAAACAATTCAACAAGTAAAGAAATCAAAAAATTCCTAAAAAGCATGTGGCAAAAATGAATTAAAAAGCAGCCAAGCTTGGAATTAAATTTTACTGTAACTCATTGCCTCACATTATCCACATCCACATCCACCACATTTCAGGTATTGCTTCTTTTTCAAGATTCACCAATTTTGCGTTTTTTAACCCTTATGTAATGTTTGGGCGCCAGGGGAGGAGGCTGTGGGGCATCATCCTTAGGCTCATCATCGTGCTGCAAAGACATTAGATGCATACAATCAATATTCGGTGTAATGATAAGAATAAAGTGAACCACAAGATATATCATTACATTGTTGGTAATGTTATCATACCATAGAGCCGCCTTTGTGTCCTATTTTGTGTCCACCAGTCCCACAAGTGGGTGCTCTTCTAGTACGTTGTGGTCTACCTCGTGGGGGTGAGGGCTGCTGAGGGGGATGCTCGTCTGGTACATCAGTGTCAATCCCAACCGGAGGCCCTAAAGGGTCGGATGAGGAAGAGGTAGGTGGGTAATGATGCTCTGTATAGCTAGGAGTGGGGATCATTGTCATGGGCAAAGTGGGTGCATTGGAGCTGGTGGGTGGGTATGAGGGTGTCTCAGGGTGCGTAGGAGGGGTCATATGAAAATCAAAACCAAGATCAAAACTAGGCTGCGAAGGAGGGGTGGGTGAAGGGACCTCGAGTTGAGGAGATGCATGCAGGATGGGTGGAGGAACCTCGGGTGGAGGAGATGCGTGTGGGATGGGTGCAGGTACCTCCGGACTAGTTACAACCCGCGGGGTTGGTGCACGCCGACCACGGCCCCTACCTGCACGTGTGCTTGGGCTTGCGGTAGCAGGCCGACCACGGCCCCTAGCTGCACTTGTGCTTGGGCTTGCAGTAGCACCTTGACCACGGGTCGATGTACTTCGGGGTGCTGGGTTTGTGCTTGGGGTTGCAATAGCTGTTGACTCAGTCTCATGCCCATTGTTTGCCTGCCCATTTGCTGCAAGACCACCACCAAGCCCAGCCACATTATTTAGGACACGTCGGACATGGTTGTGTGCTCGGCTGCCTACAGGAAGCATCTCCAACAGTGCTAAATGGCTTTCAATCTAAAACGGAGAAATAACCAGTACAATCAGATTTGATCTACTCAAATACTCAACTAAGAACAAAAAGTGTTATTAGAATACTATATGTAATAGAAAGTCTTCTTAATTGGAGGTCAGTCAGATCAAACCAGATTTGCTGAAAAAAGAAATCAATTGATTCTACTGAAGAAAAAACAAAGTAGGCAATAAAATCTAATTTAACACATTACCGTTATATCTAATTTAGCGCTGTTGCGGTCAACATACTTTCGAGTGACCGAACGGTACCAGCGGTAATAATCATGATTGCGAGGCATCTCACCAATCTGAGGAGGTGCATGGCAAACTCGTTGTTGTCTCGTATCCCATGTAAGGATATACGGTCCATGCTCCTCCCTCCAATTCTTTTCCACCTTCCCACGTAAGTCTATTCTATGCAGTCTATCATCGTACACAACATGGTCGGGCCGCTCTTGCGCCAACCCAAACTGTCGAAGGACACGATGCGGGTGGTGTGTCTCTACTATGCAAAAACACACCGGTGGCACCCTTGCCGTCCACGTATCCCTCCTGCGACGCGAAGTCGGGAAGGTGGCCGAAGTCCGCCTCATATGGCTGCCATATAATCTACGGTAGAAACAAAATACAATTATCATAGCCTCTCACAATGTGAAACAAAGGAGAATACATACATAAAGTGAAAAACAAAAATTAAAATAGAATAAATGTGAAAGCAACGATTTCAACATATTCTTAAGGAAAATTAACATAACGTCTACAGTAAATTTTGTATACTATTACCCGGTCCGGCTGCATTCTAACTAATTGCTCACGATAATGGATCAACGCCGTGCCGGATGGCCTACTCTTCGGGCTTGGCACCCGCACCCACCTACGATTACGATCGAATAACATAAGATATTACCACTTAGTTACTAAGAATAGTACATTGCATAACACACACTAAGTATCGGGAAAATACTTACTTAAATGCAAGTGGAGCTTTTGGCCATGGGCCATAATCGCATCCGGTGGAGGCTCTATCCTCGGGCACAAGAATGGCAACCTCGCCCATGCCCAATACTGAACCAATTGCAACGCCCCACCAATCTGCGATGCCTCTTTATCACTTGCCCGGCACAACTCCCTATACAACCATGCCGGGCAACCACTACCCCAACTATACTTTGGCGGATCATGAAGGTTCCGCAGAACTCCAAGAACATCGGATGCACCCTATCTCCCGACTTGTCCATGAAAATCTTATCCCCTAGTAGCGCTAAAATATAGCACCGGGCATGCGATGTACTTGCTCCTCCGTTGCATCATGAGGCAGGGGCTCTGCAATGCGCTCAACAAGGCGACTAATGAGAATTCTTTGCCCCACCAAAGTTTTGTTGTCATTCTCCGAACGCCAAAACCAAGCAACTCCACGCACAGTTGCCTCCAATTCCCATCCACCACAGTAGTCGGCCCAACCAAGACCTCACCGTCTATAGGAAGTCCAAAAATGACCTCCACATCTTCTAGGGTGATTGACATCTCACCATGTGGAAGATGGAACGTATGAGTCTCCGGCCGCCATCGCTCAACTAGGGCCGATATTAGGCAATGATCTATCTCTCTGGAAGGGACCCTAAACAATCCTTCTAACCCCACCAACTTGATAATATCAATCACCCGATTATCTTGCATCGTTATCTTTGCCATCTCCTTAGCGCGACCACGGCATGTAAGTGAGCCCGAGTCCTGTAAAATGGATAAAAATTATAGCGGTCATTAGAATTAGATATACAACTTTCAAAGAACTTGCTAAAAGTCAAAGACAACGTAAAAATTAAAGCAGTTGTTAAAACTAGATATTTCACCTCGCCATTCCAAATGTCCTCTGATCGATGATTTCGTTGTCGCGTCAACAATGAAGGATCTTCTGGACCAGGGCGCACAATCTCTGGCTCCTCATCAATCCCAGGCTCCATACTGCAAAGAGTGCAACAATATTCCACAGAATTAAGTCTTCATAAATAACTCTAAGGTAACATTATTTGATGCCTCCTACAATAATTAAAAAGATACTAAGATGCTTCAAGTGATTGAATTCTAATGGTAATAAGTTATTTGAAGAGGGTGTCCAAAGAATGATAATTAGGTGGAAAATTTTGATCTTAAGCAGAGAAGCTTGTCTAGTGCCGACCAAAAACCACTTTCTATCCCCTGAAACATTTTTAATAAAAGGCATTCCAAGTAAAATAGTATTTTAACAGTATGTAAATATTGTCGGTTCATGACCCATTTTCCAAACAAATCGAGACCACCATCAAATTCTACATAATAAGCTTCTCATACTTACTAAGGGAAATGGGGACGGTAGGAGGACGGATGGTCATAAGGTGCACATGTAGTGTATATCACTCGGTCTAGTTACTAAAGGGAAAGAGAAACAAAACACTAACCAGAAATTCTCGGGACGAGGTCAAAGTGATGCTAATGAGTGAATCTATCTACTAATAGACATGGCAAAACAAATTTCCAGATGACAAGAAATTTTTTTTTAGGGAAGCAATAAATCTGCTTACTACTTATATCAACCTACTTGGGTAGTAATGTGGAGTGAGACCACATGGTGCGTAGTGAAAGCGCTTCATATCAAATAAAGCTTGACATTAAAGTGATTTGTCCAAGTGAATCTTTAAGCCATGATTATTTGATGGCTGAAACTAAAGTTTCAAAGAACAATTTAATGTCAATCGAGTTTGAAAAATGGTAGCCTTTACCGGGATCTAATTCTAAACTGGTCTAAACCAACACATACCGCATAAATGTGAACAAATTTGGCAGTTGAACCGACAAATCTAACCAATTTTTTACATTTACTTTTTCATTAGCTAATGAACTAGTTACGTCCTCAAACCAATGACCTACATAGCAAGTATGAATATTGCTACTACACTTCCCTGCAAAATAAGATACTCAAAAACCCAAAATTTATCTCACTAAGGTATTTCTTTTAAGGATATAGAATCTTCAACCAAAAACTACAAACAATGACTTCAAAAAAATTGCGGGGCCTCTTAAAACTAGACCTAATTTCTCACACCTATTAATTCAAATATAAATCCGATCAAGATTGGTAGGAAGACTAAATTGTGACTGTCCCTTATGACAAGGTTATGACGGGGTTATTAATAAGAAATAAATTATTAGTGGAAAAATGTTAATAGCTTTAAATAAAGGGATGTTCACATTGTGATCGATGTAAATTAGCAGCAGATCTAACCCAATTGTAGTCGAATTAAAAATAATATTACATGGTTTAGGGTGTTTAGCTGTGTAGTAATTGTATATTTCATTATGTTTTTCAGACATCTTATTGCTGCTATTTTGTATTTGGTTGGCATCTACTGAATTTATTTTTGGCATATGACCAATGCCATTAAATCTCTATACAGTAGGAGAATAGAACTTGTGATTTAGGATATCAAAGCATCTCTAAGTTCCAAGTTTGATTTTAATTTATAAAATAAAAAATTTGAAACTGATGCAACATAATATAGAGAAGAACAAAACAGTAATGAATTGGTCCAGATGCAAGAGATCTTCACCTTACCATCTAATTGAATCAATACTGGTTATTTCACTTTAAAAATTAAATTATCTTAAGTTTAACAAATTTCAAGACTATAAGCAAGTAAGCAACCAAAATTCATCTTCATTATTATTTTCAGTAATATTAAGAACGGCCTTGTCAAAGCACATAATGTACATATGCCAACCAAAAAAGCATAATCTACATATTGAGGATGGTCATAGTCATCAAAACCAAAGATGGAAACAAGGGCATCATAGACATTGAAACATTAAGACAGTGAAATAAATTAGAATGAAAAAAGCTCTGAACAGTAACTATCATGTCAATCTAACTTGCCAGGCAAATGGCAAGCTATCCATAGAGTCTCTATAAACTACAGCATTATTATGGCATGATTTAAGGATGTATCAATTAACCCACTCACATGCCAGTACAAAATTTAAATGTTCAATTCTATTTCACATTAACTACTATGATCCCGCCAATGAGCTCTAGCTCAATTGGCACCTCCTTCCCTTGTAAGTGCTAGGTGGTGGGTTCAAGACCCTCGTAACTTAAAAAAAAAAAAAAAAAAGACTCCTGATCCCAAAATATCTTTTTGCTTATATGAAGTCCATAAGTAGAGAAAAAAAATATATTATTAAAAGTCCTGTAAGACACGGCTTATACATATAACTAAATCTCCATCAATACCTTTTCAGATTTCAGTATCCTTGTGCAATAGATATAATCATTATGTCCATTACCAAATGATTTATTGTGTTTTCAAATCGTCTTATATTTGTGTTTAGTCAAATATGCTCAACTTCTCCTTATTAATGATTAAGGCGGGAAAATTAGGCCTTGAAGTGGAAGATTCCAAGTAATGCATTTCTACGCCCCATTTTGCATATTGCAAATGGTCGTATGTCAACCTAAAGATAAAAGAATATATTATGAACTCAGAATGTAGCAAACAATTAAGAAAAAATTTTCCTTTTCTTTTTTACTAGAAAAATGACTCAAAACGATCGGTACCATTCATTCACACTAGAAAGCATATCAATATAGCTTTCAAAATTTTAACTACACACAAACTGATAGTTAAAATTAATGAAACCATCTGGACCAACTTCATAGATACACCCAATTAGTTTCAAAGCTTGTAAGAGACAATTTCACAAACAGCTTCCATGCAATAAAAATCAACATTTGAACTAACTTAAAACGAGACACCTACTACCAAACCCATACAAATTCTTGCATTTTATGTCCAAATAAAGCAAGAACACGTATGACAACCCATAAGCATAGAAGAAGACTAGCAAATGGAACCAACAAGAACTAAAGGAGAGGGGAAAAAGAATGTTACTTGCTGCAAGAAGTTGAAGTTGGGTTGTGGCCGGCAACGATGGTTTTGGATAGGTGGATACCATGATACAGCCTTGGCCAGTAATGATACCAACCCCAAAGAAATTTATAGAACGGGAAGCAAAAAAGGAAAAAGGTAAAAAGATTAGGAGGATCTTACCTCTTCATCAATAAGTATCAAGCTCAGCATTGGCCTCTTAAAACTAGACCTAATTTCTCACACCTATGATGTTCACAAACCCATTACCCACATTAATTGCCCCCCACAAATTTTCACAACCCAGAATTGGTACCAAAGATCAAAGAAAAGATGGAGCAAAGAAAAGAAAGATGAAAGGAAATGGAGAGAAGGGAGAGAGGCTTACCGGCGGTGTTACGGCGGACCGGCGGTCGGTGTAGCAGCGGTCGGTGTAGCAGCAGCTGAGAAGCGAGAGAGAGAGGGTTCTGAAAGAGGAGAAAGAGCGTTTCAAAGTGACAGATTGAGAGAGAGCGTTTGAGAGACTGAGAGTTGAGAGATTGAGAGTACTGAGAGTTGAGAGACTGAGAGTTGAGAGATTGAGAGATTGAGAGATTGAGAGTTGAGAGATTGAGAGTACTGAGAGTTGAGAGTGTTTCAGTTACGCGTTTGAAAGGTAAAGTGGGGGCAAAATTGTGTGGATTTCGAGTCTTATAAACTCGATTTCTACGTGGCTAAATTCCGACAAACCCAATAACTCGAGTTTTAAAATCTCGATTTTTAATACATATTTCGAGTCTTATAAACTCGATTTCTACGTGGCTAAATTCCTCCAGGTGGAAACTTTGTCCACGTAATCGAAGAACAAACACGACAACTCGAGTTTTAAAAACTCGAGTTTCAATTAAATCTCGAGTTTCTAAAACTCGAGTTGTTAGTTTCCCACATACTTTCCAAACCCAGCCAACTAACGAAATCATTTGCACAGTAACGTTATTTGGAAAGGATGTTCCCCAAACACACATGCAAAGCCACAACCAGCCCAAATTTTGTTCAAAACACCCAAATGCACCTACCACAAATGTAGATCAGCTGCAAACTATCACAAATCCACCAAGAAAACAAAAAAAAAGAAAAAAAGAATTAAAATACAGTTAGCCAGACCATCACAAAATCAGATAAAAGCCCAGCTCAGGGTTGTTACTTGCACCACCATTGGTAGGTACAATGAAGAATTTAGTAAGCTGATGGTAGAATTAAAATCCTACTTTAATAAATGTGACAACACATTAATTGATTTGAGAGGTACAAAAGAACAATCTGAATAGGCTTCATCTCAAAAGGGGAAAAAAAAATGAAAGTTCCCCCCTAAACTACACATGAAAAAATGATTGCAGATTAGAAATTCAAGGAAATGTGTGATCTCCATTTTATTTTCAAATAAAGGTCTAAAGATCGGGTGTGAAAAATAAGTGTATCACAAAGTGTGCAAATAGCATTCTTATGCTAACATTAGCGAATAGCATGAAATGTCAAGTATTATATGCTTCAAACAACCATAGTATTGCTTCGAAATAACATATATATATACATACCCACTTTGTTTAGTTTTTCATTTTTACTAGATACCAAGCCAATCAATTCTATTAAGCTTAGTAACTTCATTTTTCATGTCCAACAACCCATATAACCAGATAAGAACATAACTCTAAACAAGCTCATCTTCAAAATGATTCTCCATTTTTAGGCCTTCTTTGTTAATATTTACAAACTTGAGTTGACCCTCCATTCTTAATCTCTCTCTATTATATACAATCTCAAACTGAGTCTTCGTTTTTGGGCTGTCATTGTTACTTACAAAGCCCTTGGTTTCTACTGGCATCTGAGGACCATTCCAAGCAATTTATTGACTGCCATTGTGAAATTTTGTCCCTGCAATTGATTTCAACACTATGGGTATTCCAAAAGACGATGACCAAGTTATTGTAAGTGTATCAAAATATGATCCACTGTCTCCTTACTACATCGGCATATACAACACCAACCCTCAATAGTATAACCCTCCTTGATAAGGTCCTCACAAGTAAGAATCTTTCCCCATGCCATGGTGCAAACAAAAAAAGGAGACCCTCTGTGAAGCCTTAACCCCGCAAATGCCTTTCCAAGGAAAGATATCAGTGTTTGAGCCCCATAGAATCGGATAGAATGAGTGGACACTGAATTCCCCATTTCTCTTCAACCTCCATCTCACTTAGCCACCACCCTCTCTATTGGGCATATGAGCATCTAAAAGATGGAGGAATGATGCCACCAGCTCTAAGTCCCAGTCATTAAAGTTCCGAAGGACCTTACATCCCAACTTCTTCGTCCCCTCACCCTATCTCACCAGCAAATATTCCACTAAAGAATCTTTATCATAGAACTAGCCTACAAGAATGAAAAAGCCACCCTCAAAGGTTGATCTCCACACCAATGGTCATGTCAGAATCATATCTGACTATCATAGCCAACATCAAAATTAATGTGTTGTAGAAATCTATCTCATTTTATTCTAATGCTTTTCCACATACTACGTCCATGTCTGGGGAGGGGTGGGGGATAATATTAATGATATCTTGAGGTTACCTAGCTTTGCTGCTTTGCTTGATTTAATGGACCAACCTTGTCACATAGATGACAGCTCTGACCATTAACTCTAGATGTCACTAACAGTTACCAACATCTTATTTAAAGTAATGGATTAATCACTAATAACAATGACAAGGTAATATACCCTACCTTCTAATGCTTATCCTCATTGGAATCAGCTTTTTTCTAAGAATGGACTAGTTCCTTGCTTGAATATATTAAGCCAGTTGTTGATCTAAAACCATACTGTCTTGAGGCAATAACAAGAAATTTTTTTTTTTTTTCCATATTTCAATACCTTTGGTGTAAGAATATGAGTAAATAATATGACTGCTACTAAAATCGTAGATGCCACAGCCTACAGTACATTCTCTTGTAGTTTCAATCCATCTACAATTTATCAGTGTCTTATAGTTCTAATTATTTATTTATTACAAGTTTGTTTCTTTCTTTAAAAATATAGTAAATCTCTGCACATACACAAATCTCTGTTTGACATGTGAAATTCTAGATAATAATACAAAATGGATAACTCATTAATAAATTCTAAAACCTTCTATGAGTATGCAAAGCTTTCCTTGAAATATCCAAGCTATTACAACATCCAAACTTGAAGAATTGTGCCAAATAGAAATACTTAAGAAGTCAAAAATAGCTCTTGTTCTCTATTATTCTTGTGCTAATCAGCCACATTAATAAGATCCAGGATAGCATTTCTTTTCCCTCTACAAAGCATTTCACTTCAAGTGATACCGATCATATTCTATCCCCTGCTTCTTCCATTGTTCATCTAACTCCTCTATCTTAAACCTTTCCATCAAAGACAAACCCTCCATCTCATTAGTGCTAACATCCTAAGCCAGATGATGGATAGTGTATGGACCCATTATTGTCATCCACAAAGATTTGACTTGAAAAAACAGAATTGCTAACTGAAGCACTCTCTAATTTCAGCCTTGATTGTTGTGATAAAACAGGGTTATAAAATGAATCAATGACCTGCACTACTATTTCAATTTTAATCCAGGGGAAGCAAATGACTGAATTGATTAATAAATTTGACAGCACAAAAAAGCTTTTCTCAAACGGGGGAAAAAATAAAATGAAAATTCCCCCTAAACTACACAAATAGATAGCCATAATAACACATTAGATTCAACAACAAAGAAGTAAGGCTCAACACAAAAGGAAAACATACAAATAAAAATAACATTGGTCTTTCTATAAACAATTATCATGAATGCTGAAAATTACACTGGGCACATTGATATAGATCATTTATGTCATTGAACATTGTATTTACAATCAAATTAATGTGTAACATCTCCAAACATGTGGCTATTATATGTTATTTTATATTTGGGTCATCTCCAAGAATACATTTGGAATGAGCAGGAAAACTGCAATCTACACAGTAGTAAAACCATTGTTTGGGATCTCGTTCTTCTTCACAAATATCACAATAATATTCATTGGAGTCGTCTTCGGGAGCATAACATAGAGTGAAGGGATGCTCATGTTGGTTGTTCCATGCGGTTTGTGGTAGTGTAGCACATTTGAAGTTTAGAACAAATTCACAAGTGGTACAACGAAACACTTGGTATTCTTTAGAATCACAAATACTACACTTCTGTGCATAGTTTGTGATAGAGAGGTAAAGAGGATGCTCGTGACAGGCATGAGTAAGGGTGTTTGAGGTCAAACTACATTGAACATCGAGTGTAAAGCTGCATTTTATGACATATGTAGCCTAAGCCATTGAAAAATTGACGACAGGCATGACACCAAACATGATTCTTTCTAAAAGTGAGGGTGAGTGAGTGTTGATGAAGTGGGTGTTGTTTTATTTTGGGTAATTTAGTACAAGATATATGAAGAAAGAAGCTACAATTGGATATGACACAACTGTAAAAAGATGGAAGGAGAATAGCTCGTACGCACCCGTCGCAAATTTTGTTATTTGGAACCTCATCAGTAAGCTTTAAGTCATGCTCATGGCTGAAGTGCTTGATTTCTGTGGCAGTTTCAGTTCCGTCCTCCCCCACAGTGGTTTTTATGACTTTGCAAATTTCTGAGTCAACGGATTGATCGAGCTTTGAATCTACATTTTTCAGCATAGCTTTTGACTCGACGGACTTCTCCTCTTTAAGTTCCAGCAAATTTATGTCTTCCATGTTTCCCCCGCTTATAGCACAATCGAGGTGGGCAACGAAATCACATCTGGAGCAATAGTAAAGCCCATAGTTTGTGTCCACTTTTTGAAAACAGAGTTGACATAATTGGGAGTTGGATTGATGGAGTTCAAGAGAATGGATGAGGTTGAGGGGGTGATTGTGCCGTATGACTTTGAGTCTGCCTGGGAAATTAGCACATCTTGTATGAATCCCAAAACCACATGAGGTACACACATAGGGCATACCTTTGTCTTCTTTGCCACAAAAGTCGCAAGTGAAAGTCATCCACTTCCAATAGGGGGTCAATGGGTGGTGGTGGACTTTAGTCGCTTCCGTGGTGGGCGCTAAAGAACCACATTTGATGTGAAGCTTAAAGTTGCATCGGTAACAAAAATAACAGTATTCCCCACGCATTTCTTTGCAGACTTCGCAATTGCTCTTTTCTCCCTCTGGCTCAGGATGATCTGTCCCTTCATCAATGAGAATAAGAGGATGTAATGGGTGCAAGGGATGGTGCAGCAACCCAAGGGGTAGTTCCGCACATGATTTATGATGAAAGGTTTCTCCCCATCTGCTGCATTCTTTACAACTGTAGCTAGGACCCAATATTCGTTCCCAGCACCCCCCACAAATTTCGCCGTAAATTCTGTCTTCATTGAAGACCAACGGATGCTCCGGATGCCTAAAATGTTGAAGCTGCTTCATCTCCTAATGACATACACAGACATAGTGAAACAAACGGAGAGAGAAAGAGAGAGAGAAGTGCGCACTTGTTTTGTTTTGCTCTCTGTGTTTTTGTAAATAGCAACAGACGTAAACATAAACGGTGAGGTGATGATGTTAGCGTTTGGGCTGGGTGGGAATTTGGGCTTACTGTTGAACATGATGGTGGGCTTGGTTTTGCTCAAGTTTATTTTTGGGGTTTTGGGAATACCTATTACTGCATGTGCTGTGTTGTGGGCTTGTTAGTAAATGGCTCTCACCGGATTATGGGCTTGTTATTTGGGGGTTTCATGAATTAAAATTGGTGTGTCAAAACATTTTTTTTTATATTTAATTCTAGTTGTAGACTAGCATTTTGTTATCATTCATTAAATTTTTACTATATATTATCTTCCTCCCTAAAACATAATTCACATCTTCTCTTACTATTATCCCCTAAATTATATTAATATTTATTTAACTCTATTTGTCATATAAAAATATATTGTTTCTTATTTTTTGCAATGTAAAAAATTGGAAGGCAATGTTAGAGAGTATAAAATATTTAGATATATATATATATATATATATATATATATATAAGTTTTTTTTTTAATAACTTTTTAAGAAACCTGTATTGCAAGGTAAGGATGTAGTTATATTTGAACAAAGTGCAGATTTTTTAGCAAAATATTATTATGGAAAAAATTTATCAAATCATATAATTTTGTATAAGTTACCCAAAGTGTCTAACGGAATGACTGGGTGGATCACATGACTCACATCATGTGTTTCATTTTGGGTCTATTGTCGAATGGTGCTAGAGTTATTACAAAATAATTCACATTTTTTCTCACAATTATACCTAAATGATAATATTTATTTATCATAAAAAGATATATATATATATATATATATATATATATATATAACTCGTTTGAGGTGTTTGTTACCTTGGGAACGCTTTTGGGATGATCAGTAGTCTCTGCCTCAGTTTGTTGTTCTTTTTGTACCTCTTTCGCTTTCCGGGTCTGATCCTCTTCACCCAAATTCCCTGCCATTAAGTCACCACTTTTGCCTTTTTACCTGGGCAATTGATCCATTGTACAACAAGCTGAACAGTTAATCAAATTGGTTTTTTTTTTTTTTTGTTAAATTTCTCAAGTACTTTTTTTATTTAAATTTGAAAATAATTTTTTTTTTTTAGTTTTTAGAAAAAAAATATTTTCTTGATTAATTTTTTAATCAAGCTAATCTATTCTATCGTGCTTTTCAAATTTAATGTGACTAGACATTATAAACTCAGTAATATACGAAAGAGCTTCAAATTATAGGGTTTGCATGTGTGTTGGTATTCCTAAATATACTAAATAGATATCTTCATAGTGAATTGCATCCGATTGTTGTGAGTGATATACCTTTTATCAAAGCTACATTAGACGTAACATGAACTAAACCCATTTGACAATAAATATCGTTAATTCAAGTGCAAAACAAGTAAATAGTCCCAATTGCATTTGTAACATTTATAAGAAAAATTAAGCAAGTAAAGCAACCTTATGAACATTAGTAGAAAAACATATACATACAAACATACTTGAAGAATCAGCCACCGATACTTATAAGAAAAAGCTTCTAAGTTAGCCTTAATTTTAATTTTGTTGATACGAAGTTCATATAGAGCTCATCTATAACTTTTACTATATATAGACTAGATGGTGTTACTTTCAAAAGATAAAACATATTAAAGTTATTCCATTGTGCCAAAAATAAAAAAGCATCTCCAACACAAAAGACAACAAATTAGAGAGAAAAAGAAAAACTTATACATAAAGGCTCATACTTGCACTCTCCCAACAAAGTTTCATTCTCACACCATCCTAACTAAATAACTCTCTCCCCCTGGGCCCACAAAAAAGACAACAACTGGAAAAAAAAAAAAAAAAATTGTAGGGTACTTCACTTAAAAGTCTCATACTTGATACTTGCAGTTGAAGGCTAAAAAAAAGGGAAAAAAAAAAAGGGAAATTTCATTAGCTCCACGTAAAGGTTCATTAGCTCCACATAAAGGCTCATACTTGCACTTGAAAGTATTAAGAGTGGTTTTAGGACCACAAAATATTTTACAACTTGTTGTCACAACTTTGACATGGTAGGCTGCAAGTGATTGTCTATCAATTACACATTAACCTACCATTTGTAGTACTAGATTTTTTTTTTTAAAAATTAAATGTTTATCGTGGGTGAATAATTTACAAAAGCAAAATTACATGTCAACCAATTTATGTGAAAATTTACGAGTAGGGGGGGATCTGACTTAAGCAAACTAGATTCGTATGTTTTTCTCTCTCTTCTTTTCTTGTTATATATTCTTATTACCTAAAGAACTTAAAATATTATAAGATGTTAATTTTACAATTTAATTCCAAAATCACCCACATTATTCAATTTAAAAATATATAAATATACAATGTTGTTACAGTAACTATGTAAATGAAAATGATTGTCCTCAACTGAACCAAAAAAGCCATACTTTTTCTTCTTTTTTTGATAACACACAAAAGTTGTACTTAAGGGTATGGGAGCTATAAGTGGGGACAATGACATAGGAAAAATGAAACACTAATTGGTCATTTCTCATAAGCTTGTCCCCCTCACTTATATTTGCCCAACTTTAATTTGTTTCTAGTCGATAAGGAATTAAGAACATTTCCTAAGACTATAAGCTAAACCTTTGCATTCAGACGCTTTCTTAGGAGTAAAGTAATCCCAAATCCTTTCCAATGCCTTCCTAATATTGCAAGTAAAGATATATCCTAACAATTTTTTAACACAAGGCAAGATGAATATTTTAATAGGCATTGCCTTCAAGTTACACTTAAGGTAACTTTTACAAAATTATACTACTTTGTAACTTTTTTCATAGTAATATTTTGCTAAACAAATTATTTGTTCAAATGTCATTTTTGTATCTATCACACTTCACGAATATCAAGTTGATTGGATATTACAAATTCACTAATCTATATATCAAGAACTCAAATTATAGTATTTTAGATTTTTTTTTTAATTTGAACAATTGTAGGTGTTTTATCAAAATATTATTAAGGAAAAAACTTATTATATAGTATAATTTTGTAAAAGTTGTCTTTAAGGGTAACTTGAACGCAATTTCTATCAAATTTCAAACCAAAAATATAAATATAAATAGTTATTATATTGCAACGTCTAATATTTCTAGTAATATGAATTTCTATTCCTAACATAATTTCCATCCAATGTACCAAACGTGACCTCAAATTTTTTTTTTTTTTTTTTGATAAGTGTTAATCAATTATAGTAAGAATATGAATTTTGTCTTCACATTTTGGACCCTACTTATCAAGGGGAAGTCTAGACACATGTGAGAGGGTGTTAAAATATTGGTAAAATAATTAAAATCTTCAATTTTCTTTTTCTCATAACACTTCCAAACTAACATTTTATTTTTTTGTCATTCACTTACGAGATATCTTTTGCCCATCTCTCTTCAACTTATCAATATATGAGATTCAATCTCTTAGCGTTGTCATATATTTTTTAGTCTTCTTTCTTAGGGTTTCTTATAACATATCGCTTTGAAATAGTTTCTTATCCTATAAACAAAGCAAGATTAATTCCAGTGCCCCAGTGGGTGTAGACAACACCCCCCCCCCTTTTCCCACCCCAACGCACACAAAAAAAAAAAAAAAGAAAAAAAAGAAGAAGATTCTATCGTTAGCATCAAGCATGGCCTTATAAAAAGTATATAACACCACCATCATTTGAAAATTCTAAAGCTAGAGAAAAAATAAAATAAAATAAAAGCAATAAGCTTGCTAAACAACATACAAGTCAAATGCTTCTCTCTCTTATTTGTCAAGTATTCCTTTCCTATATTATTTTTATTTTAACATTTCCTTTCATTGACAAGGAATAAAAAAATAAAAAAATAAAAGGAAGAAGAAGAAGAAGTAGAAGAAAAAAAAAAGACAAAGATGGTGAATGAAAGGTAATGGGCCTTGCTAATTAATCTTAAATCAAGTACTACTTTTCCTTTCTTACCATTTCTTTTTCTATATTTCTATTACTTTTCATATTTCCATTTGTTTACAATATTTTTGACATCTTTTGTCTCTTTTTCCATGATGAATGACATTTAGAAACTAATAGACTTTGAGGTACCATATAACTTTAATGTTTGCTCAAAATACATTCAATCAATTCTTAAAATCAATCATTCCAAATATGAAAGTCATATTGCATGTACCTAATCCCGTTAGAGCATTATTCACCTTGTTTACTATAAAGAAAATGGTAAATCATGATATTTTCAAACTTTATTAGTAAATTCTAATTCCTTTTATATGTTTACAATTTTTTAGATTATATATATAGGTTTTCCTTTTATATGTTCTAGTTTGTTTAGAAAACGAATTTATAGAATAGGGCTGGGAGTTATATACCTTAAATTAAAACTAGAGCATAGGCAAAAAAAAAAAAAATTATTGGAAACCAATAGATACCTTTATAAATTTGTGTATATTTGATAGGGCACTGAACTCAAACTATGCTCACAAAGTCCTCAGCTCCTCTATTGCTACAATGTCTCCAATCTCATGTGCTACTCAATTTGATGTGCAAAAGTGAGGATTATACACTATAAGAAAGAAAGTGTGAAAAAGAGTTTAAGAAGAGAAATAAATGTGTGGACATAAAAAAATTGAAATTTGAAATGATGGCGGGGATTAGTTTGGTTTAGTCTTGCCTTCTGCTTACCAAATATTAAGCTAGTTTATCATGCTTTTCAAATATCAATGTCACTAACTAAAAAGACTCACTATATGACAAGCTTAATTTTTGTGTGTATTTTTGTATTCCTAAATAGACTAAACAAAAAAAAATAATATCACGTACCTTTTATCAAAGTTGCATCAGATGTCACATGAACCAAACCTATTAGCAATAAATATCATTAATTCAAGTGAAAATTAAGAAGTAAATAAACCCAAAATTCATTGCATTTTTAACATTTATAAGAAAAATTAAGAAAGTAAAGCAACCTGTTGTTAATGAATAGTATTAAAAAACCCATAGACTTACAACAAAAGTTGGAGAAATAACCACCAATACTTAAAGGAACAAAAATCAAACTTTAGCTTTAAAACACTCTTAGGGAAGTTTCCAAGTTAGCCCTAATTTGAATTTTGTTAATGTGAAGTTTATATGGAGTTCATCCAAGCTTCTACTATATATAGATTTGATGGGTTGCTTTATAAGGATAAATTTATCAAATTCGATCATGCCAAAACAAAAAAGCACCTCCAACACCATAGACAAAGAATTGGAGAAAGAAAAAGAAAAGTATATGCTTGCCTTCTATATGCAAGAAAGCCAAGAACTTGTGCTTCCCAAGCTAGATGTATATACTAGTCTTCTCTTTTCTCTAATCTTTTTTTTTAAAGAAAAAAAAACGTTTGTTCATGCCTAGATGTCACAATAATATTTATTTTTCCCTTTGCCCCCCCCTACACCCCAAAAACATGTCTACACTAACATTTTGTTGTTATTCATTTTATGAAATTTATTTGCTCATTTTTAATTATATTATACATCATCACTATGAATGATATAGTCACGGTCACCACCACCCCATTTTTCTCATCTCATTCCATCATGCCAAAACAAAAAAGCATCTCTAACACCATAGACAAAGAATTGGAGAAAGAAAAATAAAAGTATATGCTTGCCTTCTATATGCAAGAAAGCAAAGAACTTGTGCTTCCCAACCTAGATGTATATACTAGTCTTCTCTTTTCTCTAATCTTTTTTTTTTTTTTAAGAAAAAAAAAAATTGTTCATGCTTAGATGTCATAATAATATTTATTTTTCCCTTTGCCCTTCCCCCACCCCAAAAAATGTCTACACTAACATTTTGTTGTTATTCATTTTATGAAATTTATTTGCTCATTTTTATTTATGTTATACATCATCACTATCAATGCTATAGTCAAGGTCATCACCACCCCATTTTTCTCATCTCATTCCATCATGCCAAAACAAAAAGCATGTCCAACACCATAGACAAAGAATTGGAGAAAGAAAAAGAAAAGTATATGCTAGCCTTCTATATGCAATAAAGTAAAGAACTTGTGCTTCCCAACTTAGATGTACATACTAGTCTTCTCTTTTCTCTAATCTTTTATTTTTTTTTTAAAGAAAAATAAAACTTTTGTTCATGCCTAGATATCATAATAATATTTATTTTTCCCTTTGCCCCCCCCCCCCACCCCAAAAACATGTCTACACTAACATTTTGTTGTTATTCATTTTATGAAATTTATTTGCTCATTTTTATTTATGTTATACAATCATCACTATCAATGCTATAGTCACGGTCACCACAACCCCATTGTTCTCATCTCATTCTATCATGCCAAAACAAAAAAGCATCTCAAACACCATGGACAAAGAATTGGAGAAAGAAAAAGAAAAGTATATGCTTGCCTTCTATATGCAAGAAAGCAAAGAACTTGTGCTTCCCAACCTAGATGTATATACTAGTCTTCTCTTTTCTCTAATCTTTTTTTTAAAGAAAAAAAAAAACGTTTGTTCATGCCTAGATATCATAATAATATTTATTTTTCCCTTTGCCCCCCCCCCACACCCCAAAAACATGTCTACACTAACATTTTGTTGTTATTCATTTTATGAAATTTATTTGCTCATTTTTATTTATGTTATACATCATCACTATCAATGCTATAGTCACGGTCACCACCACCCCATTTTTCTCTCCATCATGCCAAAACAAAAAGCATCTCCAACACCATAGACAAATAATTGGAGAAAGAAAAAGAAAAGTATATGCTTGTCTTCTTTATGCAAGAAAGCAAAGAACTTGTGCTTCCCAACCTAGATGTATATACTAGTCTTCTCTTTTCTCTAATCTTTTTTTTTTTTTAAAGAAAAAAAAAATTTGTTCATGCTTAGATGTCATAATAATATTTATTTTTCCCTTTGCCCCCCCCACCCCAAAAAATGTCTACACTAACATTTTGTTGTTATTCATTTTATTTGCTCATTTTTATTTATGTTATACATCATCACTATCAATGCTATAGTCACGGTCATCACCACCCCATTTTTCTCATCTCATTCCATCATGCCAAAACAAAAAAGCATCTCCAACACCATAGACAAAGAATTGGAGAAAGAAAAAGAAAAGTATATGCTTGCCTTCTATATGCAATAAAGTGAAGAACTTGTGCTTCCCAACTTAGATGTACATACTAGTCTTCTCTTTTCTCTAATCTTTTTTTTTTTAAAGAAAAATAAAACTTTTGTTCATGCCTAGATGTCATAATAATATTTATTTTTCCCTTTGCCCCCCCCACCCCACCCCAAAAACATGTCTACACTAACATTTTGTTGTTATTCATTTTATGAAATTTATTTGCTCATTTTTATTTATGTTATACAATCATCACTATCAATGCTATAGTCACGGTCACCACCACCCCATTTTTCTCATCTCATTCTATCATGTCAAAACAAAAAAGCATCTCCAACACCATGGACAAAGAATTGGAGAAAGAAAAAGAAAAGTATATGCTTGCCTTCTATATGCAAGAAAGCAAAGAACTTGTGCTTCCCAACCTAGATGTATATACTAGTCTTCTCTTTTCTCTAATCTTTTTTTTTTTTAAAGAAAAAAAAAACGTTTGTTCATGCCTAGATGTCATAATAATATTTATTTTTCCCTTTGCCCCCCCCCACACCCCAAAAACATGTCTACACTAACATTTTGTTGTTATTCATTTTATGAAATTTATTTGCTCATTTTTATTTATGTTATACATCATCACTATCAATGCTATAGTCACGGTCATCACCACCCCATTTTTCTCATCTCATTCCATCATGCCAAAACAAAAAGCATCTCCAACACCATAGACAAAGAATTGGAGAAAGAAAAAGAAAAGTATATGCTTGCCTTCTATATGCAATAAAGTAAAGAACTTGTGCTTCCCAACTTAGATGTACATACTAGTCTTCTCTTTTCTCTAATCTTTTATTTTTTTTTAAAGAAAAATAAAATTTTTGTTCAAGCCTAGATGTCATAATAATATTTATTTTTCCCTTTGCCCCCCCCCCCCACCCCAAAAACATGTCTACACTAACATTTTGTTGTTATTCATTTTATGAAATTTATTTGCTCATTTTTATTTATGTTATACAATCATCACTATCAATGCTATAGTCACGGTCACCACCACCCCATTTTTCTCATCTCATTCTATCATGGCAAAACAAAAAAGCATCTCCAAAACCAAGGACAAAGAATTGGAGAAAGAAAAAGAAAAGTATATGCTTGCCTTCTATATGCAAGAAAGCAAAGAACTTGTGCTTCCCAACCTAGATGTATATACTAGTCTTCTCTTTTCTCTAATCTTTTTTTTAAAGAAAAAAAAAACGTTTGTTCATGCCTAGATGTCATAATAATATTTATTTTTCCCTTTGCCCCCCCCACACCCCAAAAACATGTCTACACTAACATTTTGTTGTTATTCATTTTATGAAATTTATTTGCTCATTTTTATTTATGTTATACATCATCACTATCAATGCTATAGTCACGGTCACTACCACCCCATTTTTCTCATCTCATTCCATCATGCCAAAACAAAAAAGCATCTCCAACACCATAGACAAAGAATTGGAGAAAGAAAAAGAAAAGTATATGCTTGCCTTCTTTATGCAAGAAAGCAAAGAACTTGTGCTTCCCAACCAAGATGTATATACTAGTCTTCTCTTTTCTCTAATCTTTTTTTTTTAAAGAAAAAAAAAATTTGTTCATGCTTAGATGTCATAATAATATTTATTTTTCCCTTTGCCTCCCCCCCACCCCAAAAAATGTCTACACTAACATTTTGTTGTTATTCATTTTATGAAATTTATTTGCTCATTTTTATTTATGTTATACATCATCACTATCAATGCTATAGTCACGGTCATCACCACCCCATTTTTATCATCTCATTCCATCATGCCAAAACAAAAAGCATCTCCAACACCATAGACAAAGAATTGGAGAAAGAAAAAGAAAAGTATATGCTTGCCTTCTATATGCAATAAAGTAAAGAACTTGTGCTTCCCAACTTAGATGTACATACTAGTCTTCTCTTTTCTCTAATCTTTTATTTTTTTTTAAAGAAAAATAAAACTTTTGTTCATGCCTAGATGTCATAATAATATTTATTTTTCCCTTTGCCCCCCCCCCCCCACCCCAAAAACATGTCTACACTAACATTTTGTTGTTATTCATTTTATGAAATTTATTTGCACATTTTTATTTATGTTATACAATCATCACTATCAATGCTATAGTCACGGTCACCACCACCCCATTTTTCTCATCTCATTCTATCATGCCAAAACAAAAAAGCATCTCCAACACCATGGACAAAGAATTGGAGAAAGAAAAAGAAAAGTATATGCTTGCCTTCTATATGCAAGAAAGCAAAGAACTTGTGCTTCCCAACCTAGATGTATATACTAGTCTTCTCTTTTCTCTAATCTTTTTTTTAAAGAAAAAAAAAACGTTTGTTCATGCCTAGATGTCATAATAATATTTATTTTTCCCTTTGCCCCCCCCACACCCCAAAAACATGTCTACACTAACATTTTGTTGTTATTCATTTTATGAAATTTATTTGCTCATTTTTATTTATGTTATACATCATCACTATCAATGCTATAGTCACGGTCACTACCACCCCATTTTTCTCATCTCATTCCATCATGCCAAAACAAAAAAGCATCTCCAACACCATAGACAAAGAATTGGAGAAAGAAAAAGAAAAGTATATGCTTGCCTTCTTTATGCAAGAAAGCAAAGAACTTGTGCTTCCCAACCAAGATGTATATACTAGTCTTCTCTTTTCTCTAATCATTTTTTTTTAAAGAAAAAAAAAATTTGTTCATGCTTAGATGTCATAATAATATTTATTTTTCCCTTTGCCTCCCCCCCACCCCAAAAAATGTCTACACTAACATTTTGTTGTTATTCATTTTATGAAATTTATTTGCTCATTTTTATTTATGTTATACATCATCACTATCAATGCTATAGTCACGGTCATCACCACCCCATTTTTATCATCTCATTCCATCATGCCAAAACAAAAAGCATCTCCAACACCATAGACAAAGAATTGGAGAAAGAAAAAGAAAAGTATATGCTTGCCTTCTATATGCAATAAAGTAAAGAACTTGTGCTTCCCAACTTAGATGTACATACTAGTCTTCTCTTTTCTCTAATCTTTTATTTTTTTTTAAAGAAAAATAAAACTTTTGTTCATGCCTAGATGTCATAATAATATTTATTTTTCCCTTTGCCCCCCCCCCCCACCCCAAAAACATGTCTACACTAACATTTTGTTGTTATTCATTTTATGAAATTTATTTGCTCATTTTTATTTATGTTATACAATCATCACTATCAATGCTATAGTCACGGTCACCACCACCCCATTTTTCTCATCTCATTCTATCATGCCAAAACAAAAAAGCATCTCCAACACCATGGACAAAGAATTGGAGAAAGAAAAAGAAAAGTATATGCTTGCCTTCTATATGCAAGAAAGCAAAGAACTTGTGCTTCCCAACCTAGATGTATATACTAGTCTTCTCTTTTCTCTAATCTTTTTTTTAAAGAAAAAAAAAACGTTTGTTCATGCCTAGATGTCATAATAATATTTATTTTTCCCTTTGCCCCCCCCACACCCCAAAAACATGTCTACACTAACATTTTGTTGTTATTCATTTTATGAAATTTATTTGCTCATTTTTATTTATGTTATACATCATCACTATCAATGCTATAGTCACGGTCACTACCACCCCATTTTTCTCATCTCATTCCATCATGCCAAAACAAAAAAGCATCTCCAACACCATAGACAAAGAATTGGAGAAAGAAAAAGAAAAGTATATGCTTGCCTTCTTTATGCAAGAAAGCAAAGAACTTGTGCTTCCCAACCAAGATGTATATACTAGTCTTCTCTTTTCTCTAATCTTTTTTTTTTAAAGAAAAAAAAAATTTGTTCATGCTTAGATGTCATAATAATATTTATTTTTCCCTTTGCCCCCCCCCACCCCAAAATATGTCTACACTAACATTTTGTTGTTATTCATTTTATGAAATTTATTTGCTCATTTTTATTTATGTTATACATCATCACTATCAATGCTATAGTCACGGTCATCACCACCCCATTTTTATCATCTCATTCCATCATGCCAAAACAAAAAGCATCTCCAACACCATAGACAAAGAATTGGAGAAAGAAAAAGAAAAGTATATGCTTGCCTTCTATATGCAATAAAGTAAAGAACTTGTGCTTCCCAACTTAGATGTACATACTAGTCTTCTCTTTTCTCTAATCTTTTATTTTTTTTTAAAGAAAAATAAAACTTTTGTTCATGCCTAGATGTCATAATAATATTTATTTTTCCCTTTGCCCCCCCCCCCCACCCCAAAAACATGTCTACACTAACATTTTGTTGTTATTCATTTTATGAAATTTATTTGCTCATTTTTATTTATGTTATACAATCATCACTATCAATGCTATAGTCACGGTCACCACCACCCCATTTTTCTCATCTCATTCTATCATGCCAAAACAAAAAAGCATCTCCAACACCATGGACAAAGAATTGGAGAAAGAAAAAGAAAAGTATATGCTTGCCTTCTATATGCAAGAAAGCAAAGAACTTGTGCTTCCCAACCTAGATGTATATACTAGTCTTCTCTTTTCTCTAATCTTTTTTTTAAAGAAAAAAAAAACTTTGTTCATGCCTAGATGTCATAATAATATTTATTTTTCCCTTTGCCCCCCCCCCCCCCACACCCCAAAAACATGTCTACACTAACATTTTGTTGTTATTCATTTTATTTGCTCATTTTTATTTATGTTATACATCATCACTATCAATGCTATAGTCACGGTCACCACCACCCCATTTTTCTCTCCATCATGCCAAAACAAAAAAGCATCTCCAACACCATAGACAAAGAATTGGAGAAAGAAAAAGAAAAGTATATGCTTGCCTTCTTTATGCAAGAAAGCAAAGAACTTGTGCTTCCCAACCTAGATGTATATACTAGTCTTCTCTTTTCTCTAATCTTTTTTTTTTTAAAGAAAAAAAAAATTTGTTCATGCTTAGATGTCATAATAATATTTATTTTTCCCTTTGCCTCCCCCCCCCCCACCCAAAAAATGTCTACACTAACATTTTGTTGTTATTCATTTTATGAAATTTATTTGCTCATTTTTATTTATGTTATACATCATCACTATCAATGCTATAGTCACGGTCATCACCACCCCATTTTTCTCATCTCATTCCATCATGCCAAAACAAAAAAGCATCTCCAACACCATAGACAAAGAATTGGAGAAAGAAAAAGAAAAGTATATGCTTGCCTTTTATATGCAATAAAGTAAAGAACTTGTGCTTCCCAACTTAGATGTACATACTAGTCTTCTCTTTTCTCTAATCTTTTTTTTTTTTTAAAGAAAAATAAAACTTTTGTTCATGCCTAGATGTCATAATAATATTTATTTTTCCCTTTGCCCCCCCCACCCCACCCCACCCCAAAAACATGTCTACACTAACATTTTGTTGTTATTCATTTTATGAAATTTATTTGCTCATTTTTATTTATGTTATACAATCCTCACTATCAATGCTATAGTCACGGTCACCACCACCCCATTTTTCTCATCTCATTCTATCATGTCAAAACAAAAAAGCATCTCCAACACCATGGACAAAGAATTGGAGAAAGAAAAAGAAAAGTATATGCTTGCCTTCTATATGCAAGAAAGCAAAGAACTTGTGCTTCCCAACCTAGATGTATATACTAGTCTTCTCTTTTCTCTAATCTTTTTTTTTTTGAAGAAAAAAAAATGTTTGTTCATGCCTAGATGTCATAATAATATTTATTTTTCCCTTTGCCCCCCCCCACACCCCAAAAACATGTCTACACTAACATTTTGTTGTTATTCATTTTATGAAATTTATTTGCTCATTTTTATTTATGTTATACATCATCACTATCAATGCTATAGTCACGGTCACCACCACCCCATTTTTCTCATCTCATTCCATCATGCCAAAACAAAAAAAGCATCTCCAACACCATAGACAAAGAATTGGAGAAAGAAAAAGAAAAGTATATGCTTGCCTTCTATATGCAATAAAGTAAAGAACTTGTGCTTCCCAACTTAAATGTACATACTAGTCTTCTCTTTTCTCTAATCTTTTTTTTTTTAAAGAAAAATAAAACTTTTGTTCATGCCTAGATGTCATAATAATATTTATTTTTCCCTTTGCCCCCCCCACCCCAAAAACATGTCTACACTAACATTTTGTTGTTATTCATTTTATGAAATTTATTTGCTCATTTTTATTTATGTTATACATCATCACTATCAATGCTATAGTCACGGTCACCACCACCCCATTTTTCTCATCTCATTCCATCATGCCAAAACAAAAAAGCATCTCCAACACCATGGACAAAGAATTGGAGAAAGAAAAGTATATGCTTGCCTTCTATATGCAAGAAAGCAAAGAGCTTGTGCTTCCTAACCTAGATGTATATACTAGTCTTCTCTTTTCTCATCTTTTTTTTTTTTAAAGAAAAAAAAACTTTTGTTCATGCCTAGATGTCATAATAATATTTATTTTTCCCTTGCCCCCCCCCCCAACCCCAAAAACATGTCTACACTAACATTTTGTTGTTATTCATTTTATGAAATTTATTTGCTCATTTTTATTTATGTTATACATCATCACTATCAATGCTATAGTCACGGTCACCACCACCCCATTTTTCTCATCTCATTCCATCATGCCAAAACAAAAAAGCATCTCCAACACCATAGGCAAAGAATTGGAGAAAGAAAAAGAAAAGTATATGCTTGCCTTCTATATGCAAGAAAGCAAAGAACTTGTGCTTCCCAACCTAGATGTATGTACTAGTCTTCTCTTTTTCTAATCTTTTTTTTTTTTTTAAAGAAAGAAAAACTTTTGTTCATGCCTAGATGTCATAATAATATTTATTTTTCCCTTTACCCCCCCCCCCACGCCAAAAACATGTCTACACTAACATTTTGTTGTTATTTATTTTATGAAATTTATTTGCTCATTTTTATTTATGTTATACATCATCACTATCAATGCTATAGTCACGGTCACCACCACCCCATTTTTCTCATCTCATTGTTGTCACCATCACCTCCACCATTATTCACCGCTATTGTTGTTACCACCACTACCACCAATAACATCATGATACCATACCATCACCATAATCAAGTTATTGTTATCATCATTGTTATAAAAGCCTTAATTCTTTACCCTATGTTTATGTTTTTAAAAAACCATAACACTCTAATTAAAAAAAAAAAGACCTTTTGAATACCAAATTCTAAATTTTTAGATATACTCATTTAATCAATGAAAAATTAATTGGTGTGTTTTAAATTCCCACCATTTAGTAAATTGTAAGAATTTTTGGAACTTGGAAGTCTTTTTTTTTTTTTGCGATTTCTTCTAATATGTTGATTTAAAAATATTTATTATGAGTAAAACAAACCAATTATTGGTTTAGGCTTAAACACCCAAAATTTCTTTTTTATGAACACCACCCCGATTTCACCACACACACACATTATATATATTGTCATACTCCACTCTAACAGTCACATCAAAGTCGTACTCACACCATTCTAACAAAACCCCCCCCCCCCCCCCCCCCCCCCAAAAAAAGGAAAAAAAAAACATTTTGCTGTATGTTCCCCTCAAAAGTCTCAATATTGCAATTGAAGGCAATTAAAAAGCAAGATTTTGTCATTAGCACCACGTAAAGGCTTATTCTTACACTTGAAGGCTATTAACGTGGAGATTTTGTGGGTGAAGGTGAGCAACCTACCCCTAGGAAAATATATATACACAGATCTCCATAAAGGCTCATACTTGCACTTGAAGGTAGAAAGATATTCCGACTTGTTAAACAAACTAAATTCATATGCAAGGGAGGGAGCACTTGTTGTTCAAAGGGTTCAAATGAACCCCTTGACTTCAAAAAAAAAAAATTATATGTAAATTTTTTTTTATTGGTTTATTTTATGCTTAAAAATATTTTTGCATACATTGGCTAAAATCTTACACACCCTGATCATAGATCAGTACAACCTAAAACGAAACAATAATTAGGCATTTAGTGTATTATTTATGTCAGTACGTAATTGAATAAAAAAATAGTAAAGTTAGCAATTGTTCAAATATTTGATTGATTAAGTAAACACAGTGTAATATTTATGTATGGATGAATATAGACGTGTGGGTTAATCAATAATATAGTGTCAACGGGTTGCATTTTGTCATTTTAGTTTAAAATATATTTATAAAAATAATGACAACTGCATAAAAATAACTAAATGTTATTCAAACTTAGCAAAATAAAATAGTCACACCTAGTCACATTGACAATAGATAAGAAAAACTAATAATGAACTATCATGTAACAATTTTAAAATATGAAAACTTGTAGAAGTTGTAAAATCTCATATATTTGCATTTTTTTTTGGTGACTCAATATATTCAATCTTTTTTTGTACTAAATTTTATTTAATTTTAAATTTCTTAATGACCCCTCCTGAAAAAAATTCCTAGAGCTGCCACTGTTCATATGCCTTTCTCTCTTCTTTCTTTTTCTATATTCTTATTATCTTAATGTTTTCATTCTCTCACATGATGTCTTATTTTCTTTTTCATTTTTTTTCCACTTGACTATATTAGAAATTATGCTTTAATGGAGAGAGAGAGAGAGAGAGAGAGTCTACTAACATTGTCTATCAAAAGAAGAAAAAAAAGATATTGATGAAAAAGTGCTATGAAACTAAGACATATAAAGCCATTCATTCTTATAATTAAATGTTTAGGAACTATTTTTTTTTTCTTTCTTTCTTTCCCTCATTTTTTTTTCTTCCATGCAATTATGACTAATAATATAATAGCTAAGAATAAATAAATCTAAAAAAATGTTCGTACCATAAAAAATATCACAATTTTTGCCACAACTTGCCATCTAACGAGTTGTGAGTGGAAAATAATAGTGGGTCCATAGGGGTCTACATCTCCACAACTTACAACTCGTCACATGGTGAGTTGTGGCAAAAGTTGTTATAATTTTTTTTTTGTAACACTAGCATTAGCTTTTCTCAAGTGTAGGCCCATTTTTTTCTATTTTCTCTTTTGAAAAAATAAGTGGCAATTTTGTAAATAAAGTGATCCATAGTCTAGGAAGCACGGGTGTGGCTCTAGGGCCGCCGCACCCGCACCGGACTTGCGGCGACACGGCGACTCTCCTTCGACGCACCGATTTGCCCTTTTTTTTTTTTTTTTTCTTTTTCTTTTTTTCGATTCGCGCCGATTCGCACCGATTCCGGCCTATTCGGCTCCGATTCCAGCCTATTCACGCCGATTCCGGCCAAAACCAGCCGATATTTGCTTCCTTTTCCCTCTCTGAACCTACCTATTTCGTTTTCTTGCTAGGTCTAAACTCAAAGCCACACTATTTCTTGAAGAGAGTTCTGCAGCACAAGTAGAGGCACTCTTTGGAGCTGACAGTCATTAGGAAGAAGAGAGTCTAGATTGTTTAGAGAACTAAAGTCCTAAAAGCTAAAAAGAAGAAGAGAACTTCAAAGAAAATTTTGAATACACGGCTAGGATGGGATTTGGGAATTGGGATGTGGAAATATTGGGATTTGGTAGAAATAGGACTTAAAAGAGAAAAAAGAGGATAAGGGAATACGTAAGAAAGAGAAGATAGAGAAATAAATAAGATAATTGGTAGGTGGGGCCGGTTTTAGAATGGAATGAGAGAATAAAATATATATATATATATATTTTTTCTAATATATGAACCTAATCTTTTAGTTATTATCTCCAATTACTCTTAAATTGGCATATATTTACAATTATATAAAAAAAAAAATATGCTTAGTAATATATAAAAAATATTAATAAAAATAGTTTTAATAATTTTTTAATCGCCGCACTCGCACTTTACTTTTTCAAAAATTGCCAAGTCCCAAATCCAGAAACGCACCCGTGCTTCATAGTCCATTGTTCAAAACCCAACAGTCCTAATTTGTTCCCTTTTTTTTTTTTCTTGTATTTTTTCCTCCTCTGCGCACCACCACTGCAAAAACCAGTGAAGGAAAACGAAAACAATGGAAGAGGGAGAAGAACCTCCAATTTCGAAGCTATTTACCATCAAACGCCCAATGAATAAGATTAAGAGGGAGAATAAGGATGCTCTAGTTGCGGAGAAACCATCGGATTGTAATGGCGATAGGGTTACGGTTTCAGAGTTCGATTATTGTGTGGACAATTACTTCAGAGCCATCGAAAACATCTCTAAGCTCTGTGGAGAAGATGATGAAGATTATTATGCTCTTCAACAAACTAAAATTTTGCGTTTGTCTTCCTCACTCACTTTCTTAAGGTCAATACTAAACAATGCTCCTCCTACTACTTTTATATATATATATATATATATGTATGTATGTATGTATGTATTAGAGATATGAGTCCAGTTTTACTTGTGCTATTGTACTCTGTCTTAGAATTTGTATTTGTGATACACTAAGGTTGTATTACATGGATCCGATATATGATAGATTTTCTGATTAGTTACATAATAGGCAGCAATAGCATCACATGTGATAGTAATTCGGTTAAAATATTGTTTTTGTCCCTAAATTTTTGCATGCATTTTGTGTTTTAGAGAAGCATGGACAGCGCCAAAATTTTAGGTTTGGGGGGCCAAACGTTACATAGTGGCAAAGCCAAAAAAATTCTCCCTTGGGAACAAATAAAAAAATTCTTAAATAAAAACAATCTTCCATGGTAAAATTATTAATTTACAGGATACTCCATATCGTATTAATCTCTCGTTAAGAAAGAAATATTTATTTCTATAAATCCATATCTTTGAACTTTTTAGGGGATTCAAGTATTCAACATGTAAAGTTTCAGTATTTAGGATTAAAAATTGAGTGATGCTACATCCGCAAATTATTTTATAATATTTTTACAAAATATTGATGTGGCTAGCTTCTTTTTTTTTTTCTTTTTTTTTAAGAAAGAGTTTTAATCTATGGCGTCCACTCCTAATAATAACTCTTTTATTATCAGACCAAGACACCAGTCAATTTTTTGTGTAGGCGGGGATTGAATCCTAGATCTTTTATTTAACCATTAGAAACTTTACCATTAACATCTAGGCCCACCATTAACATCACTTTTTCATTTACCAATAACTACTCACCACATTAGCAGTTTGTAAAATTTTTTGTAAAAAACTTTGTATTTCTAGCAGTATTCTTAAAAAAAAAATTGAGAAAGATTATTCTTAAAAATTTAGTAGTAATTAACCTCCAAATCTTGAACACCTTTTTTCTATATATATATATATTTTAAAATTTTATGTTTTAAGGACAAAACTACCTTTGTCTTCTTATTCATTTCTCAAAACTACTATTGGCCCAAACCCACTCACCACCCTCTGGCCCATTACCTAACTATGATAAATTTCTTTTTCTGTTTTTGGTAAATAAATAATATAAAATTAATAATGAAAATTTTCAATTTAAATTTATCTACTGTTTTTTTTTTTTTTTTGATGAGAAATACGTGAGTTTTATTAATATAAGGAAAGATACAAAGCATCCTGAATCACAAAAGACTCAATATAAGGCAGGGCCGGCTCAATGAATTTGGGGGCCCTAGGCAAAAGCTTTAAACGGGGCCTTTTATTATATTTAATTATAAATTCATATATTTTTTCAATTAAAATTTATTTTTCTTGCTTTTTGAGAGGCAAAATTACTAATTAAATTTTTGCCAGATGATTTGTATTATGTTTTGAATTAAACAACTTCCAACAAAAACAAAATACTTTATCTAGGTCTTTCGAATACACTAACCATTTTCTATCATGTTTCTCCCCATTTGGTAATTTTCGAATATAATGTGTAGTAGAAAAATGTCTAGAGTTCTTATCTATAGGAAAGTTTAGATCATCAACTCTTATTGGACCATTTTCTACTAACAAATCTCTTAATTTTATATCAATAGTTTTTCATTGACTTGGATCAAAAATATTTATAGGAATATAATTAGGTTGATCATTAATATTTTCACTCTCCTCTAAATTATTTTGAGCTTCATTATCAAGAATGGTGACATTACATGTTTGGACATTATCATGACCACCTTCATTATTATCATTTTGTTGTATATTTTCATTATCTTCTAACTCTTTTTGATGAATTTCTTGTTCATTTATGAAACATTCACTCAAATTTTCTGCAAGATTTTGTTTTTTACTAGTAATAAATTTGTCCATAGCTCCTTTTTGAGATTCAATTAATTATTCTCTCTGTCTTTTTTTTTTTTTAGTTTTTCATATCCAGATAGATATTTTCTAGTAGACATTTGTAATTCAAAAATATTTATGAATAAATGAAACACAATCTATAATAAAAAAAAATTACAATTTAACTAGAATAATATAAATTTAGTGTATAAAACAATAGAACCTGGTTTATCAAAAGCACAATTGCAGCTTTACTTAATATGATCACTTTACACTCTAAACCTGCACAAAAAAATTAAAATTAATATTAATACATAGTAAATTGTTCTAAATTTATAAATTTGTTATCAATACTTTTTTTTTTTTGTGTGTAGCAGTAAACCTTTTTTTTAGCAAAATGTATAGGACTCAACTTGATTGGATCCACTAAGACTAAGACTAAGAACAGCCCCCTATCCCTCCATGGCTCCATCCCACTAAATCTGATTTCTTAAAAAAAAAAAAACCGTGTAGGACTAGATCACACTTTAACTTCCATACGACTAATCTGATTTCTTAAAAAAAATTAAAAAAAAAAAAAAAAACGTGTAAGACTAGAACTAGAAGTCTCTAGAATCAATACTTTAACTTAAAAGAATCAATACTTTAACTCTTTTAAGTGGGTCCATTCGGACCATTCCATAGCATTCTAGAAAAATCTAAAGAAATCAAACAAACTAAAGACTAAAGTTCAGCGGTTCAGCCAAAAAGAAAGAAAAAAAACCCAACAGCAATTATTCCTCAAGAAAAGAAAAAAACCCAGCAGCAATGAGCAAACTCCTCTTCAAAAAAAAAAAAAAAAAAACCCAGACACCCAGCAGCAAACATGAAGAAGACGAAAGAGGCAAAGGAAGTGAAAACAAAAAAAAACCTGAAATGAAGATTTGTCAACACACCAAGTCTATTGCCAGCACCAATTGATGTGTAAGCCAACTAAAAAGAGTGTTTTTTTTTTAGAATCAAGATGAAGAGAGTCATAGAGTGAGTGTTTTTTTTCTTCTTTCTTTTTTCTGCCTTTTCTTATTTGTCTGAATTTAAATTTGTTGTAAATTATTGTTAAATCTTATCTTTTAGTCAAAACGTAATTTTTTTTAAGAAAAAAAACATGAGTTATTGTGTGAGATTTAAGTTTATAAATTTTTTATAATAAATTTTTAGTTTGAATAGAATTTAAATTTGTTAAAGTTTTAACTAAATTAAAAAATTGTTAAATATTATCCCTTAATTAAGGAAATATATTCTAATAAAAAATATATAATTAATTTACTAATTAATAAGATATAAATTATTTTTATTTTATGAACTTATAAAAAACTAGACTAAGACAGGGTAACAAAAGTAGCCCTTCGATGGTGCTGACAAGTTTCCACATCTTTGGTATACGATTTTGTTTTTGCTTGAAATCTTTATTTCCATCAATAGAACAGTAGTGTGCAATAGTAGGCCAGGGAGTTTCTAGTTTCTCTCTGTCTTTTCTTACAACAGCATGCATTTGGCTCTCATGTTTAAGTTGCTAGCTATCAAGCAATTCAAGAGATTTCTTACCGATCAAGTTCTTTTGCTTTGACTCATTTTCATGTGTAATTTTTTTTTTTTTTTTTTTGGTTCTTAGTTTTTTTTGAAGTTATTCGATCTTTTGTTTTTTGGCAATACCCAAAATGGACTCCACTATTAATATTTGTTGGCTTGAATTAATTACTTTTTGTTTTTGGTTAAATCTAAGTTTTTGAAGATGTTTGGAAGAAATACTGCTATAAGCTAGTGTCAACGAATGATGAGATAATGATCAAAGTAATGGATAGCAATTGATGGTTTAAAATATACCGACCTACTTCACTCATATTTGGAATATTATTCTTTCTCTCAAAAAAATATTTGGAATATTAATACCTTAAAAAAAGTTGGATACGAACTAGACAAATCATCCTTACTTTAAGATAACCTAATGAAAAAAGTTGGATACAAACTAGACAACCTAATAAAAAAAAGTTGGATACAAACCAGATGTCTGGAGTTTCTTGAAGAGAAATGTATTGTTGGGCTTTGGCATTATCATTTTAGAAAATCATGTTGGTTGTCAAATCCTATTGGTAGTCAATTAATCGTATCCAATACATTTTGAGATCCCAAAGTTCTGTTGCAGACTAGTAGTAATACCAATTGGATCGTGGGAATACCTGTTAAGGCCTTTGCCGCTAGCAACACCTGCGTCTATATATAAGTTTTGCTTAACGTTGCAGCACTTGTGGATTAATGTGTGTTTCCAAAAGGTTTGGAAGCCCACCATCACCAGACCCGTTTTCAAGAACAAACATCTCATCAACTAAGCCAAATCAGTTATGGATAACAATGATAAGCAAAATCAGTTATGGATAACAATGATAATGGTTTTCATTCACACTCTCACTCACTCATGACTGACAAAAAATATTGCTTGATGGGTAAAATTTTGATTTCCTGACATGAGGTGAGTATGTTATTCTCTTCTCTTCTCTTTAATTGTTCTTAGTATCCCTTTGGTTAATTTTTTTTGGACACCTTCTTTTTTAAAAGTGATACGCATTTTAGTAAGGATTTGATAAACTATAAGTAAGGAAAAAACGACATCATCTATACTATTTATAAGATGATTCTCCTCTTTGGACTGAACTTTTATGTAGTTCAAAAATATCCTTAACTCTTAAGTTTAACAAGGAAAAAACTTGAGGACAGCTCAGTAAAATATCTTCAACTTCACTTAAATGCTTACAAAGTAGGACAGCTTCCTACAAATCCATGTCTTCAAAACAACTTATCTAATTCTTTTCCTTTTTTTTTTAAAAAAAAGAAGAAAATTATAACACTAGACCAAAACTCAGAAAAAATCCAATTAGATTTTAATTGAATTCTCAGTTTTGCATCATGTATCCCATTTAATTTTTAATTTTGTGCCAAGTGAATTATTAAATGTAAAAATCGAAGAGTCCAAATCCTATTAAATTTTAAATTGAATTTCGATTGAAGTCTAATTTTCCACCATGTATCCATCTAAGTTTTTAATTTTTGTGACAAGTGAATTATTAGGTACAAAAACTAAAGAGTCTAAATAATATTAAATTATGTGTCCATCGAAATATATATATATATATATATATATATATATAATTTTAATTGGAGTCTAATTTTCTGCCACGTGTCCATCTAAGTTTTTAATTTTTATGACAAGTAAATTATTAGGTGCAAAATCCACAATAATTCACTCTCTTGGATCCACGATAAGGCAAGTGTACATTAATCCACAATAATTCACTCTCTTGGATCCCTCACCCCACTCTTCACGCTCCCCTCCTCGAATACTCTCACCTCCTCTACCCTTTTTTTCTCCTTCACTGCAATGAGAGAGATGAGAGAAGGCGGAGGGGATGGGGCTCATGAAGGAGTTACTATTTAAGTTTTTAGGTGCTGTTACCTAGACAATTTGTGTCACTATATATCACATGACATGGATAGGAGTGTGCATGGTATGATATGTACTCAAGCTCACATCTACGTCCCCATTGCAATTTAGAACTTGGAGAATCATATAAGGCAAAGTTGGACAAATCAAACTAGCAGTTTATGGAGTATATATATGTAATTTAGTTGAGTTGGGGATTTCAGCCCATATCTTGCAATGAAAGAAGCCTGAATTTGATTGCTCGAAAATTTATTTATGTGGACTGTAAAATTATTCTTCATTCTTAATGCAGGTCCAAGATGACCTAAAACAACATGCATGTTGTGGCTGCTGTGCCCGTTCCCTCTGATAATGCAGGAAAGGAGGATGTGATTGCTGCTTTGGTTGTTAATGTGGAAGCAGAAGCAATGATATATAAGAGCTGATAGGAAGATCACTACCTTAAAACAATTACAAGCTAGTTAGCAAAACTAATTTGAAGAAATATGATTGCTATCCTATGGAGCCCATTTTTGGTTGTAACTTGTAACTGACTTTTAGCTATGCAGGGTCATATATAGAAAACTGGATATGAGAATAATGAATTGGGGGAGTTGTTTTTGTCTTGAGGATGTACTAGAAGCTTTGGGGAAGTGGCATGCTTTAGGCATTCTTCTTCTTCTTCTTCATTAAACTAACATTGTGATTATATAAGAGATTATTTTTTTAATTCCAATTAAATAAAATAAGTTTATTAAAAATATTTAATTCTATTTTGAAACATGTGTTATACACTAAAGGGTTGTGTTAATGGGCACCGCAAGCTGCCCGTTAACAACAACTTTTTTAACTTTTTTCTGGCAACTTTTTTATAACTTTATGTCATTTTTTTAATTTATAAGTACTTTTATGTCTTTTTCTTTCATTTATCTTTTTTTTTTTATTACATAAGACCTACGTTAGGAAAATCTTAATAAGCACTGCATTGCATTGTACTAGTTAACATTTCCCTATATTAAAGCCAAAAAAAAGAAAAAGAAAAAATCCTTTGATTTAGATGAGGAAAGAGACTGACTGCACTAGTAGACTAGTAGTACAGATCCATACAACTGACCACAGCCCGTAAGGTGGAAAGGCCCAATAATAAGGCCGAAATTGTGGGTACTGTCAAAGTAAAGAGGAATTAAGCAAACCCATTGAGAAAAAAATAACAGAATAGCAACTGGGTATTCACTATTCAAGGATGGAACTAAAACCTGACTTGGGCCGCTTGGAATTTATTTTGGGAGAATAAGAATTCGCTGATCCAACTCCTCCTGGACAATGTAGTATTCCAATTTAGAATAATGTTAGAGATACAAATTTTTTTATAAAAAATTTTACACTATTGATGTAGTAAGTAGTTATTGATAAATGAAAAAATGATTTAATAATAGATCTAGATGAAAACCAATAAAAAGCTAGTTACATTAATAGTTTATAAAAATGTTGTAAAATAATTTGTGATTATAACATTATTCTCGAACTTATCAGACAAAAAGGTTCAACTTTTCCTACTTTGCATTCTCAAAAAAAACTTTTCCTACTTTGTTTCTCTCTCATCAATTTTAAGATGAAAAACAAACCCACTAACCCTAAATATATATATATATATATATATATATATATATATATATATATATATATATATATATATATATAATTCAAAAACAATATACCAGTATTGAATGGTAACAAAATATATTTAGATGCTCGAGTCCACATGAATTAATATTCTAAGTCAATTGTTCTAGCAATTAGAACTCAAGTCTTTTGAGTCTCAAGTTCCTTCATTGATCTTCAGTATTGGAAACTTGAACAAATACGTGGATTAGAAAGTCAAAGCTAGTTTCAAGATTTTTTTTTTTCCTACGGTTATGTTGCCCGTATGCATTATATCGTTGGCTACTTAGCCAATAAAATAGATGAATGGTTTGGAAAGGTTAAAATTGGTTACTTAGCCAATAAAATTTCTACCAAGTATGACTACAAAAAAATGAAAACATAGGGACAACATTATATTGGGACAAGATTTTCACAACTCTCAACATGGCCAAATGTAAACATAATTTCACTTGGGTCCAATTTTAACATTTTCTATATTATGCACCAATTACAACAGTATCATGTCAAGAATTTTTTTAAAAATATTTAAAAAAAATTATATATATATATAAATAAATGTTGTGAAAAGATCCCTTCAAGAAAAATGTTGTGAAAAAATGAAGTGTCCATGAACTTATTATTTGAACACAGCGTAAATGAAAGATCATAAAACAAAAGGTTAGCATCGACACCTCCTCTGTAGGCAACTTTGAAATTCTTTTCTTGAAATTCAAACATTACATGAGAGAGAGAGAGAATAGTTTCACAAAATTGAAGATAATGGTTGTTAACATATCTAGACCAGTAAGAATTATACTTTGAAACGGCCAAATCCAGCCATCCAAGTCAGAGAAAGTGATGAGTCCCCCGGTGGCAATGAACCAAGTTTCCAAAGAGTCCTATCCTCATTCTACAAAACAATTTCACATCAGTTGCAAGCCTGAGAAGCAAAAGAGCACATCTAAATCTAGCATGAATGAAAAGGCATCAGCGTTTGTTGAGCAAACTAAGGGATTGTTTGGAATCCGTCTTATTTTGTTAAAATTGAAATTTTTTTGCTAAATATACTGTAAATAAATGTAAAAGTTAATAGAATAAATATCAGAATCTTTATTAAAACAATTTCTAAGACAAGTGGTATGGACCAAAAGCTAGAAAGAACATTTTGCTGAAACTGAAATTTTTTTGCTAAATGTACAGTAAATAAAAGTAAAACTTAATAGGATAAATATCAGAATCTTCATTAAAACAATTTCTAAGACAAGTGGTATGGACCAAATGCTAGAAAGAACAATGATCCTTTACTAGAACAGCTAAATGAAAATTGTAATCACCATCCTCAGATTAAAACATTATTAATAGTAGCATCCTCCATGAAGCAAATAAAAGGTCTGTGTCCAAGTGGAGTCATAGGATTCACAATTGCAAAGAAAAGAATTTTAAAACTAAAGAGGACGAGATTCAAAAGTTCCTTGGAACACACACAACCAACTGATTAATTAATAATAACACAGCAGATACAAGATGTTTAAAGCTCAAACATGCCCCCCTCTACAACCATCTTGACAATCCATAATCTAGTGATGACCCCCATACAGATATGGCACAAACACATACTATCATCCAAAGACTACATTCATGACAAGAAAATAACATCTTCATTCTGTCCATCACATCCTACACCTTAAGATCTATGTTATTTCCAACTTTCAAGGCTAATTATATTCCATGGCCAAAAAATAAAATAACAAAATATAAAAACAAGGAAATTATACTTAGAAAAGAGTAGAAACATACGGATTAGTCTTCCAATTGACGTTGGTGTGGAAAATATGAGTATTCCAAAGGCCAGCCATTAAAAAAAATAAAACATCAAAAAATATTATCAGATCCTTGGTCCATTAAAAGCACTCAATTTAAAAATATAAATGCTCTAAGAGAATGACAATGGAACAAAAACAGCACTAGAATAAAAAAGTACAATTCATCAAAAAAAAATTACAAGATTTTTTTTGGCAAAACAGAATAGGTATGCAAATGGGACATTTCTCTCTTCATGGGTAAACCAATCACAAACCAAAAAGAATTTCAAAAAAAGCTAGGGTCATTTTTTTTTTCACGACAATCTACCAGATTTAGGAAGTATACCCTAAATAAATAAATAAAATAAAAAGCTTACATTATACAAGAAAAATGTTGAATCATATCTATCGACCGAGTGTAAATATGTTTTTCGACCCCACACAAGAAAATTCTGGCAGCACAAAATTTGTGAATCTATAAGAAGGTTGTTGATCCTCTGGGTCTGGGAGGTTGGTTCTTGGAAGTGTTGAATTGATCATTGGTTTGTGAAAACATTAAACACATGAACAATGGGGTGTTAGGCTCCTTACAACCTCCTACTATCAATGGATGTGACACCTCCAAACCTACAGAAAAAATAGAAGTCATGTCTTGGGTTAAAGGAACAAGCCCAACTATTGGATAGTAAGTAATCCCCAAGGCAGTAAACCCTCCCAAACCCAGACAAGAAGATTGGGTGGAGTCCGTTGATAAATAGGAGAGTTAAGAAGGGTTTAAACAGGAATGGAATAAGAGATACATAACAGAATATTGTCTTCTAGTTTTTGGAGGGCATATGAAATAATATAAAACTAGCTTCGTCACACGCACTCCGCACGTGCTAAGAGACTCTTTTTAATTTTGACTTTAACATAATTTTTCAATTTTGAATTTATCTATTGTTAGTGAAGTTACACAGAAAGGGATATTTATAAAACTAAAATTTAGGATTTGAAATGAAGTAAACTGCTGAGTTTAGTGTGTGCTAGGTGAGATATGTTTAGATAGAGAATGTGCTAATTTTTAGGAAAATTTTTTATCACGTAGTTTTTTTTTTTAATTTTGTTAATTACAATTTTAACCCTATTTTTTATTTTTTAAGACTAAGGATTATCTAATTAAATTAGGAGTATTTTTGACATTTTTTTAAGTCATAACTAACTTTCTGAGTTCTCTTAATATATAGAAATAAAATATTATGAGCAAGACTTTTTTTTTTTAGAAGGATATGAGCAAGACTTAAGTACAGTATTTAAGCTTTCTCAAAAAAAAAAAAAAGTACAGTATTTAAGTGTTGTTCCCTAGGCTCCTCTTTTAAGATTCTGTCATGTGGCTTTTTTTCATGGATGAAAGTGTATTTTTTAAGTTAAATAACCAAATGACAGTCTAATTGAAAAAATCAACACACTCATAAACTATAAAAATACAATGACCAAAACTAAAAACCAAAACATACACAAAAGAGTTCAAATTTGAGAATATAAAAATAAATAATAAAAACTTACATACAAGAACCAAGAACTTAAATGGGTGTCCATTTTTTGCTTCTTTATAGTAAACTTTCTTTGGCTTAATATCCTACACGCAAATTCATAAGTAAATAACAATAAGTAAGATGAATTTATTAAATTAAAATATAAGTGTAAGTTGCATTTTGAAAAAAAAAAAATACAACAATGCGGGGTGTTTTGTGTGGGATTTGATTATAGGGATGACTTATTGGTTAAGAGAGATTGTATTAAAAAGTCATGGTTGAATATATATCAATTATAAAATTTTTGATAATAGATTTTTATTTGGAGTAGAATTTAAATTTCTAAAACTTAGAAATTGTTGGAATCTTTTGGTATACAACTTTGTTTTTGCTCGAAATCTTTATTTCCATCCCTAGAACAATAGTGTGCAATGGCAGGCCAGGGAGTTTCTAGTTTGTCTATTTCTTTTCTTACAGCAGCATGCATTTGGCTCTCATGTTTAAGTTGCTAGCTATCAAGAGATTTCTTACAGATCAAGTTCTTTTGCTTTGACTCATTTTCACGTTTAATTTTATTTTTGTTTTTGTTCTAGTATTTTATTTTTGTTTTTTGAAGTTATTCGTTCTTTTGTTTTTTGGCAATACCCAAAATGTACTCCACTACTAATATTTGTTGACTTGCCTTAATTACATTTTGTTTTTGGTTAAATCTAGGTTTTTGAAGATGTTTGGAAGGAATACTGTTATAAGCTAGTGTCAACGAATGATGAGATGATTGATCAATGGCTAGCAATTGATTGTTTAAAATATACCGAGTTACTTCACTCATATTTGGAATATTAATAACTTAAAAAAAAGTTGGAAACAAGCCAGACAAATCATCCTTTGCTTTAAGATAACTTAATGAAAAAAGTTGGATACAAACCAGACGATCTAATAAATAAATAAAAGTTGGATACAAACCAAACAAGTCATCCTCTTTAAGATAATTATTAAGGCAAGCCAATGTATTATGGTGAATGTGTGGAATTTCTTGACGGTGAATGTATGGAGTTTCTTGAAGAGAAATGGATTGTTGGATTATTTGCACCTCTATCCTTGCATACTTCTGGTGCTTCTATATACATTTACTTGAAGACTACATGATTTTGCTCATTTGAATGGTATTAAGAATTTAGAACTAAACAAAAGAAGAAAGCTAAATGGGAAAAGAAAAGGTGGAATTCAAGTGATGAGAAAATTAGTGAAGGTGATACAAGGAGAAGATGAGGGGAGGGGGGAATGTGAAGGAATCCCATAACCAACACAATCTTGAAATCACCTAGTTGCAATTGTGGAAGGACATCTTACTAGTCAATGAGTCTTGCATATCTAAATGATTAATTGTGACTTATATGTAATCTCGTTATATAACTTGACATTGTCATTTTTCTACAATAGGCACTCCACAGACTGAAGTTGCACTCATGATGCTTATGACTTATTTGTCATACATGTTGGCTGAGGTACCAACGACAAATTTTTATATAACTTCAATTATTTATTTATTTCTCTTATGTTTTTCTGAGTTTTAATTTTTGTTTTATCACTTTTATTTCATTTGGAAAAATCATGATGCCTTCAACCTCCATAAAGTATATCCAAAAGTATTAGAATTCATATAAAGTAAAATTCTATAGTATATGTCAAATTGAAATATCAAAGGTTTATAGCAAGGAATGGAACAGAAAAAATAATCTGAAGATGAATGCCTTACATTTCATCATTCTATCTCCTTTGGGCACGCCTCTTCAGTAAATTACTTATATCTTATAATACATGTACATTAGTTTAAGCAGGCATTTTGGACTTCCATTGGAATAGATTGCACCATACTTGTTTAATGTTTGAGTCATTTGTAGTTCAAAAATAGTACGGCTAAAATGAATCGAGTTACCACCCAATAAAAAAGAAGAGATATAATCTCATTGCAGAAAACATTTGTCTACAAATACAAACAGAAGAATTTAGGGAAATGACATCAGTAGCTTAAACTAATTTTCCAAACAAACAACACCATCTGACTGGTACAAGATATATGATGAATATGAAAATATCACCCTGTCGTTTTTTCTTAAAAATTAATAAATTCTCATTTTTCATGCAGCTTTTAAATCTAAGTGGGATTTTGAAAATATTCTTCAGTGGCATTGTCATGTCTCACTACACTTGGCATAATGTTACGGAAAGCTCACGAGTTACAACCAAGTAAGAACATATCATTTCCCTCTTAATGGTGATATTATTGAACAGCTCCAATCAGAATTAAACTTATAATAATAATAATAATAATAATAATAATAGTAGTAGGTAAAGCTAAAAGAAAATCCAATTAGATTTTAAATTGGAATTTAATTAGAGTCTAATTTTACACCACGTGTCTCAATTAATCTAAATTTTTGAATTTTTGTGCCAAGTGAGTCAATTCAATGTAAAAATTGGATTTAAATTTAAGTTTAATTTTGCGACATGTGTCTCATTTAACCTAAATTTTTTAATTTTTTTACCAAATGAATTAATTTAATGTAAAAAAACGATGAGTCCAATACAAGTAAATCATAGAAAACATAATTTTTGAATGATTTTATATTTATGGGCCTTTTTTTGTAGAACTAAAAACAATTTAAATTTATAAGTCATATATATATATATATATATATATATATATATATATATATATATATATAGGTAAAGCTAAGAGAAAATCTAATTAGATTTCAAATTGGAATTCAATTAGAGTTTAATTTTGTACCACGTGTTCCATCTAATCAAAATTTTTAAATTTTTTTGCCAAGTTAATTAATTCAATGTAAAAATTGGATTTCAATTAGAGCTTAATTTTACGTCATGTGTCCCATCTAATTGAAGTTTTTTAATTTTTGTGCCAAATGAGTTAATTTACTATACAAAATAAGGAGTCCAATATAAATAAATCATAAAAAACATAATCATATATCAAACACTATATATAAAATTAAGGGAAGAGAGAGTTTGAATGATTTTATATTTATGAGCCTTTTTTTTTTGTATAACTAAAAACAATTCAAATTTTGTAAGTCACCTATATATATATATATATATATATAGGCAAAATTTTGAGAAAATCTAATTAGATCCTACAATTGAAGTCCAATTTTGTGCCATGTGTCCTAAATTATTTATTTTTAGAGAGAGTTTCATTTCTTAATTTTGGAATCAAATGTGAGATCATATTATAAATATCTATTCAAGTGATTTGTTGTGTACAAAAACCAAAGAGTTTAGAATTAATGAACCTAAAAATATTTAAAAAATGGACAATTTACATTTTCTACTTAATAACATTCTTACAAGACTTTTTAAAGAGTTAAAAAAATGACTATCAATAATATCTAAATCATAATGCCTACAACAAGGGTGAGCTCCTATTGCACTTTCACTACAATTTGTTGATATTCTTGTTGTTGGAGTGGAAAGACAGTGTAATGTTCACAAATCCATGGCAGCATACAAGTACCATGGTTATTTTTTTTTAAAACTGCCAGTAATATGGAGGCATCAACCCCCCCTTAAAAAAATTGGAGATAGACAGAAAATTTGTTCAAATTGTTGTCACATCTAATTGTAGTATTTGTAAAATCTAAGAATTTACTCAATAGGCCCTTTAGGAACTTAGAAAGGGTGTCTTAATCAATAAATGCTTGTAAAAATCTTAGCAGAAAATAAGTATTTGACAGGAAAAGAGGGCAATTAATAACTCTAGATTGAAATGCTGGCAAGCAAGGTACGCAGAAGTCATGATTTTTTCTTTCACAATTAAGTTTCTCTCAAGCTGGATCCTCAATCAATATTCTTATGTAAAAAAATCTCTCAGTCAGCAATAATCTTTGGTGGATTTCATTTGAAAAGGTGTCAGGATTCAAATGTTTACCTATTTACTATGTTCTCTTTCCCTTTTTACTTCAAATCTCCAATGTAATTTAACTTTGTTTCTATCCTCTCGTTTGCGGCTCTATTGAATAAATTCTTATTAGTCTGCAATTTACACGTTTTAACAGAAATAAGGGACTCTGACCTTTGCACATGACTAGGCAAGACAAGTGTTAACATTTTAAGAATACAAATGAAGATTAAGCTCCAATGACCTATTCTAATCTTCAAAATGGTTTGGTGATCTCAGGCATGCATTTGCAACAATATCGTTCATTGCAGAGACTTTTAAATTCCTATATGTTGGCGTGGATGCCTTAGACATTGATAAATGGAAAAGCAGCAAAGCAAGGTAGTTTTACTACTTTCCTATTTCACATTTCAGAGCTCATTGTTAACTGACAGCTAGTATATTGTCTCAGATAATATGAAACAACAATGACCAAATTCAGATATTAAATGTCATGTCATGCATGTTGCTATAAAAATGGTCAAAATAAATGCATCGTAACTTGTAGCTATTGTAACTATCATCTCTAACATATGTTTGGAAAAAAGGAGAAGAAAATAAAAGAAAAGGTCATATGTAGTGCACGAGGCTCCAGCTTCTAAGGGGTCTAGGCTAGGTGGTACTGACCATACTCTCTAAGATCCTAGATAGAAAATCATTGCCTCAAGCCCTCAACTGAACAAAAAATGTTACGCTCCGTTTGTTTCAATGGAAAACCTGGTGTAAAGATAGTTTTCCTTATTTTTCAATGTTTAGTAGCATAAAAAAAAATGAGTCAAAGAAAAACTATCTTTGGTCAATATAAAAAGTATGGCTTATTTTTAGAGATTGTTTTCCATTAAATTTTTTTGGAAAACAACTCTATCTCACAGCAAGCTAAATAAGGGAAGTCAAGAGGTTGTTTTTCAACTCATTTAAAGTTGCTATCAAATATTGGAAAATGAGATAATTTCATAGAAAATGCTTTTAAGAAAATAACTCATTTTCTAAAAAACATCATTGTTGATACAAACAGAGCTTTATTTTCTTTTTGTTCTCACCAAAGTAAAATCACAATTACAACATTCAGAAGACAAGTGATATATTGACTTTTCCATTTTCTTTTCCTATGGATTTGATACCATTTAATTGGTTTCATGCTATTTGCTTCAGCCCACGAACTTCCATTGCAGTGAGTTCAACATTGTTTGCTTTTGTGTTGGTTGGAAGAGCAGCATTTGTGTTCCCTGTCGTCAATATTACAAATTTTATAAAGAAAAGACCAAGTACGAAAATTGAGCTACGGAAACAGGTGATAATTTCAGACATCTTCAACACTTAGCTATCGCCATTGATTCTAGTTCAAGCTTTGCTAACTATCTGAAACCTCAGTTTATAATATGGTGGGCAGGCCTTATGAGAGGTGCAGTTACAATTGCCTTGTCTTATAACCAGGTAAGTAGACAGTATCTCAAGTCAATAACAATTGAATATGTTGATTCTTGAGCAGTTATTAACTTTTGCAATCTACAATTGCAGTTTGTAAATTCTGACAAGACGTTAACGGAAGATAGTGCACTAACGATCACCTCAACTATAATTGTTGTTTTGTTTAGTACCGTGGTATGTAAATTAGCTTCTTTTTTTTTTTTTTTTGATGAGAACTCAGCTACGTATTATTAATAGAAGGGAAGAAAGAATCATTTACAATCAGAAATATCAGAGGCAATAGCAGCTTCTATGAAGCTGGGGGTTTCCTCAACCCAAGCCTCAAAGTCAGAAACATACTTAGCGTGCTGCACTAACAAATGTGCAGGCTTGTTGCCCATATCTCTAGCAAAGAGCATCGCAGCTTCCATTGCCTTTGCTTCAGCCTCAAGAGGTCTCAAAGGAGCATAGATCCTCTGGCTCAAAGCTCCAATAACATTACCCTTATCATCCCAGAGAATCACGCCTATAACAGCAGAGGAAATATCCTTGAAAACAGCCCCATCCACATTTGCTTTGAAGACTCCTGACACAGGGGGAGTCCATTGAGGAGGAAGAGGAGTTGCTGACGGGGTGGGGCGGTCTTGGAGAGCTTGGTAAGCTTTAACAAATTGAATGGCTTCAGAGGTAAGAATTTCTGCAGCTTTTGGGGCTTGAAAATCTGGTTTTACACAAAAAAATGGCACTAGTTTTGAAGACAGAATAATTCCTTGGATAAGTTCAATAAGTACCACAAAATTGTGCGGACTAATCACAAATGTACAATTTGGCAGTAAATGCCAAATTGTACATCCCAAATGTACATTTGTGATGAAAACTAAAACTAAAGGACTCATCAAATAAATAACTCTTCTCTTGCTTCTTCCAAATCATAACAAGCTGGTTGCTCCATCATTGTTGCATTAGGATAAAAAGATATTTCTTTTCTCAGGCTATAATCAATAAAAGGTGTTGGTTTGGACCAAAATGACTATTTCTTTGACAAATTTAGAGGATACATTTCATGAGTGTCAACATCATAAATTGATATTTCTAAAGAAATCCATGCCTCAAGAGCTCTATGACTATCCTTATTCATCTTACCTAAAATGTGTACTTCAAACTCCTTGAAAGTGAAATCTTGAGGCTATCCCAAAAACATGATTTGTTGTAAGTCTAGTCCTAAATAGCCAAGATTTACTACTTTCTGACAAACCACTAGAAACTTCCTTACCATTGGTGCTACCACTATCTTCTCCTTGCCACTTCCAAGTTCCAACCCTCAACATGTTCTTCATCATGAAAATGAAATAGAATGGAAGTAGAAGAAAGAAAAGGTGTGGAAGGAATTGAAAAAAAAAACTCTCTTTATATTGGGAGAATGAGTCATATCAATTTTTTTCAATACAATGCGTTTCTGTTATCTATGCTTTATCATTTTTCTTAATATGGTTCAAGTCCTATGAGGCAAGTCTATCTTGCTAATAGTGCACATGAAACTGGCTGAGTTCATATATGAGCGCTAATATAATGATCAAGTTTGGTTAAAAACTATGAAGCACTGTCTAATGCAGAAAATATTACCAAAATTCTGGTCAATATTTTAGGATGCTTCTAATATATTCCCTAACAAGAAACAAGGTTGTCTCAAATGAGTTACCGTAACTATATCGGCCATGGTAGTGAAAAGTTCCTCTTTTACACTGAAAAATATTAAGAAGATACAAATTTACAGTTTCAAATTCCTAAAAACATAGTAAGGCATGCTTCAATTTCAAGATAGCAGGTTCAGAAATCCAACCAGAATTTTTTCTTACTAAGCAGAGTTTTCCCTTCTAATTGGTCCATATCTTCACTTGTCTTTGCAGCTTTAGCTTACACATTTGTAATTCATTGAGTTGCACCTTCATTGTGTCAACTACTTGCAGTATCTCTCTTTCTGCAAAATCATCCATCCATTTTTGAAACCTTTAGATACTCTAATAATTGTCTGAGTCTTTGTTCTTTAGTAATTTGATTCAAAAGTTCTCATTGACCTTGTCACGTTTACTTGCTCTAAGAGGATGAAACGTGTTGTGATTTTCAAGGGCAGCTGGTAGTTCCTCATCATGTTCTCTTATGTTTCTTGTGATAATCTATGGTATTCCAGTGCTTTTACATCCACTTACTCTTTCTTCTTTTATCAACCTAGGGTGTACGGGCATAAATGGTCTCAAAAGAATGGTCAATTGGAACTTAAATTCAAGTGCTTCTGTGACTGCTTAAGATTTGAGTCTACAAGTTTTTGAAGTCCGTCAATAAAATGCTATATAATTCAACAACACTGGTTGTCCAGGGTTAAGATTTAAAATTTAAGAGATTTATAGCCCATTGAAGATTGAAATATCCAATAAAATACCCGAAAGAAAAGTTGTACTTCTTCTTTTAAATAAAGTAAATCTCTATTTTATGATTGTAGGTCTTAGAAACTCAATTTTCAAACAATGTAATCATCACTAAGAATGAAAAAATTTCCGTACCATGGGATACATGTCAATGGTCCTAGAGAGCTTGTCATCACATTACTGGGCATCTTTTGGCAATGTTTCTGCAAGTGACTGAACTTTTGCACTAAGTTCTCATCCCTTGCAACCAGGGAAAGATAACAATCTATCAATCTTCCAATGGAAAATATTTTTGGTGCAAGTTTTCTTGAAACAAAAATAGCCTAAGATTCTACCACACTAATAGCAATGCCCACATCATAATTATTATTATTGTCTTCATAATTCTTTACCAAGAGATCTAAGACGTGACACTGCACCAACATTGAAGCAATTCTTCTAACATATATAATTCAGAATTTATTTTTATGGTTAAACCAACCTTGAGAAGGTGTAGCAGAGAACTGCACGAAACTGAATTTCTCCATAGGGAGCACATTAATTAAGTGTTCAGTTGTAACTCTTTGTAAGTGATGGTTTAGATTTCGGGAGCCAAATTGTGAAATCCAAAAGTATTTTGGGAAAGCCATTTTGTAGTCCAATGGACCATGCATGATCCTACAAGCTCTGATCTCATCCCTTTTACTTTTGATAGTTTGAATCTCTATGAAAAAATTATCTACTTGAAGGAATGAAAAATCTTCAAACCACCAATTATCACATCTTTTTGTTTTGTTTTGTTTTTTAAGTTTTGAGCTCTCAACACTATTTGCAAGAACATACAAGCACTGTACATTGTCATTTCCAAGTGCCCGTGGATGGGTGAAGGCCTTCCAAGCAATGGCTTCTGACAATCTTTTCACAAGTTGTAACTTTTTGGTTCCAACTTTTTGGCACAAGCAGAAATGGGTTCACTGCTTCTGAAAAATTTAAAAATTTCCCTCCCACGATGTAAGTATTAAGAAGCTTAATAAAAACATCTGTTTTGGATATTAGATTTCCTTTTCCAAGATTGTCGCTATTTTTTCTAAAGAATGAGCAGAAAATATAATTCAGCAACATTGGCTGCTGTCAACCATCCATCCATAACAAAATTTAACTACTAATTCAAAAGATTTTGATCCACCTGAAAGATTGTTTGGTTGGATAATGGGGCTAGTGTCTCTCTGGCCAATACTTTGGAATACTAGTCTATTCAAATGTACACTTCTTGTAACCATATGGAGCTGACATAACAAAAAATAATTTAGTTAAAATTTAACGAATTTGAACTTGTTATCATGAATGTTTATAAAGATATTATTTTCAGTATATTAGTAAAATAATAAGCAGATTGAATATCTTGAATATTAAATTGATAATAACTCATAGCTGACTCCATTTTATTTGGGATTAAGGCTTTAGTTGAGTTGAGTTAAAATATTAAGGAAGGGTAATCAAGATGTAAGAATTAAGGTTTTTAAAAAATTTATTATTTAGACTAGCAGGTAAATTTAAGGATTTTGGGATACAACAACATAGCATGGTTTCAAATCCAATAAGAAAGGAGAATGAATTCATTTGACTGCTATGTTTTTCTTCTTTGGATTGAACACAGGACACCATACAAAAGCAAATTATCTGGATGAGTCAGTATTTTTAATGAAGGTTCTAAGGGTTTGATGTCAGCTTTACATTTGTCAGACACAGAAAGATTGATTCATCTTCTATTAAGAACAGAGTAATTGATTGCACCTTGTGCAAATAAAAGCTTGAATAGCCAACTTTTATGATAAGATCGCTTGCAACTTTTGTCTAGACAACCCTGCAAAGAATAAGTGGGAGTTGTTTCCATAAAAAATCATATGTATGTAATATTACATGTAAATCATCAACATTCCTTATAAATGTATGCATAGAGAGGAGGGTGTCTTGAAAGAGAGAGGTGGGGGGGTCAGTGGGGGTGTTCTTTTCCTCCAACAGAGGACCATTATAGATATCATGCCTGAGAATAAAATGGTCCACATACCTTTTCTAAAAATGAGGGAAAAAAGGTCCCAATATCTAGCATCTTATAGTATGTGTGCTTGATTACAAACTTTGAGTAACAGGCGAAAAATGATTGCATTTTTTACAAATTCAAGGTAATGTGATTTCTTATTTAATTTTAACTGAAGGTCTAAAGGTTGGGTGTGAAAAACAGTTGTACAACAAAGTGTGTAAATATATACCCACTTTGTTCAGCTTGTCATCTTTACAATATACCAAACCAATCAACACTAACAAGCTCAGGAACTTCATTTTTTGTGTCCAATAACCATTTAAACCAGAAAAGGAACATACCTCTAATCCAGCTCAGGATCTTCATCTTCAAAATGATTCACCATTTTCAGGCTTTCTTTGTTACTATTACAAACTTGAGTCGAAGCTTCATTCTTAAGTTCTCTCTATAATTTATGATCTCCAGCTAAGTCTTCGTTTTTAGCTGTCATTATTATTTACAAAGCCCTTGAAAGATTGTTTTTGGCATTCTGGGTAATCCACAAGGCAACCACCATCAAAGAGGAAATCAAGTGAAAAAAAAAATAAAGCAAATGATTAAAAACTAAGAGGAAAGCCAACTTTCTCTTTTTGGTCGTTTGGCTCTGTTTTTTTGGATTCTTATCTTCTCTATGACTACATGGTTGCACTTCATTTAAGACGTTTCCCCCATAGTTGGAAGGGAACAAACTTGATGTTTTTGGTAAACATCTAAGAAAAATATATAGTAAACGTCTAAGAAATTTCAAGGACCTTCAGAGAATTTGTAATTTACCCAAAATAAAAAAGGTTGCATTCTTAAAGTTATAAGTTTTATTTGCTTCTGCATTATGTAATCGATGCAAATTAAAACTTGAGTTCACTAAGACCTTTTGTCAAACACGAAACACCACCCACAGCCTCAAAAAGGTCACATCATTGACAACCAACACCCAAACACACATGCAAAGCCACAAGCAGCCCAAATTTTGTTCAAAACACCCAAATGCACCTACCACAAATGTAGATCAGCTGCAAACTATCACAAATCCACCAAGAAAACAAAAAAAAAGAAAAAAAGAATTAAAATACAGTTAGCCAGACCATCACAAAATCAGATAAAAGCCCAGCTCAGGGTTGTTACTTGCACCACCATTGGTAGGTACAATGAAGAATTTAGTAAGCTGATGGTAGAATTAAAATCCTACTTTAATAAATGTGACAACACATTAATTGATTTGAGAGGTACAAAAGAACAATTTGAATAGGCTTCATCTCAAAAGGGGAAAAAAATGAAAGTTCCCCCCTAAACTACACATGAAAAAATGATTGCAGATTAGAAATTCAAGGAAATGTGTGATCTCTATTTTATTTTCAAATAAAGGTCTAAAGATCGGGTGTGAAAAATAAGTGTATCACAAAGTGTGCAAATAGCATTCTTATGCTAACATTAGCGAATAGCATGAAATGTCAAGTATTATATGCTTCAAACAACCATAGTATTGCTTCGAAATAACATATATATATACATACCCACTTTGTTTGGTTTTTCATTTTTACTAGATACCAAGCCAATCAATTCTATTAAGCTTAGTAACTTCATTTTTCATGTCCAACAACCCATATAACCAGATAAGAACATAACTCTAAACAAGCTCATCTTCAAAATGATTCTCCATTTTTAGGCCTTCTTTGTTAATATTTACAAACTTGAGTTGAGCCTCCATTCTTAATTTTTTCTCTATTATATACAATCTCAAACTGAATCTTCGTTTTTGGGCTGTCATTGTTACTTACAAAGCCCTTGGTTTCTACTGGCATCTGAGGACCATTCCAAGCAATTTATTGACTGCCATTGTGAAATTTTGTCCCTGCAATTGATTTCAACACTATGGGTATTCCAAAAGACGATGACCAAGTTATTGTAAGTGTATCAAAATATGATCCACTGTCTCCTTACTACATCGGCATATACAACACCAACCCTCAATAGTATAACCCTCCTTGATAAGGTCCTCACAAGTAAGAATCTTTCCCCATGCCATGGTGCAAACAAAAAAAGGAGACCCTCTATGAAGCCTTAACCCCGCAAATGCCTTTCCAAGGAAAGATATCAGTGTTTGAGCCCCATAGAATCGGATAGAATGAGTGGACACTGAATTCCCCATTTCTCTTCAACCTCCATCTCACTTAGCCACCACCCTCTCTATTGGGCATATGAGCATCTAAAAGATGGAGGAATGATGCCACCAGCTCTAAGTCCCAGTCATTAAAGTTCCGAAGGACCTTACATCCCAACTTCTTCGTCCCCTCACCCTATCTCACCAGCAAATATTCCACTAAAGAATCTTTATCATAGAACTAGCCTACAAGAATGAAAAAGCCACCCTCAAAGGTTGATCTCCACACCAATGGTCATGTCAGAATCATATCTGACTATCATAGCCAACATCAAAATTAATGTGTTGTAGAAATCTATCTCATTTTATTCTAATGCTTTTCCACATACTACGTCCATGTCTGGGGAGGGGTGGGGGATAATATTAATGATATCTTGAGGTTACCTAGCTTTGCTGCTTTGCTTGATTTAATGGACCAACCTTGTCACATAGATGACAGCTCTGACCATTAACTCTAGATGTCACTAACAGTTACCAACATCTTATTTAAAGTAATGGATTAATCACTAATAACAATGACAAGGTAATATACCCTACTTTCTAATGCTTATCCTCATTGGAATCAGCTTTTTTCTAAGAATGGACTAGTTCCTTGCTTGAATATATTAAGCCAGTTGTTGATCTAAAACCATACTGTCTTGAGGCAATAACAAGAAAAAAAAAAAAAATTTCCATATTTCAATACCTTTGGTGTAAGAATATGAGTAAATAATATGACTGCTACTAAAATCGTAGATGCCACAGCCTACAGTACATTCTCTTGTAGTTTCAATCCATCTACAATTTATCAGTGTCTTATAGTTCTAATTATTTATTTATTACAAGTTTGTTTCTTTCTTTAAAAATATAGTAAATCTCTGCACATACACAAATCTCTGTTTGACATGTGAAATTCTAGATAATAATACAAAATGGATAACTCATTAATAAATTCTAAAACCTTCTATGAGTATGCAAAGCTTTCCTTGAAATATCCAAGCTATTACAACATCCAAACTTGAAGAATTGTGCCAAATAGAAATACTTAAGAAGTCAAAAATAGCTCTTGTTCTCTATTATTCTTGTGCTAATCAGCCACATTAATAAGATCCAGGATAGCATTTCTTTTCCCTCTACAAAGCATTTCACTTCAAGTGATACCGATCATATTCTATCCCCTGCTTCTTCCATTGTTCATCTAACTCCTCTATCTTAAACCTTTCCATCAAAGACAAACCCTCCATCTCATTAGTGCTAACATCCTAAGCCAGATGATGGATAGTGTATGGACCCATTATTGTCATCCACAAAGATTTGACTTGAAAAAACAGAATTGCTAACTGAAGCACTCTCTAATTTCAGCCTTGATTGTTGTGATAAAACAGGGTTATAAAATGAATCAATGACCTGCACTACTATTTCAATTTTAATCCAGGGGAAGCAAATGACTGAATTGATTAATAAATTTGACAGCACAAAAAAGCTTTTCTCAAACGGGGGAAAAAATAAAATGAAAATTCCCCCTAAACTACACAAATAGATAGCCATAATAACACATTAGATTCAACAACAAAGAAGTAAGGCTCAACACAAAAGGAAAACATACAAATAAAAATAACATTGGTCTTTCTATAAACAATTATCATGAATGCTGAAAATTACACTGGGCACATTGATATAGATCATTTATGTCATTGAACATTGTATTTACAATCAAATTAATGTGTAACATCTCCAAACATGTGGCTATTATATGTTATTTTTATATTGGGTCATCTCCAAGAATACATTTGGAATGAGCAGGAAAACTGCAATCTGCACAGTAGTAAAACCATTGTTTGGGATCTCGTTCTTCTTCACAAATATCACAATAATATTCATTGGAGTCGTCTTCGGGAGCATAACATAGAGTGAAGGGATGCTCATGTTGGTTGTTCCATGCGGTTTGTGGTAGTGTAGCACATTTGAAGTTTAGAACAAATTCACAAGTGGTACAACGGAACACTTGGTATTCTTTAGAATCACAAATACTACACTTCTGTGCATAGTTTGTGATAGAGAGGTAAAGAGGATGCTCGTGACAGGCATGAGTAAGGGTGTTTGAGGTCAAACTACATTGAACATCGAGTAGAAAGTAGCATTTATCACATTTGTAGCCTAAGCCATCGCACAATTGATTACAAGCAATGCAAACCCAATTATTTCTAAAAGTGAGGGTCACTGGGTGTTGATGAAGTGGGTGTTGTTTTATTTTGGGTAATTTAGTACAAGATATATGAAGAAAGAACCTACAATTGGATTTGACACAACTGTAAAAAGATGGAGGGAGAATAGCTCGTACGCACCCGTCGCAAATTTTGTTATTTGGAACCTCATCAGTAAGCTTTAAGTCATGCTCATGGCTGAAGTGTTTGATTTCTGTGGCAGTTTCAGTTCCGTCCTCCCCCACAGTGATTTTTATGACTTTGCAAATTTCTGAGTCAACGGATTGATCGAGCTTTGAATCTACATTTTCCAGCATAGCTTTTGACTCGGCAGACTCCTCCTCTTTAAGTTCCAGCAAATTTATGTCTTCCATGTTTCCCCAGTTCATAGCACAATCGAGGTGGGCAACGAAATCACATCTGGAGCAATAGTAAAGCCCATAGTTTGTGTCCACTTTTAGAAAACAGAGTTGACATAATTGGGAGTTGGATTGATGGAGTTCAAGAGAATGGATGAGGTTGAGGGGGTGATGGTGCCGTATGACTTTGAGTCTGCCTGGGAAATTAGCACATCTTGTATGAATCCCAAAACCACATGAGGTACACACATAGGGCATACCTTTGTCTTCTTTGCCACAAAGGTCGCAAGTGAAAGTCATCCACTTCCAATAGGGGGTCAATGGGTGGTGGTGGACTTTAGTTGCTTCCGTGGTGGGCGCTAAAGAACCACATTTGATGTGAAGCTTAAAGTTGCATCGGTAACAAAAATAACAGTATTCCCCACGCATTTCTTTGCAGACTTCGCAATTGCTCTTTTCTCCCTCAGGCTCAAGATGATATGTCCATTCATAAATGAGAATAAGAGGATGTAATGGGTGCAAGGGATGGTTCAGCAACCCAAGGGGTAGTTCCGCACATGATTTATGATGAACGGTTTCTACCCATCTGCTGCATTCTTTACAACTGTAGCTAGGACCCAATATTGGTTCATGGCACCCAAAACAAATTTTGCCGTAAATTCTGTCTTCATTGAAGACCAACGGATGCTCCGGATGGGAAAAATGTTGAAGCTGCTTCATCTCCTAATGACATACATAGACATAGTGAAACAAACGGAGAGAGAGAGAGAGAGAGAAAGAGAGAGAGAAGTGCGCACTTGTTTTGTTTTGCTCTGTGTGTTTTTGTAAATAGCAACAGATGTAAACATAAACGGTGAGGTGATGATGTTAGCGTTTGGGCTGGGTGGGAATTTGGGCTTACTGTTGAACATGATGGTGGGCTTGGTTTTGCTCAAGTTTATTTTTGGGGTTTTGGGAATACCTATTAGTGCATGTGCTGTGTTGTGGGCTGGTTAGTAAATGGCTCTCACCGGATTATGGGCTTGTTATTTGGGGGTTTCATGAATTAAAATTGGTGTGTCAAAACATTTTTTTTATTATTTAATTCTAGTTGTGGACTAGCATTTTGTTATCATTCATTAAATTTTTACTATATATTATCTTCCTCCCTAAAACATAATTCACATCTTCTCTTACTATTATCCCCTAAATTATATTAATATTTATTTAACTCTATTTGTCATATAAAAATATATTGTTGCTTATTTTTTGCAATGTAAAAAATTGGAAGGCAATGTTAGAGAGTATAAAATATTTAGATATATATATATATATAAGTTTTTTTTTTAATAACTTTTTAAGAAACCTGTATTGCAAGGTAAGGATGTAGTTATATTTGAACAAAGTGTAGATTTTTTAGCAAAATATTATTATGGAAAAAATTTATCAAATCATATAATTTTGTATAAGTTACCCAAAGTGTCTAACGGAATGACTGGGTGGATCACATGACTCACATCGTGTGTTTCATTTTGGGTCTATTGTCGAATGGTGCTAGAGTTATTACAAAATAATTCACATTTTTTCTCACAATTATACCTAAATGATAATATTTATTTATCATAAAAAGAGAGAGAGAGAGAGAGAGAGATATATATATATATATATATATATATATATATATATAACTCGTTTGAGGTGTTTGTTACCTTGGGAACGCTTTTGGGATGATCAGTAGTCTCTGCCTCAGTTTGTTGTTCTTTTTGTACCTCTTTCGCTTTCCGGGTCTGATCCTCTTCACCCAAATTCCCTGCCATTAAGTCACCACTTTTGCCTTTTTACCTGGGCAATTGATCCATTGTACAACAAGCTGAACAGTTAATCAAATTGGTTTTTTTTTTTTTTGTTAAATTTCTCAAGTACTTTTTTTCTTTAAATTTGAAAATAATATTTTTTTTTAGTTTTTAGAAAAAAAAATATTTTCTTGATTAATTTTTTAATCAAGCTAATCTATTCTATCGTGCTTTTCAAATTTAATGTGACTAGACATTATAAACTCAGTAATATACGAAAGAGCTTCAAATTATAGGGTTTGCATGTGTGTTGGTATTCCTAAATATACTAAATAGATATCTTCATAGTGAATTGCATCCGATTGTTGTGAGTGATATACCTTTTATCAAAGCTACATTAGACGTAACATGAACTAAACCCATTTGACAATAAATATCGTTAATTCAAGTGCAAAACAAGTAAATAGGCCCAATTGCATTTGTAACATTTATAAGAAAAATTAAGCAAGTAAAGCAACCTAATGAACATTAGTAGAAAAACATATACATACAAACATACTTGAAGAATCAGCCACCGATACTTATAAGAAAAAGCTTCTAAGTTAGCCTTAATTTTAATTTTGTTAATACGAAGTTCATATAGAGCTCATCTATAACTTTTACTATATATAGACTAGATGGTGTTACTTTCAAAAGATAAAACGTATTAAAGTTATTCCATTGTGCCAAAAATAAAAAAGCATCTCCAACACAAAAGACAACAAATTAGAGAGAAAAAGAAAAACTTATACATAAAGGCTCATACTTGCACTCTCCCAACAAAGTTTCATTCTCACACCATCCTAACTAAATAACTCTCTCCCCCTGGGCCCACAAAAAAGACAACAACTGGAAAAAAAAAAAAAAAAATTTGTAGGGTACTTCACTTAAAAGTCTCATACTTGATACTTGCAGTTGAAGGCTAAAAAAAAGGGGGAAAAAAAAAGAAAGGGAAATTTCATTAGCTCCACGTAAAGGTTCATTAGCTCCACATAAAGGCTCATACTTGCACTTGAAAGTATTAAGAGTGGTTTTAGGACCACAAAATATTTTACAACTTGTTGTCACAACTTTGACATGGTAGGCTGCAAGTGATTGTCTATCAATTACACATTAACCTACCATTTGTAGTACTAGATTTTTTTTTTTTCAAAATTAAAGGTGTCTCGTGGGTGAATAATGTACAATAGCAAAAGTACATGTCAACATCTTTATGTGAAAATTTACGAGTAGGGGGGGATCTGACTTAAGCAAACTAGATTCGTATGTTTTTCTCTCTCTTCTTTTCTTGTTATATATTCTTATTACCTAAAGAACTTAAAATATTATAAGATGTTAATTTTACAATTTAATTCCAAAATCACCCACATTATTCAATTTAAAAATATATAAATATACAATGTTGTTACAGTAACTATGTAAATGAAAATGATTGTCCTCAACTGAACCAAAAAAGCCATACTTTTTCTTCTTTTTTTGATAACACACAAAAGTTGTACTTAAGGGTATGGGAGCTATAAGTGGGGACAATGACATAGGAAAAATGAAACACTAATTGGTCATTTCTCATAAGCTTGTCCCCCTCACTTATATTTGCCCAACTTTAATTTGTTTCTAGTCGATAAGGAATTAAGAACATTTCCTAAGACTATAAGCTAAACCTTTGCATTCAGACGCTTTCTTAGGAGTAAAGTAATCCCAAATCCTTTCCAATGCCTTCCTAATATTGCAAGTAAAGATATATCCTAACAATTTTTTAACACAAGGCAAGATGAATATTTTAATAGGCATTGCCTTCAAGTTACACTTAAGGTAACTTTTACAAAATTATACTACTTTGTAACTTTTTTCATAGTAATATTTTGCTAAACAAATTATTTGTTCAAATGTCATTTTTGTATCTATCACACTTCACGAATATCAAGTTGATTGGATATTACAAATTCACTAATCTATATATCAAGAACTCAAATTATAGTATTTTAGATTTTTTTTTTAATTTGAACAATTGTAGGTGTTTTATCAAAATATTATTAAGGAAAAAATTTATTATATAGTATAATTTTGTAAAAGTTGTCTTTAAGGGTAACTTAAACGCAATTTCTATCAAATTTCAAACCAAAAATATAAATATAAATAGTTATTATATTGCAACGTCTAATATTTCTAGTAATATGAATTTCTATTCCTAACATAATTTCCATCCAATGTACCAAACATGACCTCAAATTTTTTTTTTTTTTTTTTTGATAAGTGTTAATCAATTATAGTAAGAATATGAATTTTGTCTTCACATTTTGGACCCTACTTATCAAGGGGAAGTCTAGACACATGTGAGAGGGTGTTAAAATATTGGTAAAATAATTAAAATCTTCAATTTTCTTTTTCTCATAACACTTCCAAACTAACATTTTATTTTTTTGTCATTCACTTACGAGATATCTTTTGCCCATCTCTCTTCAACTTATCAATATATGAGATTCAATCTCTTAGGGTTGTCATATATTTTTTAGTCTTCTTTCTTAGGGTTTCTTATAACATATCGCTTTGAAATAGTTTCTTATCCTATAAACAAAGCAAGATTAATTCCAGTGCCCCAGTGGGTGTAGACAACACCCCCCCCCCCTTTTCCCACCCCAACGCACACAGAAAAAAAAAAAATTCTATCGTTAGCATCAAGCATGGCCTTATAAAAAGTATATAACACCACCATCATTTGAAAATTCTAAAGCTAGAGAAAAAATAAAATAAAATAAAAGCAATAAGCTTGCTAAACAACATACAAGTCAAATGCTTCTCTCTCTTATTTGTCAAGTATTCCTTTCCTATATTATTTTTATTTTAACATTTCCTTTCATTGACAAGGAATAAAAAAATAAAAAAATAAAAGGAAGAAGAAGAAGAAGTAGAAGAAAAAAAAAGACAAAGATGGTGAATGAAAGGTAATGGGCCTTGCTAATTAATCTTAAATCAAGTACTACTTTTCCTTTCTTACCATTTCTTTTTCTATATTTCTATTACTTTTCATATTTCCATTTGTTTACAATATTTTTGACATCTTTTGTCTCTTTTTCCATGATGAATGACATTTAGAAACTAATAGACTTTGAGGAACCATATAACTTTAATGTTTGCTCAAAATACATTCAATCAATTCTTAAAATCAATCATTCCAAATATGAAAGTCATATTGCATGTACCTAATCCCGTTAGAGCATTATTCACCTTGTTTACTATAAAGAAAATGGTAAATCATGATATTTTCAAACTTTATTAGTAAATTCTAATTCCTTTTATATGTTTACAATTTTTTAGATTATATATATAGGTTTTCCTTTTATATGTTCTAGTTTGTTTAGAAAACGAATTTATAGAATAGGGCTGGGAGTTATATACCTTAAATTAAAACTAGAGCATAGGCAAAAAAAAAAAAAAAAAATTATTGGAAACCAATAGATACCTTTATAAATTTGTGTATATTTGATAGGGCACTGAACTCAAACTATGCTCACAAAGTCCTCAGCTCCTCTATTGCTACAATGTCTCCAATCTCATGTGCTACTCAATTTGATGTGCAAAAAAGTGAGGATTATACACTATAAGAAAGAAAGTGTGAAAAAGAGTTTAAGAAGAGGAATAAATGTGTGGACATAAAAAAATTGAAATTTGAAATGATGGCGGGGATTAGTTTGGTTTAGTCTCGCCTTCTGCTTACCAAATATTAAGCTAGTTTATCATGCTTTTCAAATATCAATGTCACTAACTAAAAAGACTCACTATATGACAAGCTTAATTTTTGTGTGTATTTTTGTATTCCTAAATATACTAAACAAATAAAAATAATATCATGTACCTTTTATCAAAGTTGCATCAGATGTCACATGAACCAAACCTATTAGCAATAAATATCATTAATTCAAGTGAAAATTAAGAAGTAAATAAACCCAACATTCATTGCATTTTTAACATTTATAAGAAAAATTAAGAAAGTAAAGCAACCTGTTGTTTATGAATAGTATTAAAAAACCCATAGACTTACAACAAAAGTTGGAGAAATAACCACCAATACTTACAGGAACAAAAATCAAACTTTAGCTTTAAAACACTCTTAGGGAAGTTTCCAAGTTAGCCCTAATTTGAATTTTGTTAATGTGAAGTTTATATGGAGTTCATCCAAGCTTCTACTATATATAGATTTGATGGGTTGCTTTATAAGGATAAATTTATCAAATTCCATCATGCCAAAACAAAAAAGCACCTCCAACACCATAGACAAAGAATTGGAGAAAGAAAAAGAAAAGTATATGCTTGCCTTCTATATGCAAGAAAGCAAAGAACTTGTGCTTCCCAAGCTAGATGTATATACTAGTCTTCTCTTTTCTCTAATCTTTTTTTTTAAAGAAAAAAAAAACGTTTGTTCATGCCTAGATGTCACAATAATATTTATTTTTCCCTTTGCCCCCCCCCCCCCCCACACCCCAAAAACATGTCTACACTAACATTTTGTTGTTATTCATTTTATGAAATTTATTTGCTCATTTTTATTTATGTTATACATCATCACTATCAATGCTATAGTCACGGTCACCACCACCCCATTTTTCTCATCTCATTCCATCATGCCAAAACAAAAAAGCATCTCCAACACCATAGACAAAGAATTGGAGAAAGAAAAAGAAAAGTATATGCTTGCCTTCTATATGCAAGAAAGCAAAGAACTTGTGCTTCCCAACCTAGATGTATATACTAGTCTTCTCTTTTCTCTAATCTTTTTTTTTTTAAAGAAAAAAAAAATTTGTTCATGCTTAGATGTCATAATAATATTTATTTTTCCCTTTGCCCCTCCCCCACCCCAAAAAATGTCTACACTAACATTTTGTTGTTATTCATTTTATGAAATTTATTTGCTCATTTTTATTTATGTTATACATCATCACTATCAATGCTATAGTCACGGTCATCACCACCCCATTTTTCTCATCTCATTCCATCATGCCAAAACAAAAAGCATCTCCAACACCATAGACAAAGAATTGGAGAAAGAAAAAGAAAAGTATATGCTTGCCTTCTATATGCAATAAAGTAAAGAACTTGTGCTTCCCAACTTAGATGTACATACTAGTCTTCTCTTTTCTCTAATCTTTTTTTTTTTAAAGAAAAATAAAACTTTTGTTCATGCCTAGACGTCATAATAATATTTATTTTTCCCTTTGCCCCCCCCCCCACCCCAAAAACATGTCTACACTAACATTTTTTTGTTATTCATTTTATGAAATTTATTTGCTCATTTTTATTTATGTTATACAATCATCACTATCAATACTATAGTCACGGTCACCATCACCCCATTTTTCTCATCTCATTCTATCATGCCAAAACAAAAAAGCATCTCCAACACCATGGACAAAGAATTGGAGAAAGAAAAAGAAAAGTATATGCTTGCCTTCTATATGCAAAAAAGCAAAGAACTTGTGCTTCCCAACCTAGATGTATATACTAGTCTTCTCTTTTCTCTAATCTTTTTTTTAAAGAAAAAAAAAACGTTTGTTCATGCCTAGATGTCATAATAATATTTATTTTTCCCTTTCCCCCCCCCCCCCCCACACCCCAAAAACATGTCTACACTAACATTTTGTTGTTATTCATTTTATGAAATTTATTTGCTCATTTTTATTTATGTTATACATCATCACTATCAATGCTATAGTCACGGTCACCACCACCCCATTTTTCTCTCCATCATGCCAAAACAAAAAAGTATCTCCAACACCATAGACAAAGAATTGGAGAAAGAAAAAGAAAAGTATATGCTTGCCTTCTTTATGCAAGAAAGCAAAGAACTTGTGCTTCCCAACCTAGATGTATATACTAGTCTTCTCTTTTCTCTAATCTTTTTTTTTTAAAGAAAAAAAAAAATTTGTTCATGCTTAGATGTCATAATAATATTTATTTTTCCCTTTGCCCCCCCCCCACCCCACCCCACCCCACCCCAAAAAATGTCTACACTAACATTTTGTTGTTATTCATTTTATGAAATTTATTTGCTCATTTTTATTTATGTTATACATCATCACTATCAATGCTATAGTCACGGTCATCACCACCCCATTTTTCTCATCTCATTCCATCATGTCAAAACAAAAAAGCATCTCCAACACCATAGACAAAGAATTGGAGAAAGAAAAAGAAAAGTATATGCTTGCCTTCTATATGCAATAAAGTAAAGAACTTGTGCTTCCCAACTTAGATGTACATACTAGTCTTCTCTTTTCTCTAATCTTTTTTTTTTAAAGAAAAATAAAACTTTTATTCATGCCTAGATGTCATAATAATATTTATTTTTCCCTTTGCCCCCGCCCCACCCCACCCCACCCCACCCCAAAAACATGTCTACACTAACATTTTGTTGTTATTCATTTTATGAAATTTATTTGCTCATTTTTATTTATGTTATACAATCATCACTATCAATGCTATAGTCACGGTCATCACCACCCCATTTTTCTCATCTCATTCCATCATGCCAAAACAAAAAAGCATCTCCAACACCATAGACAAAGAATTGGAGAAAGAAAAAGAAAAGTATATGCTTGCCTTCTTTATGCAAGAAAGCAAAGAACTTGTGCTTCCCAACCTAGATGTATATACTAGTCTTCTCTTTTCTCTAATCTTTTTTTTTTTAAAGAAAAAAAAAATTTGTTCATGCTTAGATGTCATAATAATATTTATTTTTCCCTTTGCCCCCCCCCCCCACCCCAAAAAATGTCTACACTAACATTTTGTTGTTATTTATTTTATGAAATTTATTTGCTCATTTTTATTTATGTTATACACCATCACTATCAATGCTATAGTCACGGTCATCACCACCCCATTTTTCTCATCTCATTCCATCATGCCAAAACAAAAAAGCATCTCCAACACCATAGACAAAGAATTGGAGAAAGAAAAAGAAAAGTATATGCTTGCCTTCTATATGCAATAAAGTAAAGAACTTGTGCTTCCCAACTTAGATGTACATACTAGTCTTCTCTTTTCTCTAATCTTTTTGTTTTTTTAAAGAAAAATAAAACTTTTGTTCATGCCTAGATGTCATAATAATATTTATTTTTCCCTTTGCCCCCCCCCCACCCCAAAAACATGTCTACACTAACATTTTTTTGTTATTCATTTTATGAAATTTATTTGCTCATTTTTATTTATGTTATACATCATCACTATCAATGCTATAGTCACGGTCACTACCACCCCATTTTTCTCATCTCATTCCATCATGCCAAAACAAAAAAGCATCTCCAACACCATGGACAAAGAATTGGAGAAAGAAAAGTATATGCTTGCCTTCTATATGCAAGAAAGCAAAGAACTTGTGCTTCCCAACCTAGATGTATATACTAGTCTTCTCTTTTCTCATCTTTTTTTTTTAAAGAAAAAAAAACTTTTGTTCATGCCTAGATGTCATAATAATATTTATTTTTCCCTTGCCCCCCCCCCCCCAACCCCAAAAACATGTCTACACTAACATTTTGTTGTTATTCATTTTATGAAATTTATTTGCTCATTTTTATTTATGTTTTACATCATCACTATCAATGCTATAGTCACGGTCACCACCACCCCATTTTTCTCATCTCATTCCATCATGCCAAAACAAAAAAGCATCTCCAACACCATAGACAAAGAATTGGAGAAAGAAAAAGAAAAGTATATGCTTGCCTTCTATATGCAAGAAAGCAAAGAACTTGTGCTTCCCAACCTAGATGTATGTACTAGTCTTCTCTTTTTCTAATTTTTTTTTTTAAAGAAAAAAAAACTTTTGTTCATGCCAAGATGTCATAATAATATTTATTTTTCCCTTTGCCCCCCCCCCCCACCCCCACCCCAAAAACATGTCTACACTAACATTTTGTTGTTATTTATTTTATGAAATTTATTTGCTCATTTTTATTTATGTTATACATCATCACTATCAATGCTATAGTCACGGTCACCACCACCCCATTTTTCTCATCTCATTGTGTCACCATCACCTCCACCATTATTCACCGCTATTGTTGTTACCACCACTACCACCAATAACATCATGATACCATACCATCACCATAATCAAGTTATTGTTATCATCATTGTTATAAAAGCCTTAATTCTTTACCCTATGTTTATGTTTTTAAAAAACCATAACACTCTAATTAAAAAAAAAAAAGACCTTTTGAATAGCAAATTCTAAATTTTTAGATATACTCATTTAATCAATGAAAAATTAATTGGTGTGTTTGAAATTCCCACCATTTAGTAAATTGTAAGAATTTTTGGAACTTGGAAGTCTTTTTTTTTTTTTTTTTGCGATTTCTTCTAATATGATGATTTAAAATATTTATTATGAGTAAAACAAACCAATTATTGGTTTAGGCTTAAACACCCAAAATTTCTTTTTTATGAACACCACCCCGATTTCACCACACACACACATTATATATATTGTCATACTCCACTCTCACAGTCACATCAAAGTCGTACTCACACCATTCTAACAAAACACCCCCTCCCCCCCCCCCCCAAAAAAGGAAAAAAAAAACATTTTGCTGTATGTTCCCCTCAAAAGTCTCAATATTGCAATTGAAGGCAATTAAAAAGCAAGATTTTGTCATTAGCACCACGTAAAGGCTTATTCTTACACTTGAAGGCTATTAACGTGGAGATTTTGTGGGTGAAGGTGAGCAACCTACCCCTAGGAAAATATATATATATATATATATATATATATATATATATATATATATATATATATATATATATACACAGATCTCCATAAAGGCTCATACTTGCACTTGAAGGTAGAAAGATATTCCGACTTGTTAAACAAACTAAATTCATATGCAAGGGAGGTGGCAGTTGTTGTTCAGAGGGTTCAAATGAACCCCTTGACTTCAAAAAAAAAAATTATATGTAAATTTTTTTTATTGGTTTATTTTATGCTTAAAAATATTTTTGCATACATTGGTTAAAATCTTACACACCCTGATCATAGATCAGTACAACCTAAAACGAAACAATAATTAGGCATTTAGTGTATTATTTATGTCAGTACGTAATTGAATAAAAAAATAGTAAAGTTAGCAATTGTTCAAATATTTGATTGATTAAGTAAACACAGTGTAATATTTATGTATGGATGAATATAGACGTGTGAGTTAATCAATAATATAGTGTCAACGGGTTGCATTTTGTCATTTTAGTTTAAAATATATTTATAAAAATAATTACAACTGCATAAAAATAACTAAATGTTATTCAAACTTAGCAAAATAAAATAGTCACACCTAGTCACATTGACAATAGATAAGAAAAACTAATAATGAACTATCATGTAACAATTTTAAAATATGAAAACTTGTAGAAGTTGTAAAATCTCATATATTTGCATTTTTTTTTGGTGACTCAATATATTCAATCTTTTTTTGTACTAAATTTTATTTAATTTTAAATTTCTTAATGACCCCTCCTGAAAAAAATTCCTAGAACTGCCACTGTTCATATGCCTTTCTCTCTTCTTTCTTTTTCTATATTCTTATTATCTTAATGTTTTCATTCTCTCACATGATGTCTTATTTTCTTTTTCATTTTTTTTCCACTTGACTATATTAGAAATTATGCTTTAATGGAGAGAGAGAGAGAGAGAGAGTCTACTAACATTGTCTATCAAAAGAAGAAAAAAAAGATATTGATGAAAAAGTGCTATGAAACTAAGACATATAAAGCCATTCATTCTTATAATTAAATGTTTAGGAACTAATATTTTTTTTCTTTCTTTCTTTCCCTCATTTTTTTTTCTTCCATGCAATTATGACTAATAATATAATAGCTAAGAATAAATAAATCTAAAAAAATGTTCGTACCATAAAAAATATCACAATTTTTGCCACAACTTGCCATCTAACGAGTTGTGAGTGGAAAATAATAGCGGGTCCATAGGGGTCTACATCTCCACAACTTACAACTCGTCACATGGTGAGTTGTGGCAAAAGTTGTTATAATTTTTTTTTTGTAACACTAGCATTAGCTTTTCTCAAGTGTAGGCCCATTTTTTTCTATTTTCTCTTTTGAAAAAATAAGTGGCAATTTTGTAAATAAAGTGATCCATAGTCTAGGAAGCACGGGTGCGGCTCTAGGGCCGCCACACCCGCACCGGACTTGCGGCGACACGGCGACTCTCCTTCGACGCACCGATTCGCCCTTTTTTTTTTCTTTTTCTTTTTTTCGATTCGCGCCGATTCGCACCGATTCCGGCCTATTCGGCTCCGATTCCAGCCTATTCACGCCGATTCCGGCCGAAACCAGCCGATATTTGCTTCCTTTTCCCTCTCTGAACCTACCTATTTCGTTTTCTTGCTGGGTCTAAACTCAAAGCCACGTTGTTTCTTGAAGAGAGTTCTGCAGCACAAGTAGAGGCACTCTTTGGAGCTGACAGTCATTAGGAAGAAGAGAGTCTAGACTGTTTAGAGAACTAAAATCCTGAAAGCTAAAAAGAAGAAGAGAACTTCAAAGAAAATTTTGAATACACGGCTAGGATGGGATTTGGGAATTGGGATGTGGAAATATTGGGATTTGGTAGAAATAGGACTTAAAAGAGAAAAAAGAGGATAAGGGAATACGTAAGAAAGAGAAGATAGAGAAATAAATAAGATAATTGGTAGGTGGGGCCGGTTTTAGAGTGGAATGAGAGAATAAAATATATATATATATATATATATATATATATATTTTTTTTTTTTTTTTCTAATATATGAACCTAATCTTTTAGTTATTATCTCCAATTACTCTTAAATTGGCATATATTTACAATTATATAAAAAAATATATATGCTTAGTAATATATAAAAAATATTAATAAATATAGTTTTAATAATTTTTTAATCGCCGCACTCGCACTCTACTTTTTCAAAAATTGCCGAGTCCCAAATCCAGAAACGCACCCGTGCTTCATAGTCCATTGTTCAAAACCCAACAGTCCTAATTTGTTCCCTTTTTTTTTCTTGTATTTTTTCCTCCTCTGCACACCACCACTGCAAAAACCAGTGAAGGAAAACGAAAACAATGGAAGAGGGAGAAGAACCTCCAATTTCGAAGCTATTTACCATCAAACGCCCAATGAATAAGATTAAGAGGGAGAATAAGGATGCTCTAGTTGCGGAGAAACCATCGGATTGTAATGGCGATAGGGTTACGGTTTCAGATTTCGATTATTGTGTGGACAATTACTTCAGAGCCATCGAAAACATCTCTAAGCTCTGTGGAGAAGATGATGAAGATTATTATGCTCTTCAACAAACTAAAATTTTGCGTTTGTCTTCCTCACTCACTTTCTTAAGGTCAATACTAAACAATGCTCCTCCTACTACTTTTATATATATATATATATATATGTATGTATGTATGTATGTATTAGAGATATGAGTCCAGTTTTACTTGTGCTATTGTACTCTGTCTTAGAATTTGTATTTGTGATACACTAAGGTTGTATTACATGGATCCGATATATGATAGATTTTCTGATTAGTTACATAATAGGCAGCAATAGCATCACATGTGATAGTAATTCGGTTAAAATATTGTTTTTGTCCCTAAATTTTTGCATGCATTTTGTGTTTTAGAGAAGCATGGACAGCGCCAAAATTTTAGGTTTGGGGGGCCAAACGTTACATAGTGGCAAAGCCAAAAAAATTCTCCCTTGGGAACAAATAAAAAAATTCTTAAATAAAAACAATCTTCCATGGTAAAATTATTAATTTACAGGATACTCCATATCGTATTAATCTCTCGTTAAGAAAGAAATATTTATTTCTATAAATCCATATCTTTGAACTTTTTAGGGGATTCAAGTATTCAACATGTAAAGTTTCAGTATTTAGGATTAAAAATTGAGTGATGCTACATCCGCAAATTATTTTACAATATTTTTACAAAATATTGATGTGGCTAGCTTCTTTTTTTTCTTTTATTTTAAGAAAGAGTTTTAATCTATGGCGTCCACTCCTAATAATAACTCTTTTATTATCAGACCAAGACACCAGTCAATTTTTTGTGTAGGCGGGGATTGAATCCTAGATCTTTTATTTAACCATCAGAAACTTTACCATTAACATCTAGGCCCACCATTAACATTACTTTTTCATTTACCAATAACTACTCACCACATTAGCAGTTTGTAAAATTTTTTGTAAAAAACTTTGTATTTCTAGCAGTATTCTTAAAAAAAAAAATTGAGAAAGATTATTCTTAAAAATTTAGTAGTAATTAACCTCCAAATCTTGAAAACCTTTTTTCTATATATATATATATATATATATATATATATATATATATATATATATATATTTAAAATTTTATGTTTTAAGGACAAAACTACCTTTGTCTTCTTATTCATTTCTCAAAACTACTATTGGGCCAAACCCACTCACCACCCTCTGGCCCATTACCTAACTATGATAAATTTCTTTTTCTGTTTTTGGTGAATAAATAATATAAAATTAATAATGAAAATTTTCAATTTAAATTTATCTACTGTTTTTTTTTTTTTTGATGAGAAATACGTGAGTTTTATTAATATAAGGAAAGATACAAAGCATCCTGAATCACAAAAGACTCAATATAAGGCAGGGCCGGCTCAATGAATTTGGGGGCCCTAGGCAAAAGCTTTAAACGGGGCATTTTATTATATTTAATTATAAATTCATATATTTTTTCAATTAAAATTTATTTTTCTTGCTTTTTGAGAGGCAAAATTACTAATTAAATTTTTGCCAGATGATTTGTATTATGTTTTGAATTAAACAACTTCCAACAAAAACAAAATACTTTATCTAGGTCTTTCGAATACACTAACCATTTTCTATCATGTTTCTCCCCATTTGGTAATTTTCGAATATAATGTGTAGTAGAAAAATGTCTAGAGTTCTTATCTATAGGAAAGTTTAGATCATCAACTCTTATTGGACCATTTTCTACTAACAAATCTCTTAATTTTATATCAATAGTTTTCCATTGACTTGGATCAAAAATATTTATAGGAATATAATTAGGTTGATCATTAATATTTTCACTCTCCTCTAAATTATTTTGAGCTTCATTATCAAGAATGGTGACATTACATGTTTGAACATTATCATGACCACCTTCATTATTATCATTTTGTTGTATATTTTCATTATCTTCTAACTCTTTTTGATGAATTTCTTGTTCATTTATGAAACCTTCACTCAAATTTTCTGCAAGATTTTGTTTTTTACTAGTAATAAATTTGTCCATAGCTCCTTTTTGAGATTCAATTAGTTATTCTCTCTGTCTTTTTTTTTTTTTAGTTTTTCATATCCAGATAGATATTTTCTAGTAGACATTTGTAATTCAAAAATATTTATGAATAAATGAAACACAATCTATAATAAAAAAAAAATTACAATTTAACTAGAATAATATAAATTTAGTGTATAAAACAATAGAACCTGGTTTATCAAAAGCACAATTGCAGCTTTACTTAATATGATCACTTTACACTCTAAACCTGCACAAAAAAATTAAAATTAATATTAATACATAGTAAATTATTCTAAATTTATAATTTTGTTATCAATACTTTTTTTTTTTTGTGTAGCAGTAAACCTTTTTTTTAGCAAAATGTATAGGACTCAACTTGATTGGATCCACTAAGACTAAGACTAAGACTAAGACTAAGAACAGGCCCCTATCCCTCCATGGCTCCATCCCACTAAATCTGATTTCTTAAAAAAAAAAAAAAAAACCGTGTAGGACTAGACCACACTTTAACTTCCATACCACTAATCTGATTTCTTAAAAAAAAAAAAAAAAAAAAAAAAAACGTGTAAGACTAGAACTAGAAGTCTCTAGAATCAATACTTTAACTTAAAAGAATCAATACTTCTAACTCTTTTAAGTGGGTCCATTCGGACCATTCCATAGCATTCTAGAAAAATCTAAAGAAATCAAACAAACTAAAGACTAAAGTTCAGCGGTTCAGCCAAAAAGAAAGAAAAAAAAAACCAGCAGCAATTTTTCCTCAAGAAGAGAAAAAAACCCAGCAGCAATGAGCAAACTCCTCTTCAAAAAAAAAAAAAAAAAACCCAGACACGCAGCAGCAAACATGAAGAAGACGAAAGAGGCAAAGGAAGTGAAAACAAAAAAGAACCTGAAATGAAGATTTGTCAACACACCAAGTCTATTGCCAGCACCAATTGATGTGTAAGCCAACTAAAAAGAGTGTTTTTTTTTTTAGAATCAAGATGAAGAGAGTCATAGAGTGAGTGTTTTTTTTTTTTTTTTCTTTTTTCTGCCTTTTCTTATTTTGTCTGAATTTAAATTTGTTGTAAATTATTGTTAAATTTTATCTTTTAGTCAAAACGTAATTTTTTTTTAAGAAAAAAAACATGAGTTATTGTGTGAGATTTAAGTTTATAAATTTTTTATAATAAATTTTTAGTTTGAATAGAATTTAAATTTGTTAAAGTTTTAACTAAATTAAAAAATTGTTAAATATTATCCCTTAATTAAGGAAATATATTCTAATAAAAAATATATAATTAATTTACTAATTAATAAGATATAAATTATTTTTATTTTATGAACTTATAAAAAACTAGACTAAGACAGGGTAACAAAAGTAGCCCTTCGATGGTGCTGACAAGTTTCCACATCTTTGGTATACGATTTTGTTTTTGCTTGAAATCTTTATTTCCATCAATAGAACAGTAGTGTGCAATAGTAGGCCAGGGAGTTTCTAGTTTCTCTATGTCTTTTCTTACAACAGCATGCATTTGGCTCTCATGTTTAAGTTGCTAGCTATCAGGCAATTCAAGAGATTTCTTACCGATCAAGTTCTTTTGCTTTGACTCATTTTCATGTGTAATTTTTTTTTTTTTTTTGGTTCTTATTTTTTTTTGAAGTTATTCGATCTTTTGTTTTTTGGCAATACCCAAAATGGACTCCACTATTAATATTTGTTGGCTTGAATTAATTACTTTTTGTTTTTGGTTAAATCTAAGTTTTTGAAGATGTTTGGAAGAAATACTGCTATAAGCTAGTGTCAACGAATGATGAGATAATGATCAAAGTAATGGATAGCAATTGATGGTTTAAAATATACCGACCTACTTCACTCATATTTGGAATATTATTCTTTCTCTCAAAAAAATATTTGGAATATTAATACCTTAAAAAAAGTTGTATAATATTAATACCATAAAAAAAGTTGGATACGAACTAGACAAATCATCCTTACTTTAAGATAACCTAATGAAAAAAGTTGGATACAAACTAGACAACCTAATAAAAAAAAGTTGGATACAAACCAGATGTCTGGAGTTTCTTGAAGAGAAATGTATTGTTGGGCTTTGGCATTATCATTTTAGAAAATCATGTTGGTTGTCAAATCCTATTGGTAGTCAATTAATCGTATCCAATACATTTTGAGATCCCAAAGTTCTGTTGCAGACTAGTAGTAATACCAATTGGATCGTGGGAATACCTGTTAAGGCCTTTGCCGCTAGCAACACCTGCGTCTATATATAAGTTTTGCTTAACGTTGCAGCACTTGTGGATTAATGTGTGTTTCCAAAAGGTTTGGAAGCCCACCATCACCAGACCCGTTTTCAAGAACAAACATCTCATCAACTAAGCCAAATCAGTTATGGATAACAATGATAAGCAAAATCAGTTATGGATAACAATGATAATGGTTTTCTGCTACAACTCGAAGAAGGGTCTCAAGAAGGGTCACAAACAATTTTCCACGTATGTTTACAATAGCAACCACATATTGACCGAGATTTCTAAGTGTCAAACCCCTGGTGATTTGAGATGCTTCTCTAATAGCATCACGATTCTTGGCGATGGTGATGAAAATATAAAATTATATTTGTGGAACTCAAGCCTTAGAGATAGCTTTTCAATGTTGAAATATCTTGGTTCTTTTAATGGTTCGTCAAAATGTACCTATTTAATCTTTGACATTGGTACCAAAATTTAATCTTTGGTTTCCTCTAGTATTTCAAAGACTAAAGTAACAATTATAGGAGGAAAAAAAAAATTAGTGTGTCCTCTATTAATATTAACTGAGAAAGACATTGTAAATAAATACCATTTTTTTGTTTGTATACTATTACTATTCTTCATCTAATTGCTTGAATCATGCAAAGTGACACATAATTTTCATTCGCACTCTCACTCACTCATGACTGACAAAAAATATTGCTTGATGGGTAAAATTTTGATTTCCTGACATGAGGTGAGTATGTTATTCTCTTCTCTTCTCTTTAATTGTTCTTAGTATCCCTTTGGTTAATTTTTTTTGGACACCTTCTTTTTTAAAAGTGATACGCATTTTAGTAAGGATTTGATAAACTATAAGTAAAGAAAAAACGACATCATCTATACTATCTATAAGAGAATTCTCCTCTTTAAATTGAACTTTTATGTAGTTCAAAAATATCCTTAACTCTTAAGTTTAACAAGGAAAAAACTTGAGGACAGCTCAGTAAAATATCTTCAACTTCACTTAAATGCTTACAAAGTAGGACAGCTTCCTACAAATCCATGTCTTCAAAACAACTTATCCAATTCTTTTTCTTTTTCTTTTTTTTTTTTAAAAAAAAAGGAAAATTATAACACTAGACCAAAACTCAGAAAAAATCCAATTAGATTTTAATTGAATTCTCAGTTTTGCATCATGTATCCCATTTAATTTTTAATTTTGTGCCAAGTGAATTATTGAATGTAAAAATCGAAAAGTCCAAATCCAATTAGATTTTAAATTGAATTTCGATTGAAATCTAATTTTTCACCATGTGTCCATCAAAGTTTTTAATTTTTGTGGCAAGTGAATTATTAGGTGCAAAAACTAAAAAGTCTAAATAATATTATATTATGTGTCCATTGAAATATATATATATATATATATATATATATATATATATATATAATTTTAATTGGAGTCCAATTTTTTGCCACATGTCCATCTAAGTTTTTAATTTTTATGACAAGTGAATTATTATGTGCAAAATCCACAATAATTCACTCTCTTGGATCCACGATAAGGCAGGTGTCCATTAATCCACAATAATTCACTCTCTTGGATCCCTCACCCCACTCTTCACTCTCCCCTCCTTGAATACTCTCACCTCCTCTCAATATTTCAACCCTTTTTTTCTCCTTCACTGCAATGAGAGAGATGAGAGAAGGCGGAGGGGATGGGGCTCATGAAGGAGTTACTATTTAAGTTTTTAGGTGCTGTTACCTAGACAATTTGTGTCACTATATATCACATGACATGGATAGGAGCGTGCATGGTATATATGTTATGTACTCAAGCTCACATCTACGTCCCTATTGCAATTTAGAACTTGGAGAATCATATAAGGCAAAGTTGGACAAATCAAACTAGTAGTTTATGGAGTATATATATGTAATTTAGTTGAGTTGGGGATTTCAGCCCATATCTTGCAATGAAAGAAGCCTGAATTTGATTGCTCGAAAATTTATTTATGTGGACTGTAAAATTATTCTTCATTCTTAATGCAGGTTCAAGATGACCTAAAACAACATGCATGTTGTGGCTGCTGTGCCCGTTCCCTCTGATAATGCAGGAAAGGAGGATGTGATTGCTGCTTTGGTTGCTAATGTGGAAGCAGAAGCAAAGATATATAATAGCTGATAGGAAAATCACTACCTTAAAACAATTACAAGCTAGTAAGCAAAACTAATTTGAAGAAATATGATTGCTATCCTATGAAGCCCATTTTTGGTTGTAACTTGTAACTGACTTTTAGCTATGCAGGGTCATATATAGAAAACTGGATATGAGAATAATGAATTGGGGGAGTTGTTTTTGCCTTGAGGATGTACTAGAAGCTTTGGGGAAGTGGCATGCTTTAGGCGTTCTTCTTCTTCTTCTTCATTAAACTAACATTGTGATTATTTGCCCGTTTGGATACAGCTTTTATGGCTGCGTTTGCGTTTTGCTTCCTTCTTTTTTTTTTTTTTTTTTTTTTTCAAACCCAGCCGCAAGGTTTGACTATTCAGCCATGAACAGTGCACAATTGCACTGTTTATGGGTCCCACAAATTTTACTTTTTAACAACTTTTTCATTAAAAATGGGTCCCACGGTACTATTCACACATTTAAAAATTATTTTGCTACAGTGTTTTCAGTTTTCAGTTTCAGCAAAATAAGTTCTATCCAAACGGACTCTATATAAGAGATTATTTTTTTAATTCCAATTAAATAAAATAAGTTTATTAAAAATATTTAATTCTATTTTGAAACATGTGTTATACACTAAAGGGTTGTGTTAATGGGCACCGCAAGCTGCCCGTTAACAACAACTTTTTTGACTTTTTTCTGGCAACTTTTTTGTAACTTTATGTCATTTTTTTTTTAATTTATAAGTACTTTTATGTCTTTTTCTTTCATTTATCTTTTTTTTTATTATTATTACATAAGACCTACATTAGGAAAATCTTAATAAGCACTGCATTGTACTAGTTAACATTTCCCTATATTAAAGTCAAAAAAAAGAAAAAGAAAAAATCCTTTGATTTAGACGAGGAAAGAGACTGACTGCACTAGTAGACTAGTAGTACAGATCCATACAACTGGCCACAGCCCGTAAGGTGAAAAGGCCCAATAATAAGGCCGAAATTGTGGGTACTGTCAAAGTAAAAAGGAATTAAGCAAACCCATTGAGAAAAAAATAACAGAATAGCAACTGGGTATTCACTATTCAAGGATGGAACTAAAACCTGACTTGGGCCGCTTGGAATTTATTTTGGGAGAATAAGAATTCGCTGATCCAACTCCTCCTGGACAATGTAGTATTCCAATTTAGAATAATGTTAGAGATACAAATTTTTTTATAAAAAATTTTACACTATTGATGTAGTAAGTAGTTATTGATAAATGAAAAAATGATTTAATAATAGATCTAGATGAAAACCAATAAAAAGCTAGTTACATTAATAGTTTATAAAAATGTTGTAAAATAATTTGTGATTATAACATTATTCTCGAACTTATCAGACAAAAAGGTTCAACTTTTCCTACTTTGCATTCTCAAAAAAAAACTTTTCCTACTTTGTTTCTCTCTCATCAATTTTAAGATGAAAAACAAACCCACTAACCCTAAATATATATATATATATATATATATATATATATATATAATTCAAAAACAATATACCGTATTGAATTGTAACAAAATATATTTAGATGCTCGAGTCCACATGAACAAATATTCTAAGTCAATTGTTCTAGCAATTAGAACGAAGTCTTTTGAGTCTCAAGTTCCTTCATTGATCTTCAGTATTGGAAACTTGAACAAATACGTGGATTAGAAAGTCAAAGCTAGTTTCAAGATTTTTTTTTTTTTTTTCCCTACGGTTATGTTGCCCGTATGCATTATATCGTTGGCTACTTAGCCAATAAAATAGATGAATGGTTTGGAAAGGTTAAAATTGGTTACTTAGCCAATAAAATTTCTACCAAGTATGACTACAAAAAAATGAAAACATAGGGACAACAGTATATTGGGACAAGATTTTCACAACTCTCAACATGGCCAAATGTAAACATAATTTCACTTGGGTCCAATTTTAACATTTTCTATATTATGCACTAATTACAACAGTAATATGTCAAGAATTTAAATAAAAAAAAAAAAATATATATATATATATATATATATATATATAAATAAATGTTGTGTAAAAATCCCTTCAAAAAAAATGTTGTGAAAAAATGAAGTGTCCATGAACTTATTATTTGAACACAGCGTAAATGAAAGATCATAAAACAAAAGGTTAGCATTGACACCTCCTCTGTAGGCAACTCTGAAATTCTTTTTCTTGAAATTCAAACATTACATGAGAGAGAGAGAGAATAGTTTCACAAAATTGAAGATAATGGTTGTTAACATATCTAGACCAGTAAGAATTATACTTTGAAACGGCCAAATCCAGCCATCCAAGTCAGAGAAAGTGATGAGTCCCCCGGTGGCAATGAACCAAGTTTCCAAAGAGTCCTATCCTCGTTCTACAAAACAGTTTCACATCAGTTGCAAGCCTGAGAAGCAAAAGAGCACATCTAAATCTAGCATGAATGAAAAGGCATCAGCGTTTGTTGAGCAAACTAAGGGATTGTTTGAGATCCGTCTTATTTTGCTAAAACTGGAAAATTTTTGCTGAATATACTGTAAATAAAGGTAAAAATTAATAGAATAAATATCAGAATCTTTATTAAAACAATTTCTAAAACAAGTGGTATGGACCAAAAGCTAGAAAGAAAATTTTGCTAAAACTGAAATTTTTTTGCTAAATGTACAGTAAATAAAGGTAAAAGTTAATAGGATAAATATCAGAATTGTCATTAAAACAATTTCTAAGACAAGTGGTATGGACCAAAAGCTAGAAAGAACAATGATCCTTTACTAGAACAGCTAAATGAAAATTGTAATCACCATCCTCAGATTAAAACATTATTAAATAGTAGCATCCTCCATGAAGCAAATAAAAGGTCTGTGTCCAAGTGGAGTCATAGGATTCACAATTGCAAAGAAAAGAATTTTAAAACTAAAGAGGACGAGATTCAAGAGTTCCCTGGAACACACACAACCAACTGATTAATTGATAATAACACAGCAGATACAAGATGTTTAAAGCTCAAACATGCCCCCCTCTACAACCATCTTGACAATCCATAATCTAGTGATGACCCCATACAGATATGGCACAAACACATACTATCATCCAAAGACTACATTCATGACAAGAAAATAACATCTTCATTCTGTCCATCACATCCTACACCTTAAGATCTATGTTATTTCCAACTTTCAAGGCTAATTATATTCCATGGCCAAAAAATAAAATAACAAAATATAAAAACAAGGAAATTATACTTAGAAAAGAGTAGAAACATACGGATTAGTCTTCCAATTGACGTTGGTGTGGAAAATATGAGTATTCCAAAGGCCAGCCATTAAAAAAAATAAAACATCAAAAAATATTATCAGATCCTTGGTCCATTAAAAGCACTCAATTTAAAAATATAAATGCTCTAAGAGAATGACAATGATTCATATTACAGTAACACAATGGAACAAAAACAGCACTAGAATAAACAAGTACAATTCATTAAAAAAAAAATTACAAGATTTTTTTTGGCAAAACAGAATAGGTATGCAAATGGATCATCTCTCTCTTCCTGGCATCTTCTAGGATAACTAGGATAAACCAATCACAGACCAAAAAGAATTTCAAAAAAAGCTAGGGTCATTTTATTTCACGACAATCTACCAGATTATAAATTTAGGAAGTATACCCTAAATAAATAAATAAAATAAAAAGCTTAGATTATACAAGAAAAATGTTGAATCATATCTATCGACCGAGTGTAAATATGTTTTTCGACCCCACACAAGAAAATTCTGGCAGCACAAAATTTGTGAATCTATAAGAAGGTTGTTGATCCTCTGGGTCTGGGAGGTTGGTTCTTGGAAGTGTTGAATTGATCATTGGTTTGTGAAAACATTAAACACATGAACAATGGGGTGTTAGGCTCCTTACAACCTCCTACTATCAATGGATGTGACACCTCCAAACCTACAGAAAAAATAGAAGTCATGTCTTGGGTTAAAGGAACAAGCCCAACTATTGGATAGTAAGTAATCCCCAAGGCAGTAAAGCCTCCCAAACCCAGACAAGAAGATTGGGTGGTGTCCGTTGATAAATAGGAGAGTTAAGAAGGGTTTAAACAGGAATGGAATAAGAGATACATAACAGAATATTGTCTTCTAGTTTTTGGAGGGCATATGAAATTGGGCTACAAGGTGGGAACCAGGCTGTTTAGGATCTCTACTTAGTCCAATAGATAACCCAAATTCCTCAAGTAAAATACTAGCTATCTCTCCCAATTGTCCAAATGATTTGTAGTCAATCCACATATCGAATAGACAATAAGCCACACTCTCAAAATATCATCTTTTACCACACCACCCATTTTTTCAAACAAGAATTTACTTTTTTTTCCCATCATTCTCAATCTCCAGAAGCCACCTACAGGATTCCCAAAGAAAATAGAAGCTATCACTGCTACTTTTTCTCCTGATGATACAAGCCCACACTGCCCCATGTTTCTTTCCTCTCATTGTTGATTGCTATAAATACATTAATTCTCTTCTCAACAAGGGTAGGAATCAAATAAACTCCTTTCATAAAAATAAAAATAAAATAAAATAAAAAATAAAAATCTGTCCATATTTGCTTGAAGTTCCAGTTTCTCCTTGCTAAATTAAATCTACAGGCGTAGTTTTTTTTTTCTACCTCTGTCATCAATCATCACCATTTTTTTATTTACCATTATTTGTTTTAGCCTCTAAGAAAGTACTTGTGTCTTTGACTCTTAGGCCATTTGGTACATATCATTAAACATATGTTTTCAGTTTTTAAACAATATTACACATATTTTTACACATTTTTCACCCAAACGTATTTTCAAAAAATACAAACAACATTACCAATAGCATTTTAGGTTTGTTTGTTTCTTCAACATCATATGGGAATTTAGATTTGTGCTTTTGTTATATACTATATGATAATGGTCATATAGTATTATGAATATTGCTTTGTTTATTAAGATGTTCGACTTTTTGTATTGCTATACGATAATATATTATATCTCTTTCTATATCATCACTTTTTTTTTTAATTTGAAATTAGGTGCTGAATAATTCATTAAAATTTAAAAAATAAGAAAATTTTCAATATTATAAATAATGATAGATTGATGGTGCTTAAAATAATAGTATGCAAATTTTTGTATATTTATATGGTAATATAGACTGCTTTTTGTATTTCCATTAATATTTAAGAATATGATAATATATCAAAGTTGATAATTTTGTATTTATAAATTTATGAATTATATTCTATCAGAATTGCAATTTGGCCCTCAAGTAAAAATTCCTGGTTACGCGTTGGTGGGGATGTTGGTTAAATTATGATGATGCTTTTAATCAGGCATAAACCCTCTTGGCAGGGAGGGTGGAAATAAATTGTAGTTGACTTCTAAGCATTTCATGTCTTGGACTATGAAAAAAGAAAATTTTGGGGTTTGCAGTTGTGACGATAGTAGTGGCAGCAGTGGTGGCGGTGGCAATGATAGTGGCAAAGCTGATGATGATGGTGGTGGTGGTGGTAATGGTGAAACCTCTAAGGAATGTAGGGTGGTGAAAAACTATGCGTTCATGGAAGAAGAATGGAAATTTGAAGAAAGATTTGAAATTTTGAAAAAGAGAGAAGAAAGGAAATGGGTACAAAAGTAATTGAATAAACAAATTCTAGAAGGGCTTCTGTAAGTGTAGTGGAATTGATGGAAATGCAACACTATAGGTGTGTAGGTGTAGGTTTTTATATAATGGGGGAAATAGAAGAGCTTTGAAAAGAATGCGATGTATATTTGAATTTGAATGGACCAAAAGGCTAGGATGGTCTTGGAGGGAGGTTTCTTAGTGAACACTAAAGAGAGTGTCAAGTTGCTAAGTAGAGACATATGTCGAACTGATTAGTCTTCCAATTGGCGTTTGTGTGGCAAATAAGGGTATTCCAAACAACCAATCCTAAAATAAAAAAAAACACCAAACAATATTATCAATAACAAAAACAAGCTAGTTTACAATTTTAAAAAACTAAATCAATACCATTTTTTTAATCAATACCAATTACTAGGTAGTCCCAAGTAGTGCTTTGGGACGACTTAATAATTTGCCCTGGTATATAAGATAGATTGCAATAGCAAGAATAAAAGGGAGCCTCAAATCAATCCCAAATTCACAATAAAAGAAAAAAAAAAAAAAGAGTTGAACTTTTGATGCCTTGATATAACTATGATCAAGGTTCCCAAGGTTATGAATTGACTATCTAACCATTTTTTAATAAGTAATTAAGTAAGAAAAAGGTAGGTTTAAGCAGTCCTATTCCTTTATGCAAATTGATATTTGTGGTTGTTAGGAAGAAACAGATAAGATCCTTGAATAGACTCAGTAAAGATAGTGAAGAAAGGGCATAATTTGAGGGGCACAACAAAGTTGTCAAGAAAAAACAAACCACAATCTATCAAAAGAGAATGTATCTAACTACTTGATTAAAAACTTATAACCGTTATAAACACTTTTTAGACTCCATTTGGACATTCTCACCTGAACAAGTATATCCTAAATTTAAAAAAAAAAAAAAAAAACAAACAAACAAACTTAGATTATAGAAGAAAGATGTAGAACACTAGCGGTTAAGAAGGCACGCAAATCATCTCATCTAAGAAATTAAATTAATTCTCACCAATTAGACAATTTAGATGCATCCTCAAATATGGATAAAAAGATATTAACATTCGGTGTAATCCTTTTAATATTGTTATCCCTTTCCACAAGACACCAAATATTGAAAATTATGTCCTTTATTCTCCTCCTTATAAGTTCACAACATAGTTTATTATAAATTTTTCTTATTAATCTTTGGTTCCCTCCACTCTTTCAAACGATAACGTAATACTAAAATGTATAAAAATATTGATTTATCATGTTGTTAACTAAGAAAGACATTAGAATATTATATACAAGAACAATTTCTTGTTTGTATGATACTCCTTATATGCACCAATCATGTGAATTGACACAAAATTGTCATTGATATGACATACAAAATTTTCTCGTCATGTATATTATATTTGGCATTAATTAAGTGAGTGTGAACTTCATTCTCTTTCATATCTAATTATTTTTAGTATTAATTTAGGATTACTTGTTTTGGGCAACTTGTTTAAAAAGTGGCTCATTTTAGTAAGGTTTTAATAAACTATAATTAGGGGGTGAAGTATGATTTTGTGTGTATATATAAGCTAGATAATAAGCCATAATAAACATAAACTTGAAGAAAAAGAGGATTATGCATGATCAAGGCCTATTTGAAAATTGATTAATTCAGAATGTATGATACCCTCTTATCTTTTTTAGTTAGGCCTTGATCATGCATAATCTTCTTTTTCTGTAATCACACGTGACTTGTGGGACATGAGATAGAACACCAGAAGAAGGGCTCGAGTTGGAGGGGGAGAAAATACCTTAATAATAAGTGGTCAAGACTAAAGCTATCTCATCAGGATTTTCTCTCCACTGATCTGAATCACCTTAGTTTATGCTGATGTGGCAGTATATGTGGCGTGAAAATAATATTTTATTTTTGTCATTAGCTACATTAGCATTTTCCATCGATTACTTAACAGTAGAGACCATTTTAACACAATATCAAAATGTTAAGGATTAAAATGACATATTCAAAACATCATGACCAAATTCACACACAACATAAAAGTTAGCGACCAAAATCATAATTTACCCTAATATTTATCATCAAAATCATATCGGAAAATATATAGTTTAATTATAAAAAAAAGGATTTTCTTTTTTAAAATCAATTTAGAGAGGGGTTTGAATATATCATCAAATTGACATTAGCTCCCCCGTTGAATTTTGATCATATCCTTTACAAATATAAAATGAATTGAAGCTTTGTTTTCCATGGTATATAGTTTATTTTTGGAATAGGGAGAAAGGAGCCAGAAAGTTTAAATAGATAAATAATGAGCTCTTTGATTGGGAGTTTGGACTTTAAAAAAAAAAATATTGGGAGTTTGGACTTTAATAAATAAGAATATAAAACCGTTGAAAGTTGAAACTATTAACATTTACCCTGTAAATGAAATATAAACTATTAACTATGAACATACTGTAAATGAAATATTAACATTTATCTTGACAATAAGTAAATAAAATAATAAATAAGAGAATTTTAAAAAGAAAGAAAGCAGTTCGACCCACAAATTGAGATGTCATTTGATTAGCCGTTTTGTCAAAACAGAAAGCCTAATTTTGTTCTCTGAATTACCGTGCAAACAAAAGAAATGAGTACATGCAATTTCATTTTAGAGAACTAGACTGAGGGTCGGATATATATTCGAGAGTCAGATGTATATAGATCGGTAGATTAGGTGTATAGGGCGTGATGATGATAGCTCTTTATCATCAGACACCAATGCCGAGCTTAGTGACGTGAGCTTTTAACCAAATTGCAAGTTGGAGCATTAAAGTGGTTGAATGTATGTTGTGATTGGTTAGGGTGGATGTGGTTAGTCTTGGTTTGCCCATCATGGAGTCAGCTTTAGCGTGCCCCCACCCACAACGGATGGGTAGCAATTACAAACTACAAAAAAAAAGATTAAGACACCAATCAGTTTTTGGTGTAGGCGGAGATTGAACTTCAGATTTCTTATACAACTATCAGAGACTTTATCATAACTAAAACTCACGCATCCGCTTTAAAATTTAGTTTTTAGCTAACTTTTATATATAGTTATTTAAAACTTTACTTCTTTTTCTTCTTTTTTCCCCTTTTTTTTTCACTTTTTCAAATGCACACTTTCATATAAAAAAAATAGCAAAAATTTAGACAAATTATTCCTAAATGGACCCATAAAAATGGACTAATTTTATTATATTTTTGTTAGTAAATTGGGCTCATTATTCTTTTATTTTTGAATTGGTAAATTTTTTATATTGGGCTCATTTGTGGTTGTTATTTGGGCTTTTGTTTTTGTTTCCTAGACCAAAGAATATGTTTGGAGGGAATATTATATGACTCAAATTCTAAATTAAGCCTACATTTTTTTTTTTGTTAAGAAAAAGGAAAATGTGAATTATTAAGGAAGGCTGATAAAATCAACCTAGACTACAAATGTAATATCTGGTGGTATATCTTTCATCCATATTGATATAGACAAGTGGTTTCTAGTTAGCTCAACTAATAAAGTCTATGATAGTTGAATAAGAGATTTGAGATTCAATACCCGCCTACATCAAAAACTGATTAGTGTTTTGGTTTGATGACAAAGAGCTATCATTACGAGCAAATATCATAGGTTGAAATTCTCTCCAAAAAAAATATTGATATGGACAATATGTCAATATTATATATGTTGAATCTTTGAGAGTGCTTAAATATATTGGTGAGCGATTTGAGACCTCGAGTGATAGCCCCAACAAAGCCTCAATGGTATATGTGATATTACCTATTACTGTCACGTGGTATGGGATCGCTGGAGATCTCCTTTTTCATTTAGCAAATAATAATAATAATAATAATAATAATAATAATGATAATAATAATAATCATTGTTTGGCTACAAAAGATAGGAATTTTTACCATTAATGTGAGCGTCAAATTTGTCCTTAAACTTTAAATTTGAACAAGTATCCATTTAACCTCTTGCACTTTTAGTTTATAAAAAAAAAAATTATTTATTATTATTTTTCATTAAAAACTGACCCATGTAATTGCATGATGTGTTGTAAAAATAAATTTTTTCCGGTTTATCAATAAATTTGAAACGTAGTTATTATCATGTATACATCATGTGATTAAATCTATTCATTTTAATAAAAAATTCTAATATCAAATCTAATGTGTTAATACCTAATGTATTGGGGCCAATTGTTCAAATTTAAAGTTGAAAGATCAAATTAACACTCATATTAAACTTAAAGTAAAAAGATGATATTTATAAAAACCCTTAAAAAATAAATTGGATTTAAATAAAACGTACCCAATAAAAAGAGAGGAGATGTTTACATTTTAAAATAATATGTTATTATACATTTTAATTTTAATTTTTTCCAAATCCTTACCATGTGTAAAGAATATTGTGCATATGTTATTAGAGGTAATAATTATCTTATACATTCGATATATGCATTTTCCTTCATAATTCTAAGATTCATATATTGTACGAAAGAATATGCAAATATCAGATGATTAAAGTACCTTCTTATCAAAGACCTATAGATCTTAAGCCTAATATAGCAATTAGATGAGTAAGCTGGGTCATGTTTAGGCCAATTCTACCCAGAAACAAACAATAAACCTCATGATTCTTCTTCTTCTCTTTTCTTGGGGGTGGGGAAGCAATTAACTTTGTATTTATGCATCGGACACCAAGATTACTCATTCAAGTTGCTCAAAAATCACATGAAGGTAATAAAGTTACCTATCTATCCACATTCATAAATCATAGATGTTTGTCATGACTCGTGACAGTGTCACAAAGTTACAAAACAACAGCTCACCAACAACCCAATTCATCTTCTTTAATTTTCATTGGTATATATGGGACCATAGTATATCTTCTAGTTCTAGCTAGGCTTCTATTCTATAAACCTTAGCAACTCGTGGTCCCTTTAATCTGCCACGAGCCTAAACATTTTTGCATCACATAAATTCCAATATGGGTCTCTTTTGCCTGCCATGAGGAAAGTGGGAAAGAGACATTATGATAGGGATAGAAAAGTATGTGATGGAGCTAAGTTTTACTAGCAATCATCATAATCACCATTTTTTTATCACAGGAAAAAAAAAAAAGTCTACCAATCCAATGAGCTGTGTTGGGTAGCAGAAATTGGATTTATGTTACTGCTGCACTAGAGTACTGTGGTCCACCACTTGGACTTACATCGAGTGGTAATATCATGCGAATGACTTCTTGTTAGGATTTGTGAACTCACGAGGTGGCTAAATTTTCTTGGGTTTATACAACACCTCCCTAGTCCCTCCTCCTACATTTGAGTCTCACAAATATGTGGTGTCGATCGATTTTGAGAAGGATGTTGCATAAACCCGTCTCATAAAATAATTTATCCCAAATTACACAATTGAGTATTGGAAGGGAAGAAAAGTCTATATGACGGATCTAATAATTTCAGATGGTCCAATCTAAAATGGAAAAACATGAGCCAAGCTCATAAATCTTACATTTTTTTTAATTGGTAAATTACACACATACTAAATTAGATTTGAATTCACAATTTCATTCTTCATTTATTTTTGTACAATGACTGTTATTTGAGTCCCATTTTTTGTTACTCGACCTACAAGGCCACAATTGTCAATTTCTGACAGGATCTTGCCCTGCCAAAGTAAGAATCATTTGAGCTCCACGTGCATCCGTCAGAGCACTAGCACTAGCACTGGGGGTGTAAATACCCCTAGTTGCTATTTTACCCACCAAACCCATAAAATAAGCTCCAACCGGGTATGGGAACCCAATTTTTTTTTGCAACCTGCTACAGTAAGGTTGCATTTATACAACCTTATTGTAGCAAGGTTGTATCATTTTAAATTAATATCTTCTCTCTCCAATGGTTGTTGAGGATAGAGACAAAGATGAAATGATGGAAGAGATAATAATTTTTAATATTATTTGTTAGTATGTTTTATATTATTTTAATGAGTTGTTTGTAAAAATAGAAACTGTGATGTTGGAAGAGTTGTAAAATAAGACGATAAAATAGGTTTTTAGGATGTAAAATAGAACTTTTTTACAATCCCCCTTGCTAATGCTCTTATAATCTTATATTTTCTCTAAATTTCCAAAATGTTAGAAGTTAGAACAACCAATGATTCTTCGCATTAAAAAAATTTTAACTAGAATTTCTACTATTTTATTAGAACTTGTTTTGATATTAAAGGGGTGTTTGGCAAGTATGTTTAAACACACAACTATATATTTTAAACAACATTATACACATTTTCACACATTTTTTCACTCACACATATCAAAAACACTCAAATAACCTAATTTAAACTACTCTCCCAAACAACCTAATTTTTTTGGTGTAGCTGTTTCTAGGTCAATATGCAATAGATGGTATGGACATGCGGTGGTGCATTCTGTACAGCACTGCCACTGCTCCATAAGTTAGGTTTAAACAAAGTCAACTAAATCCTCGAATTCAATGAATGAGATTGGGCATGATTTTGAAGATAGGAATTTCAACACCCAACTTGGAAAAACATTTTCAACCTCTGCAACGATTTGCGGCAATCAAATTTGGCTAAATTATATAATAAAAGGGGCAAACGTCATCTGCGAGCGTGACAATTCGACAGTCACTGTTCATTAATCTTCTCGTGAGTGCTGACAAAATAAATATCTCAACAAACCTAGATCCAAAATGGCTCAAATTGGAGCAAAATTTTAGGATTTGTTTAATGATTGATAAGTAATAAATATGCTGTTATAGATAGACTGAAGTGAAAATAATATTGCTCAAATTATGGTCCAGTTGGACGAGTTGATTCCTCCCCATACCATGCTTTAAGTATTTGGGAGAGCTATGACGGAGGAGTCCAAATCTTCTGTCTCACTTTTCCTGCTCCACTCTATACTCCACCAATAAAAACTTTCCACGTATTCACCGCATTAATTAAATACTATCATTAATTGACTTATTAATGCTACTGTTATTAATTAATAGTATTATTTAATTAATGCGGTAAATACGTGGCAAGTTTTTATTGATGGAGTATAAAGTGGAGCAGGAAAAATGAGACAGAAGATTTGGACTCATGACGGAGGGATTGTAGGAGTTGCAACATACATATTATACAAGAGCATTTTCATCGGAAGTTGGAAAAAAAATGTTATTTTAATATATTAAAAAGACTACCTTATTATTCTAACACATTATTTTACAATTTAGTGTACATTACATTTTTTATTCTTCAACTTTATATATTAAAATAATATATGTAAATATTAAAAAAACCAACACTATAGCATTTGAATAAACAAACCGCGCTATAGCATGTTGCAAAATTTTTTGAGATTTGAAACATCTCATGAAGTATGGAAATCGGTGTTTGGTGTGCCAAATGCCAACAATTTGGCATTTGACACATTTGATGCGAATGCTCTAAGCATTTCTAACCCTTTATTTTTTTAAATCAAAATGAAAGTGTGTTTTTTTATTTTATTTTTAAAAAAATACAAAGATAATTATATTAATCAGAAATAGTAGAGGCCTAAATTAGACGAGTAGATAATTCAATACAGCATCATTGTTAGAAGATAAGACCTCCATAATTTTGAAAGGAGTTACATAAAAAACAAAAAGTTTGGCTTGACAGCAGCCAAGTTTTGCAAGGGCATCAACAGTTTTGTTGGTATCCCTGTAGCAGTGTTGTAGATGGAATTCTTGAAAAAACTTGGAGAATGTTACTGCAATCAGCCACAATAGCCTGAATTACCCGATTAGAAGGATTTGGCTTAGAGAGAAGGCTAACAACTTTAGAGGCATCCACGATGACAATTGATTTTTCAATATCTAGTGATCTAGCCATAACAAGACCATCTCTTAGAGCCCAAAGTTCAGCAATAAGGCAGCCAGCTGAACCAATTGATCTAGATAAACCCTAAATCACTCACACTATTGAAGAGTCTCCACACTTTTTTTTTTGTTGTCGGTCTTAGGCAAACCTTTTTAGAAGAATATTCTAAGCCCAAATTTTCTATTCTACTTTATCTAGCTTTTTAGATGATTAACCAGCACTATGAAATGTGATTGATTGGGGAATATCACGAGGCTAAAACCTTTTGGAATTAAATTAGCAAGAGAAATATTAATGAATATCTTAAGGGTATTGATTTAGAAACTATTTCTAAAAACATTTTATAGGAAAATTTTGTTGACAATTTTCTATAAAAATGATGTCAAAACTTTCATAATATAGTTTATTAACAACTAGAAGGTTGCCCGCGCATTGCGCGGATAATGTTGTAAGCTTTTATGTAAAATGGTTTTGAAAATTTTTGTACATATATTATAGCATAAATGGCAGTTATTTTCATTGCTAAAATCACCTACAATTATAGTAGAAACTTCAGGGTATGTAGGCATATTTTTGTTGCGTACCATTAGTTGATCATAAATCAATTGATTGCAAGCATACATTATGCATATCAAACTCCTTGAACCTATCCTTTGTCATACGAAATGTCTAACTAAGGCATTGATCTTATGAAGCATCTTCAATAATATTTTAACTGCTAAGGTTGCTTAGTGATTCATGTCTAGGCAAAGCAACAAACACACTTTGATATTGGGAAGGCTCTCGCGAATAGCTGTACATGATACTTGAGCAATAAATAAATAAATAAAGCAAGTAGTTTCAATGATGGTCGAGCTAGACATGATTCAACATATGTAACAAATTTTTAACAAAAGGTGTACTAATATAATATATTTAACAATTTTTTTTAATACCATTTTGAGTTAATATAGATTCTAGGATAACCTTCAAATAATGGAGACACCACATAATTTTTTCTACCCACTTAGTTCTTAATTTGTACCTCTGCGGTTCTCATTGTTTATTTCGTTGTTCTTATTTTTAACAATTGAGTTCTGTTATTTAGTAAGACATAGAATATGAGTATATTGTGGTGATTATTTTCAAACTTGCTTCCAAATAATACTTAACCCCTCAATAGGTAAAAGAAAATTATTCACCTAAAAATAATAACAACTTTCTAACCCGTAGTTAAGTTAATTTGTTTCACTCGTGTCAATTATATAGTCTGCTACATCATATAACCAAATAAAAATTATACATTTTTTGTCAAGCATTTTATCAAACGCTATGGATTCAAAATAAAATATATATAATTACTCTTGGGCTCTTAGCACTTTGAATCCCACAAAAATTTTGCCTCAATTGGCGTTTTGAATGTGACCCAATCCATATAGATACATGGGTATGTGCTCCGACTACATGTGGCGTTGTGGAGCTTGATTTTTTGATTGAGCTTCTCCCTGAGTCTGTCTTCCCTCAAACATTGCAAACTACAAACTCGGTAACTCAAATAAAATTTTGAAAAAAAAAATGAAAGAAAGAAACAAAGAGAGAGAGTTGACAATATTTATATATTTGCAGACATTGAGAAGGGAGTTTTTGTGCATGAACTCATAAAGGAATCGTTGATCAATCAATAGAAGGAGGATCCATCAATATCTAATTTTCAAAAGAAGCAGATACATTAGTGTGCGTTTAAATTGAAAGAGGAAGTGAAAGAGTCTTTTTTTTGCTAGAAGAGTTGAAGAGTTGAAGAGTTGAGAGAGAGAGAGAAAGAGAGAGAGAACTGAAGAGTTAAGAAAGAGAATGAATGAAGTTAAAAAAATTTAAGATGGATTTGGTCTAAATGGAAATTACTTGGAAAGTATAATATTATTGTAAACTTGTAAAGGTGCAATAATGCAAAGCTTGGTTTCACTTTGCCAAGTGCTTACTATAGTGTGCATTTAAATTTGAAAGGGGAAGTGAAAGAGTTTTTGTTTTGTCCAGAAGAAGTGAAGAGTTAGGAGAGAGAAAGAAGTGAATTGATATTTGCTGAAGCAATAAGTGCTAAACATAAAAGCTGCATTGTTTTTAATTTTTAAGTTTTTTATTTTTATTTTTTGTGAGAAGGAATTTTTGAGGTTGGAATGAAACAACATCCTTTCATAATAAAAAGGATTGCAAAGAACTCATATAAAGCGCCACATGGCAGAACTTCATGCATTCTCATATAAGGTCTCTGCTTTTATATATATATTGATTACCCTAAGGATACCTGTTAATATCGTAAAGTTTTGAGCTTTCAAATATGAACCGATTAATTGAGTTCTTCTCACCGAAAGAAACTCCAAAATTTGGCAAAACTACTTGTTTTTTATGATTCCTAGAGAGATAATTGAAGCAACCATTGGTGCTCGAACTAAATTATGTTTTGAGGGGGATGGGTCACACGCCTATCAATTAGTTAAAGGTGGAGTCGGATGCTTTATGTATGGTCCAAGTGTCCAACTGTTCAAGTCTCCCACCTCTATTAAACTCTTGCATAGCCCAATTGTGCTTTGCAAGTGAAGTGACAACCATCCATATTGATCAACATTGAATCCACACACATCTATCCATAGGGAACCAATATCATGTGCAAATGCTTTAGCAAGGAAATAGGTTCCTCTCAATTTTTTGTTTGTCCTTAATGCATTCCTCATTTTACTTTTAATAAAAGAAAAAGAAAAAGAGTAGTCCATTTTTTCTTAGAAAAATTTGTATGGATGAATATTCTCAATCCAAATTTATATTCTCTTTTTATTAGTATTATTTAATTTACGATGAATAAAAAGTGTATAGGATGACCACTTTGTAAAAATCCTATTGAGCAAGACCTATATAGTAGCATCCATTCTCTTTTTATTAGTATTATTTAATTTTTGTTGAATAAAAAGTGTATAGGATGACCACTTTGTAAAAATCCTATTGAGCAAGATCTATATAGTAGCATTCATTGGTTGTGTGTATCTAGTGTTTGTTGTTTATAACCCCAGTCTACAATTACATTAGGTCCTTTTGTAGTTGTACTTTGGTTATGTAATGTATTATACACTTGGTTTAAAATGCTATTATTATTTTTGTGTGTATTCTAATAAGTATTACTGTTTACTCAAAAAAAGAAAATATGGACGTTTATCCCACATTGGTTGTGTGTATCTAGTGTCTGCGATTTATAACTCCAGTCTACAACTATAAAGATGTTTACTAGTATAGGTGGGATTAAAATTAAAGATTAATACTTTCATATAATCATCTCCTTAATTCAAGTAGTTAGTCACAAAAGAGTAGTAATTTACTACTATAAACTGGGGCTAATGTTTTGAAATCCACAAATGGACTAACTTAGTCCAGACTCCAGATACAACCGCTACACTGTAAATTAATACTTCCAATACCAAAAAGAAAAGATAAATAAATCATTGAACTACTACACAAGAAGTAGTTTAAACTAGGAATAAAGCTGCAAGTAAACCAAAACGGTAAACTATTTCAAAAACAAGGAAAAAAAGGGGTCGGTCATTCATTCCAAACCCCATGCCACCCATGTACTTTAAAGCTGATTCCCATTTCTCCATAACAAAACAGAATAGATTGAACCATAAACCAGAAAGTAAAAGAAAAAGGAAACAGAGAGAGAGAGAGACTGTCTCAAAGTAAAAGAGTGCCCACACATTGCAGCTGTCTCCAGCCCATTTCCCTCCCATCTATTCCCTCCTTTATAAACCCTTTGCCTTCACTCTCTTTCACTCAAACTCAATTCTCTCTCACACCAAAAACACATCAAACAATGTCGCCACAAACCCATTTCTTTGTTCCAATTTTCTTCCTCATTTTCCTCACTACCACTCTCACCTATGCCTCCACAACACCCAAAACACAAACCTTAAACACAAACCCAAACCCACAACAAATACAATACATAAACCCAAAACTCCCACAAAAAGCCTTCACATCTTCAAAAAAATATGAAGGGTCTTCAAACCTTGTCCACCTCCGTTACCACATGGGGCCTGTCCTCTCCTCCTCCCCAATCAACATCTACCTCATATGGTATGGCAACTGGCCTAACTCTCACAAGCAAACCATCAAACACTTCTTGTTATCTCTCTCTTCAACCTCTGCTCCTTCTCCCTCAGTCTCTGACTGGTGGCACACACTTTCCCTCTACACTGATCAAACCGGCGCCAACGTCTCCCGCACCGTCCTCATCGCCGGCGAACACTCCGATCTCAGGTACCAATAAATTTACATTTGTCTTAAAAAACTTAGGCAATAGTTGAAAGATTCCTACTTTGTTTTCTATTTCAAGCAAAAATGTATTTTTTTTTTCACTGTATTTAAAAAGTTTTAAAATTTAGTATATTTTTGGATCTGAGAGTGTAAATTTTGTCATTTAAAATTTTAAATTAGAAAACTTTATTTAAACCATGAAAAAAGCTTCCTTTCTATTTCAAGTTAGATTTAGTATTTTTAAATTTGTTATGTCTGTACATTTTAAATTAGAAAAAATTATTTAAACTCTGAAAAATGCTTTCTTTCTATTTCAAGTTTAAATCTAGTATTTTTTTTTTCATCTAACATACATTGTATACTTTTAAATTTGTAAAATTAATCTAAACTATAGAAGTATTTATTTAAAATGAAGAGGGTTATATTTATACATGGCTAGTAAACATGATAAATTAAGATCCAAGTGTTTTTTTTTTTTTTTAATTTATATAAGATAAAAATTCAAATCTAGTTTAATATAAGTGTATACGTGCTAAGTGTGCACATGTGCGAGTCTTCGTCTGGAGGCTTAACCTCGACCTTTGTCCCACAGTACTTGTACTAACAAAATGACAACCAGACCGAACTGTGTAATTCAAGCCTTAGTTCAGTGTTATTGTGGACGAGTCCTGAGACCTGATGCAATGTGCGACACAATTAGGATACGTGTCCACATATCAGTTCAATGAGCTGGAACACTGAACTCATGCCGTGTCGAAGAATTTACTTAGGATGTCTTGCGATTTGGGATACGCGTCACATCAATGATTACGTGTTTTGATATCATGACAAATTATCGAAGATAATTTTTTTACGCGTGAATTTAATTAGTTACTTATTTAACGTTGTATAACAGGTACTCCCATGGGACCCAACTCACACGTCTGAGCATGCAACAAGTGATCTCCACCGCAGTGAAGTCGGCCCCATTCCCCGTCGACCACAAGAACGGAATTTTCCTCATCCTCACATCCCAAGACGTCACAGTCCAAGACTTTTGCAGAGCCGTTTGTGGTTTCCACTACTTCACGTTTCCATCAATGGTAGGCTACACAATGCCATACGCTTGGATTGGAAACTCAGCAAAGCAATGCCCAGAAGTGTGTGCATACCCATTTGCCATTCCTGGGTACATGGCTGGTGGGGGTCCCGGAGCTCTTACACCACCAAATGGTGATGTGGGTATTGATGGAATGATCAGTGTGATAGCTCATGAGTTGGCAGAGTTGTCTTCAAATCCATTGGTGAATGCTTGGTATGCTGGGGAGGACCCAACAGCACCAACTGAGATAGGGGATTTGTGTGAAGGGTTGTATGGGAGTGGTGGGGGTGGTGGGTATATTGGACAAGTGATGAAAGGGAGGGATGGGATGAGTTTTAACATGAATGGGATTAGAAATAGGAGGTTTCTTGTGCAGTGGATTTGGAGCCCGGTTTTGCAGGCTTGTACTGGTCCTAATAAGTTGGATTAGTGAAAAAGAAAGAAACTTTTTATAGTGGGGTTGTAATGGAATGTGGCTCATGAGCTATGCTTTAGCTTTTTTTTTGGAGCTGTTCTTTTGGTGGGTTAATTTAGGATTGTGGTGGAGGTGGCAGTGGCAGTGGCGGCGATGATGGCGGCGAGGTTGCCTATAGATCTCGCATAGGAGCTCACATACTGTGAGGGAAAGGATGTATGTATGTGAATTATAATTGTTGAAGGTGATGTGGTGGTGGTGGGATTGAGATTTTAGATTATATCGTATATATGTAATAGAATGCATATTCATGAGATGTAATAGAATTCATATTCATGAGATGAATATTGATTTTTTTTTTTGGGAACTCATCTTTGGTATAAAGATTTTTTCTTTTTAATGGGTGAAATGTTGTATTGTTGAAGCATTGAAGCAAGAACTTCAGTTTAGTTGTGATTGGAGAGAATCATTCGCCAAGCCATCACTGACAATGCTACTAGGCAGATCAAACCTGGAAAAAATTTTTAAATACTCTTCTCTTCAGTCTGCTTTTTCAGTGCAAAAATGCTATTAAAATGAATGGTAGTGTCATGGTAGAATGCCCTTTTTGATAAAACAAATACCTATTACACCTTTACAAAACAATGAAATCATTGAAGTAATTTGATGAGGGCACTTTTTTTTTTTTTTTGTGGTAAAAACTTTCATAAACTATACCCAAATTGTCATAAAATAAAAGCATGCAAATGTCCAAAGGCAAGCTATCAAAAATAACAAAGTCTTGGAGAATTGCCAATCCTTTCTTAGTTAAGGCATTCATGCACTTGTTAGCTTCACAGTAGTAATGATTCATCTTTTTACTTGAGAAATTTAGCTAATGAGGGTCTTTTTACTCGTTAGGCACAACTTTGGCATCAATTTCTAACTGCATAACCAAAATAATAAGATTAATACATAAAGGATGAGGGGACTAGTTACTATTTAGTAACCAATAGTTAAGGGGAGGAGGAGAGTAGGTCAGTATGTTTCAATGCTATGTGGTACACTACCATCTTAAAGTGCAACACTGACCTAAAGTTAAAAGTTGGGCAAAATATCTTGAAATATCTTGAAATAATTTACAATAATTTGTGTGTACATGAGTCCAATGTGGAGCTTTATTGATTGCTTCGAGTCTCAGATACTTTAAGTTTGATTGGAAATGTGTAATCTTTGATTAAGCTAGCTACTTTATTATAATAATTGAGGGCTAAGTCAAAAAATGCAAAAAGGTTTACACAGCAGTCTCTCCACTTGGATGTGATAATCATGATAACAATAATGTATAATCTGTCTCCCTAGTTAGTAATTTTCCTTCCCACCGTTTTTGGTGAGGGTTTTTTGGCTTTTTGCCCTTTTAAAAGTTTTGATGGCACAAGAGCAGGCAGGCAATTTCTGATTCTTTTTAAGTCTTAAGTCAAGTGGGTGGTAGTGACTTTAATTGAACATTTGTGATTCACAGCTAACGCTAGGACCCGCAAAAGTACACATAAATGAGATAAATTATTTCAAAGGAGTTATCTAATTCAAGCCATGCATGATGGCCCCACTGTTAAACTAGCTACTAGCTAGTTTATTACAAAGGGGTGTGTAGCTGGTTTCAATGTGATAAGAGAATGCTACAAAACTAGCTAGGGTCCAAACCTCCATTTACCAAACCCTGTTGGTGCCGGTAAGGTGAGTGATAAACAACTGTCCCTTTTCGCAATAGAATTGTGAATCTCAAAATGGAATTTGAATGAGGGAGAGAATTGGATAGAATTTTAATTAATTTTCAAATTAACTCCTAATTGCTAAAATTAGTCTCAAATTTTAGATCTTGGGTTGTAGACTTCAAGTCCTTTTGATCTTTATTAATGAGCGAGTTGATATTCATTTCCTTCTATGTTGTTCTAGGCTTGTAAGGATTATCATCCTCTCCTCTGCATTTTTTTTTCTTATTATCAAAAAAAAAAAATCTCAAATTAAACATATGATTTAGAGGCAATTATAGCTTTGTAATTGAGAATGACTCTTTTTTTTTCATTATATTTTGACAAAATATTTGTGTGATCTATTATATGTGAGTTTTGTTTATGAGCAATGTTTTAAAATCTTACTTTTTAAAATATAACTTTTATTAATTTTCTTTTAGCAAGTAAATAAATAAACATATCAATAAAAAGATGACATAAACACACAGTATTGAGTCGGATTACACAATTATTTTTTTATTAAAGGAGTGCACAATTTGTTCAGTACTAGTAATAATTAATATTATGAACCCTAGAGTTTTTAATGAACTTGATCATGTGAATCGGATCACACAGCATCATCATAGATGTCCCAATATTTTAGCAGTAGTAAGAATGATTATAATTATATATAGTGTTGGGTTAAGATTTTTTTGTTGGTGGCACAGTCACTGAACAACTGATAAAAAAAAATTTCTAGGATTTGAAAATATGATCTGCATGTGCATATTTAGTTATTGATCATAAATGTCTTTTATGATTATTATAATAGTTCGAAGAAAAGACTAATAAAATAACAAAAATATCCAAAGGAAAAAAAAAATATCTCCATCATGTGAGTGCCTTTATGAAACACTGATCTATATTAACTATGGCCCATTTGGTTGAAATTAAAATCTGTCAGCAACCTATGAGAGTTGAAGAGCCACATGCAATACCATCAAGAAGTAGCTCTCAAATGTCGAAAAAGACACAATTCTCCAGATGGGGATTTGGATTTGAGTTTCACCAACTGATTTGACGTATCAGAATAGCAAACAAAATCTCATACACCATTGATTTTCATCCAATTCTGGATGTTTTAGTCTAAGACAAAAATTCGGCTCAGTAATGTTTCAAGATAAGTGTGATTCTGATTACCAATTCAAGACTTTGATCGAATAAAATGTTGTGCACGTACGAAATGTAATCAATCAGTTGGTTGCTTACATGAGAATGTTATTTTCATACTGATTAGTGATTATAGAAACCATAAGAGAGAGTTACCAAAGTCAATAGAAACTTCTGTGTCGGGACTAGGTGAATGAAGAACTGACCAAAGTAGCTACACTTTCTGGCAAAAGTAGATTTGAAAGACCAGAATCACAAGTTATATACTTCAATTAGAATATAGGGGTCTTTAGTATTTTATAGTTTAATTTAAATTTGAATAAGCATTATAAAGAATAGCATTTTTAACATATTCCAAAGTTGGGGACCTCAATTATTGTACCATAAATCAAGCAAAAATATCTTGCCATTTCATTCCCCAACGCACAAACAAACGAACAAAATAAATTAAATACTATAATGGAAAAATGTAAACTTTCTGTATTTTATAAGAATAGAATCGAATAGTTTATTATCCTTATGTTTTTAAGTTTGATGGGCATGGTGAACAAAGAAGATCAGGTCCCATATGCTACCACATGATATGATTCAAATTCTATGCTTTTTACAGTGACTCCTGTTGTTTAATATCACTCATGGCATGGCAAAATAATTGTGCCACAAAAGTCTGATAGAGGACGTAATTTATTTACTTCTTTTTTTCTTTTGGTAAATGTAAATTCTTTAGTAATTACTTCTTCAAAGTAAAGGTATGTATTTGCTGGTACAATAAGAATAAGAGTACGAGACAAAAATAAATAACCATACGGAGGGGCAGAGCTACAGTTGATGAATAAATTGGGCATGTCTGTCACTCAGTCCCCATCATGACCCGTCCCTTTCTTGCTTGCACGCCCTTGTAGGACATATATGGGCTTGGGCAGGAACTCTGGTAGTTAACATGATTGATGCACATGAATATGTATATAGTTTTTGAATATACCTTCATGAAATTAGTCCCTATAATATATATACAAGCATTTCCATGAGTTTTAAGTTTCACTGTCTACATTCAACAAAAAAACCTATAAAAAAAAATACATTCGGCAAAAAAAAAAAGATTCACTGTCTACACTGCTGATAAAAAGTTGACTCCATGGTAGTCAGTGCTCTCCACTTCTTCAGGAGTGTCTAAATAATAAAATAACCAACAGTAGTGGTGATCAATTGCTGTCTCACTACTGTTTTGATAAGCAGTGATGGAACCACATTATGAGAGTGGCCCGTCAAAGTAGCTGGGCTTATCACCCCTAATTTCAATATATATTCATTTAAAAAAAGGTAATATTCTTTAGGAATATTTTACTGGAGTTAGATTCATCCATAGGTATTAAATAAATAAACCAATTGTTCTTTTGGCATTTCTTCTTTGGTTAATGATTTCAGGGAGCTTCAAAGCAATGAAATGGATGGTGAATTCACTTCATGTACTCCGAAGGACTAGTGAAACTGCTGACATGCTAGCAAAGGAGTGTAAGTTTAGCAGTTTGAGGAATCATAATTCTCTTAAAAAGAAATTTTCAACTCTTACTGTTCAAGAAGTGATTGAAGAGGCATTGAAATGTAGTAAAAAAATGGTCGTTAAAGCCAAACCAAACCATGTTAGTTGTGCCGTTGGAGAGTCATATTAGGAGGGCTTTATCTCCCTCTTTTAATACCAGTGGGTCATGAATTGGATAATATGGAATATCAGGGGGTTCAATTGCCCCCGAAGCAGAAGGAGGTTAAGGTAAAGGTGAAGAAGTTGAATGTCAATAGTGTGTTTGGTTGAAACGAGAGTAAGAAAGGAGAAAACTGGAGAGATTATGATTTTTTTTTACATGGATGGAAATTTTGTTTTTCTGTCTCTCAGCATGGTTTGGGAAGAATTTGGGTTATGTGGAGAGAGGACATGTTTTCTATACAAATTTGCCAAATTATTTCTCAAGCCATACACTGTAAAATTCTTTTCTGGGATAAAATGTGCTACTCTTCCTTTATATACGGGGCTAATAAGGGTGTTGAGATGTATGTTTTGTGGGACAGTTTAGTTCAATTTTGTAGGCAAGTGAGGGGCTTTCCTTGGATCTTGGCTGGAGATTTTAATGTGATTAGAAATGCAAAGAAAAGCTTGGTGGTTTGACTGTTGGTTGTTATGAAAATGAGTTTAATTCATGTTTAGATAAGCTTGAGGTGTGGGACCATGTTGTTTTGGGGTGTTTCTATACATGGAGTAACAAACAATCAAAGGAAGAATTTGTTGCTAAGAAACTTGATCAAGTTTTAATTAACCAAGAATGGGGTTCCTGCTTTGGTCATAGTGCAATTGAGTTTCTTCCTCCAGGCATTTTAGATGATTAAGCTATTTTGGTTTCCATGGGTGGTAGTAAAAACTATGGGCCCAAACCTTTTAAAATTTTCAAATATTGGTGTGACCATAAAGATTTTCTTAGGTGGGTTGAGGAAGCTTGGGATATTGAGGTAAATGGTAGTCCTATGTTCAAACTGTACCAGAAGTTAAAGGCAATTAAGGTAAAGCTGAAACAATAAATAAAGATCTTTTTTTTTGGGGGGGGGGGGGAGGGGGATCACTCAAAGACTTGAGATGGCAAGAGGAAAGCTTGAGAATTTTCAAAGGAAAATGTTGAATTCTGGTGGTTGCTTGCGATCCAAAAGGGTAGAGGATGAATTACTCCATGAGTAATTCTAGGAGTAATCCAAAAGGGAGTAACTCTTCTAGTAGTGCAGAAAAGGCTTTTTTCAAGCAAAAATCTATGAATAAATGGCTTAACTTGGGGGATAATAATTATTCCCATTTTCACTGCCTTTTTAAGACTAGGCAAGAAAGAAATGCCTTTAATTGCTTACTGGATGGTGATGGGAATCGAGTAGAAGAAGTTGACCAGATCAAGGATCTTGTGGTTGATTTTTTTTGAAGCTGTTGGGATCCTCAAATGATGTGGAGGAAGTTGCCATGATTCACACTGTCTCTTCTTTATTCCAAGATCAGATTCCTGAGGATACGAAGTCATTCATGTAGAGAGAGGTTACAAAGACTAAGATAAAAAAAAAGTTTTATTCTCCATAGGAAGCAAGAGAGCACTTGGACCAGATGGCTTTACTGTGGAATTTTTTAAGCAAGCATGGCATATTGTAAAATCAGATTTTGTTCCAACCATTCTTCTTTCTGTTGGGGTTTATGCCCTAAAATCCAATTTATAGGCATATCATAAATAATTAAATTGTTTAATTATATGATACTATCTATAAATGAACTAATGAGACATTATCATAGTCCATGAGATGCATTGTATGTGATTTAGTCATAGAAGATGTAAATCACAAGTTCCTTGTAAACTCAAAATGTAGTTCGTAGTCGATGATGAAAATGGGCGTTTCATCTGCGAAGACTATAACATATCAACTAAGATGATTTGTCTTGATCATAGAAGTAAAGACTTCTAGTTGGTATGTTGATATGTTTTAAAAGTTAAGACATATTGAATTTGATCGCTGTGAGATTTATTATTCTCCTAACGACTGCCAAATGAATAATAAATCTCACAACTTCTATTAACATCAACTCTAAATCTTGAGAGAATAATGGATCTGATCATGAGATGTATATTGCTTTGATATATTAGGAGTGAGATCTATTAGTCACAGTCAAAACCTCAATATGTTGGGCAGCCGCATTTTGTGTTGATGGAACATATATTCTCAAGATAGAATTCATAATCTCTTAATGGAGATATAAAATATTCCCTTGAGATAAGTTTAATGGGTTTAGTTCTTCAGAGTGTTAGGGCCAACCATTTTAGTAAGGAGTTACTAAAGTATATATTTATGAAATTGGATTTCATAAATATATGATAAATAATATAAAGGATTAAACCGGGTGCTCAAGGATTAAAATGTAGTAATCTTCAAAGTGGTAGTCTATATTCATGATTTTGTATTACTACGAATATTTTAATGAAGGGGTTGCATGTATAATAAAGTCTTGGGATATAATTTATTAATAAGGCCTAAAGTGCAATTATATTTATATAGTGGTATTAAATATAATTAATGGTAACTTTAGACTTGTCAAGAGTTGACGGAAAAGCCCAAAGCCCATTGGAGCTAGTGTCTTATTGGTCCGTTTTGGTCACACTCCAAGCCACACACTAAAGCCCAATTGGAAAATCCCAGTAGGCCAGCCCAATTAGATAATCAGTTAATTATAAAGAGAGAAACATACAGAATTTTTATTTAAGAGATAAGAAACGGTGTATATGTGAGAGTGAGACACTTTCATTCTCCTTTTAAAAACTGATTGAGAGACCACACATCTTGGGCGTAAAGTGGAATTGGAATGAAGATTAAAAGTATTCCCAAGTACTTCTAATCTTTGTTTTGAATTTTTCCACACCAAGGTATGCTATCTTGTTCTTAAATTCTGAAATTTACATAGTGCACATTATCAATCATGAATGAAATAGATCATTATTTGTTGCTTCCGCTATGTGTTTTGTATGAGATACAAAACCAGTTTTTTTTTTTTTTTTTTTACACTTTCTTCAGATCGGGGAAGCTTTTTACTGAGGTAAATTCTACACTAATTACTTTTGTACCGAAGATACCAAATCCATCAACAGTAGCTAATTTTAGACCCATTGCTTGCTGTAATGTGGTGTACAAATGCATCACCAAAGTCCTTGCCAATAGGCTTTAAGCTTGCTTAAATTTTCTAGCAAACTCTAATCAGACAACTTTCATTAAAGGTAGAAATATCTCAAAAAATGTTCTATTGGCCCATGAATTAGTTAAAGGCTATCACAAAAATTCTGGTCTAGGTAGATGTGCTATTAAAGCAGACCTAAGGAAAGCTTATGACTCTGTAAATTGGAATTTTATTATTATGTGCTTGATAGCTGCTGGTTGTCCAGTGAAGTTTGTAATGTGGATAAGGGAGTGCATCACCAATCAAGGTTTTCTATATCTTTAAATGGAAGCATGGTTGGCTACTTCAAAGGAGGTAAAGGACTTAGGCAAGGTGATCTTATTTCTCTCTATCTCTTTGTTATTGCCATGGAAGCTTTCACAAGGATAATGCAAAGGAAGATTCAAGAACCTACTTAGTTTAAGTTCCATCCTTATTACAAAGACTTGAAGATTACTCACTTGAGTTTTATTGATGACCTCTTCATATTTACTGTTGCTAATCTTCCCACAATAAATCTAGTAAAAGAGGGCCTTGGAGAATTTAAAGTAGCCTCTGGTTTGGATATAAATCCAAGTAAGAGTGAAGTTTTCTTCTCAGCTGTGCTTCAAGATGTAAAATGGAAAATTCTGGATGTGTTGCAATTTGAGGAGGGTACTCTTCCAGTTAGATACTTGGGATTACCTCTTATCTTTGGCAGATTAAGGTTGAAAGACTGTTAGCCACCTATTGATAAAATTCAAGGCAAAAACAAATCATGGTCATCAGGGAAACTATCTTTTGCTGGCAGGTTACAACTTCTTCAATCTGTTCTATATAGTATTCAACGATTTTGGTCAAGTAACTTTATCCTCCCTAGGAAGGTCATCAAGACTCTAAAGCAAAATTTTAATAATTTCTTGTGGCAAGGGTAGGGTACTGGCAAAGGGAAAACTAAAGTAGCATGGGAAAAATTTGTTTACCCAAAAGAAAGGGAGAGCTGGGATTGCAAAGAGTTGCTAGTTGGAATAGAGTTGCTATAATGAAACACATTTGGAGTTTGTTTACTAAGACTGGATCTCTTTGGGTGGCTTGGATTCTTGCAAATCTTCTCAAAGGTAAGTGTTTTTGAACTCTAAAAATTCCTCAAGAATGTACCTGGAGTTGGAGAGCAATTCTTAAATTGAGGGATGAAGTAATGAAGTTTATCAGGTTTGAGGGTAGGGGATGGGAAATCTATATTTCTTTGGCATGACCTTTGGCATCCTTCTGGGGTATTGATTCAAAGATTTGGTTCTCGTGTCATTTATGATGCTGCAAGTAATCCTGAAGCTAAAGTGGATTCTGTGCTAAAAGATAAGACATGGATTTGGAGGCATGCTAGATCTGATGCTCTTGTAACTATTTAGTGTCAACTATTCCTTGTTGAGCTTAAAGATAAGGATAAAGCCCTTTGGCAAGCTACTAAATCTAGAAAGTTTTCTTGTGCTGCAACATATGCTGAGATTAGAGATAAATCTAGTGAAGTTGAGTGGTGAAAGTTGATTTGGTTCCATTTAACTATCCTGAAGCATTTGTTTATTGGTTGGTTAGCTATAATCAACAAGTTGTCCACGTGAGATAGAATGACCGAGTGGGTACTTGGGTGATAGCTTGTGTTTTTTGTAGAATTGCTTTGAAAGTAGAGATCATATCTTCTTTGAATGTTCTTTCACTAGAAGAATTTGGGATGACATGATGAGGTTGTGTCTAGTTTCAAATGTTCAATTTGTGTTGGAGGACTTGATTGCTTGGGGAATTAGAGAGTTAAAAGGGAAGGGGTTGAGAGTAATAGCTTGCAAACTTGCTTGGTGGGCAACGGTCTACCATATTTGGTTGCAAAGAAATGCCATAGTTCATGAAGAAAGAATTTGGACAGAAGAATAGCTAAAGAGAAGCATCATTAAGGATGTCAAAGCTAGGTTGGGCTTTAAAACCAAGTTCAAGAAGTCAGTTTTGAATGCTACCATCTGTTGTTATTGGGGGATTGATCCAAGTAGTATTTTAATTTGATCCTTGAAATCTTGTGTTGTCGTGTTTTGCCAAAGTGCTAGTCTATGTGCTACTGTGCTAAAGGTACTGGTTGTGATGCCTTATAGATGTTTTTGTTTAGATTGTTAGGGCAGTAGTTAGTATGTTTTGCTTTGCCATCTGTTTTGGCTTGCTTTGGTTTTATGGTTAGTTTGTTTTGGTTGCTTTGCTTTGGTTTTATGGTTAGTTAGTGCTTATCTATTGGATTGTATGGACATTGGCACATTAGTTTATTAGTCCATGCTTAATAATTATGTACTTAGTTTTTTAATGCATTGCCTACTTTTATCAAAAAGAAAAATGTCATAATCTGAATTGAGAATGTAATTCTGTGTATGTTGCATGATGGAAACAAGATAGAATGGAATATTATAAAATACTGTATAAGTACTATAAGTGCGTGCTCATTTTTTCTCATATGAATACTAGGTTGCAACATGAATTTAGTTAGAAAGACTCATTCTTATGTGAGAGGAGGAAATACGCATTTATTGTATTCTAGTATTCTTACAATATGCTATAATTAGCCCTGACAATATAATGTCGACATAATGTCAACAAAATGGTGACGATCCAAGGACAACATAATAACACCCAAATTGGTTATATATATTGCAGTTTTCTAGGACTAGCTTACAAATAGTGTTCTCAAAATCAATTTCCTGCAATGAAATGGTCCTCTTAGAATAGAAATCCACATCTTCTAATTGAAGGAGCATTCAAAGTTCAAGTGATTTCTAGTCTCAATTGTGCTTCTGCAGAATGTGCATAACAAAACTCCTCCATATACCCGCTGCTTGATAGCCATTTTTCTTGTTCTTTTTTTCTTTTTTAAACCCCTCTACTTGAAAGCCTGTTTGTAACTTTCAATTAGTATTGCATTAGCACTGTGTTGGGCCAAAAGGGGATGAAAGTAATTAGCTATCGTCCAACCGTGGCACATACCATTATCTCTAATAGTAAAAATCGGGTAATACTTACTCTATGAGCTTGTTCCTTCCTCTCACATGAGGGGTGGGTCTCATAGTGGAACCCACATGTGGAGCTCACCTCTCATATGAGAGGAGGGAGCATTGCTCCAAACTATATATCTAATCATTTTCCGTAAGAACCTACTTGTTAGAATATATATAGGTTGAGGTCAAGAATGTTTTAAAGAGTCAAAAAAATTTTAATAATTCAATAGCACAATGGAGGAGTTTTAAATCCTAAACTTTTGTTTTTTTGTTATTATATTACATTTTGTGGGAGGCCATGCACACCTTATTTTAAGGTAGTATTATTATGAATCAAATAATACTAATTTAATTTCCCGTTTTAGAGAAAAAAGGAGAATGTAAACTTAATTAGAGAAAGATGTTTAAAATACAATATAAGGTCAAAGACTTAGCAATTATTTTCAAACACTCCTGGCCCTTTTGGGATCCATAGCCCCTCCAAGCTTATCCATAATCATCAAGTCATGAAAACTTATTAACCTCCTAATTGCATACATGCTTTAATTTGATTGTTTTTGTTTGTATTTCTTTCCGTGTGCATTTACAGAAAATACTTCCAACATTGATTTTATCTTCTTGTTATGACTTTGTCAAAGAACGATGATATTCTATCATTTTAGCTAATCACGGACAAAACTTGTATTATGGATTGGACAATATCTTTAAGCGCAATCCGTGGTTTTTGTATAGAAAAATTTTAATACCACATAAAATGGTATATTTTGTGCCATAACTAGTCATGTGGCAAACTGTGAATTCATGTAAAAGTGATAAACAACCAGTCACAATCTAAAACGTAAGATAGCTGTGGTATTAGAACTACGTGTAGCAATTCCAAGAAGCATGAAAAAGTCTCTGCCACTTCTTCTACCTTAAAAGCAGACACGTTGCTGGTCTCCTTAAACTTTGTGTGCCATTTGTCAGCAAAAGAAGAACCATGAAGAAGTCAATTTGCCACTTCAACTTCATTCTTTGCCATATGTTGATCTTACTATTTGTGCCCAACAATGCCAGTTGGCATGAGACATGCAAGGCCTAGGAATTGCACTATATAAAGAAAAGCACTAGTGCTTCAAGGAAGATATACAAACTGAAGACTACTGAACCTTGATTAGCTTTATAGCAAGTAATTTAATTGAAAGGTGTTGTGAAAAAATGGCAGATATTCGAGGAGTTTCAGGCATGGGTTGTAATGACAAGTGTGGCTGCACTGTACCATGCTCCGGTGGGGCTTCTTGCAGGTAATCACTCAGTGTTCGATATATATATGTTAGCTCCCCATGTTTTACTCATATAAACAAACATGGCCACAATATGTTTTTCATTGTTCATTTAATTATGTTACAAACGGGTACTCTAAATAATTCAGTGCAACCTTGTGCAACCTTTTTATACTTTGACCCAAAAGAATTATATAAACAAACATGGATTTATACATGAGTATTTTTCAATGCTACCTTTTTATACTTTCATATACTTTGATCCAAAAATTACCGCCAAACTTTGTGAATATGGATTTATACCTAAGTAAAAAAAATAAATTAATTGAATTTTGCAATATTGTGAAACAGGTGTGGTAACAAGGATTCAACCGCGAGTGGGGGTGAACACAAGACATGCACCTGTGGCCAGCACTGTGGCTGCAACCCATGCTCATGCCCAGAGAGTGCAGCGGCTGGTGGGACTGGCAGGGGCTCATGCAAGTGTGGTGCTGGTTGCTCATGTTCAACTTGCCAAGCCTGATTTGGAGAACTATAATTAGAAATACTATCTACTCTGTGATAGGTGTTTTGGTTTATTATGCAGCTTTAGACTACTAAAAAAGCCTCATCAATCATCATCTATGTGATGAATGGTAAACTAAAGTTGGTTTGTGTATGGCTTTTCAAAAATAATTAAAAATAAATTGCAACCTCTAGTTGTGTATTCAATTATTTCTACTATATATGCTATGGAATGTTCTTCTGCTCTACCATCTGAATTTTTTTTCCCCTTTCATCAGTTATGTGGGTGGTACAAGATAAAGTATCAATCCAAAATAAGAGGGAAAAATGGTGAGATTTATGCAGATATATAATACGTGACGTGAACATTGACTCATTGAGTTATTGTGTGGAATGATTAATTCATCCAAAGGTAGAAAGATAAACTTTTTGGTATTTAATTTACCAACTGCAAAACTAAGAATGCAGATTTTACAAATAACAGGATTTTCATCTCATATGACAACAGAACTTTACCTTAAAATTTGCATTTTTCCTAGATCAAGTTTAAACTTTAAAGGGCTATTGCATTTTTCCTAGATCAAGTAAACTTTTAATTGATGAGATTATTAAAAGAAATGGCTTTTAACAAAAGGATCACTTTTAGACCATGGTAAAAGAGGGATGATGGCATGATGCTGGTGGTTGGATTTATTTATTTATTTTATATGATCGATGCTAATTTTAGTATCTGTAATCCTGTATTGGTGGCTATAGTGCTTTCTCTGTACTTTAATTAGACGTGTTTAATTAAGGTAAGCTAAATTCTTTAAATGTATATTCAATTAATTTATTTAAGGAAGCAATTTTAATTTTTTTTAATCTATATAAAGGGGAAATATTGATTTTTTTTTCAGTGAAAAGTGGGATTTATTTAAATATAAAAGCTAGAGAGCTGAGTCCAAAAGGGGGATATTTTGATTAAAACAGTGTTCTGTCATTAAAAAACTAAGGGATAGGATAGAGGCAAGGCAGGCAACCTGTTCTTATCATCCCTCATATATATATATATATATATATATATATATATATATATTAATTTGCATGAACCTGTTGTTATCACCCCTCATATCCCAGACATAAACAATAGGTTAAAATATTTTTTTAAACTTTGCACGAATATTGCTTTTCGTCCTTGTTTTTTATCCCTAAATAATTAGCTCAATTTAAAAAGTTTTTATTTTTTAATCTCTAAACTATTATTAAGTTTTTTTTTTTAATCTCTACACTATTATTAAAAAATTGTTTTTCTCCTCAAAATTTTAAAAAAAATGAGACACTATTGGCTTCAGGACATATATAGGAGGAAGGCATGGAACCTTTATCATGCAGACTCAGAAATTAGACTAGATTAGTGTGTGTGTTAATTATTGGTCTTGTTCAACTTTTGGAACCTGGGAAGTTGGTGGCTTTGTTAACCCGCAATAAGAGAGCCATTTCATTTGTTTTTCTGCTTTAAAGAACCAACAACAAATGTAACTCAACCTTTGCTTGTGCGGCTCTATGCACTGTAATCTCTATAAGGGAGTACACGAATGTCCCCAAAAGACTCAAATCTAAACATTTGCATAAAGTACACCAACAAAGTTGGTCTATTGGTAAGACTAGTGGAACCTAGTAACTACAGAACTCAAACTATGACAGTAAATATCGGTAAAATAGTTTAGGTTGTACTTGCGAATAAGGATAAAACAATTCTATCCATCTTTGATACAAGTTCCACTGCTTGTGTTTCACATACGGATGGGTGAACACAAACAGATGCCTCAAATGCACATTGACTCGTCGATTGCCATAAATCAACTACTTTAGGGACACCAAAACTTTTACTATTTTATTGAGTGAAAGGATGTATAATAAAATTAGTGTCAGTAATAAAGGCAATGTGAAAGTAACTTATCAATCCTAATTTATTATCTTACTACTAAATTTTACTAATTTGTATCTCTAACATGGTTTAACATTAAGTTTAATGATGCAAAGCATTTTACAATTTTATTCACAAAGTGTTGAGGTGCGATGTTGTAAAGTGGTGAAATTATGTAAAAGTGATTAGTTAAACACAACTGGTCATCTTAACAAATTTTTGTATCTCTGATGATGCTCATTGTGGGTTCCTTCTTTGGACAAAATCCAAGCCCAATACTCTAAGAGGATCCTGAGCCTCTAAAAGATAGTGTAAATAGTTGGTAGACTGGACTTAACTCACCATGGCTTTGTTAGGCCGTTTATGAGCCAATTTGTGCACAAGACGCGCACGCGCACACACACACACACACACACACACATATATATATATATATATATATATATATATATATATATATTGATTAAACAAATAACTAAGGAATAACAAAGGAACCAAAAAAGAGTGCATTGCAAATAAAAGGAACGTTAGGGATCCTTAAAATAGAGTGAAATTATATTTTCATTATATCAAGTATTTGAATAAATTGAGTCCTACTCCGTTAGGATATATCATAAGATTCAATAAAGTTTAAAAATCACAGACTTAAATAGCTCTTTTTAGGCTTCTATAACTTGTGAGATTTGAATCCCTTTGAATTAAGTGTATCCTCCAATATTTTTGTAGGATCCCCTACAGTATCTCACTCTTTTTACTGTATTTCAAGCTTACAGCTCTCTTTTGTATCTTTTGTAGTGCATTAAGTGCTTCCTTGCTAAATACCTTTTGGTTGGAGCTCTAGCCACTTATATAGTGCCATTTCCAGGGTTCCTTCATGCCATTGATCCATTCTTTTGTGCTCTGGATACCATACCTAATGTTTTGTTTGTAGTGGCTAGTCCTTTCCTCATTCTCTCATTGTTTCCCCTTTTGAGGTTTGGTAGCCCAAAAGTCCCTAGCTGACCTTCTTCTTATGGGAGATCTTGTTTGAGTAATCCTAAATGTTCTTCCCAAGTCAAGACTTCTCATCCTTTTCCCAAGGTCTTTAAAAAGACATCTCAAAGCTCTGACTGCTTCACACTTTATCACTTTCCTCTAAATGGGTAGATCTTCATTGTTAATGATGGAAGGCAAAAAGACTCCTAATCACATTCCTTCTTGGTTCCCCTTTCCTGCTTTACCCGAGGTACTAAGCTCCTTCATTAGGTGCTGACTCCTAAGCCACCATTTGTTCCCAAAGCTTTCTTCTAAATTGTGGGCGGCTTATGGGACATGACCTCCTTTGTTCCATGTGCTCATAGGCATGCCTCCCTGAACTATCCAAATCCCAGCTAATTTTCCCTGCATTTCCCGAGGATCCTCTCCCACTGACTATGGTGGGTCCTAGCAACTTGGCCCAACTCCTTCCTGCCTCCCTGTTGGGCTTCCTTGGGCACCTTGTCTTGCTTAAGCCCATGGCTCATGCTTCCCTTTGAACCTCCACACTCATAAACCAAAATTTCTTGATGACACGTATAATTTTGTAATGTGACTGGAATGCCACGTGTAGATCTCTAAGATTCTGATGTCCATTTGGCAGCATTACAAGGCCTAAGAAGAAACGCTACTATCATTAATTGAAAGTTACATATTGTTGCGGTGACTAGTTAGCTAAGTCGCCTTCAGTCTGAACTTTTTTGAGGTTAAAAAATGGATACAATAGGTCGAGGTTCTGCTGTTTGCAACGAAACCTGTAGCTGCCCTGTTTCCTGTCCCGGATGTGTGGATTGTAGGTCAGTCCATGTTCACTTCTTACATTCTACAAACTGTGCCTTTTGTTTGCTGATTTGTGGAAGAAAAAATTATACTAAAACTTTTACTAATTTTACTACTAAAAAAAAGCTATATTTTGGGGGTGAAAATCAATACAATCTGTAATATTAAAATTTTAAATTATTCATAAATATTAAAAAATAATTTTTAAAAAAAATTGCGAAATTTTTCTTTATGTTTTAAAGTTGGTACAAGTATCATTCTAGTGGAAATAGATTTTAAGTGATGATGTTTGAAAACTGTGGTTGGACTTTTCTCATTTCTAATGAAAACATGATATTGTTGCCTCTTCTTCCAAATGGTCAGGCAGTCTATCTAAGACACCACCAAAACTCAAAAAAGTGAGAAATTTTCCAGATACTTTGCAGGATCAAGGAACCGAGTAGTAATATTATACTGAACTGTAACTGAAAAAGAAAAAAAGGATGCCTATTGTTCTAATTTTTTTCAAACCAAAGCTTTAAAACATAAAGAGTGGCAATAAGGGGGTAAACAACAAATGAAGAGGTTCATGAATATTTATGTTTACTGTTGATATGAAGTCCAGGTCATTGAGTATTAAAAAAAAAAAGTAGAGTAAGTGTTAGGTAAGTGTTATACTTTAACCAAGTGGTTTTATTGGCTAATGAATCACATAATTGAATTTAATTGTCCTTAAAAATATATATATATATATATGTATGTATATATATAACATTCCTTTTGCTAGATTGGTCAATATAATCATGTAGTTGAATTCAATTTAAGAACAGCATAGAATGGTACCTAAAATTTGTATTCTAAAATAATTTACACAAAGCAGTTATTACATTTGAAGCCACATTACTATTTATCACTAAACCTTACTGTGTAGTGGAAATTTGGATCCATGTGACATAGAAATGCAATAAGTTTGTAATGAGATCATGAACAGGTGCACTACCACAAGCGTAAGCTCAACCACAGCCAAAGATGATCATATGACATGCTCATGTGGCGAGCACTGCGGCTGCAATCCGTGCTCATGCCCTAAGAATGAGCATACCATGGGAACTGGCAAGGCCTTTTGCAAGTGTGGTGATGGTTGCACATGTGCAACTTGCCTTGCCAAATGAGAGATTGAGAAACTATGTACTGGGGTGTTATAAGGGTAAACAGCTAAATGCCTCGTCATCTCTGTGATGAGTGGCAAATAATGTAGACCAGGGCTGGGTGTATGGTTTACATTGATATATAGATAAGAATAAGTCTCAGGCTGTTGGTGTACACAAAAACTATTGTTTCTGAATGTTCTCCTTTATTTTTCCCTTGTGTTTTCTAGTAGGCAGCTATTCTAAATTAGACAAGAATCAGGCCTCAACATAGGAAGCAAAGATGATAATTCAGTACAGTTCTAAGGACATCATGTCAAGTAATAAAAGCTAGGGTGATGTTTAATAAAACTGTGTACTGCAACTCCCCCTATCAGTCAGACCTTCACTTGTTTTAAAAACACATAATTAGTCAGAGAAAATGCCAAAGTTGGTGGTTTTACAAACTGAGATAACCAAATGTGATTACTGTCATTCAATAACATATTAAATACATTTTGAATCTAGTTTTTGCTTTGTGTTTAAAACTTGACACATCAATCATCTTATGTAGTAGTCATAACTGTAACATCACTCATAAGTCACACTCACCAATTATAAACCAACCTAAAGCTCATTGGCGGGAAAGTGCAGCTTAAAGCCGAATGATCTTGTGCAGTAATGAACCCAATGCTCTATGCAATTTGACCACTCTCTTGTCAAACAAGGTTTCTTGAAAGAGCTCAATATAAAGACTCCAAACAATTGCATTGCAATAAGCACTCGAAAGAAAATCATAAATAGTAGCTACCAAATCAAACAGGGTGAACTAATCATTTAAGTCCAGACTGTCCAGTTTTATTGAACGATTATTCAACAAGTGTAGGAGAGGATTTGTATATGCCTCACGTGGTGTAAGGTTGAGTTATATCTATTTTCCTCTTAACAACTAAAAGAAAGAACAAGGATGTCAAAACTCACAAGTTATCTAGCTTGACTCTACTCAGACAAGATTGACCATAGAGATTGTTGGGCCACCATATTCCATCAATCACTTTGTCTCTTCTATCTGGAAAGTTGCAGTCTGTTCTTTCCACAGATCATTCTCCAGATGGCTCTCATAAAAGCATACTTCCCCAGCTGCTTTAGCAAACAAAGCAGAAGTGCTTCTAGTGCCATAACGTCCCTATGCAAAAGAGAAAAACTTGAGAAATTCTGTAAAAAATATTACAAATTTTACTACATAAACCTTACAAATTAATGTGTCATCAATTAGAAGAAGAAATTCAAACATACCGATCACATTCATCGTCAAGTCAACTTGTAAAATTGTAGTAAAATTTGTGATATAAGTTTCACATTTTCTGAATTATAATGGAACAGTAACTAGATTTACCAATGGATTAATTGTGTCAACAAATATGGAACTTAAGTTGTATTCCCTTTCTGGAGGAAAAATGTGAGGTAGCATGCTTTCGTCGTCTTTCTCTGTGTTTTTCATTAGCTTTTCAACCATCTCTTTCACAGGTAGTTCTTCTTCACCATATGTATCCAATAGCTCTTTGAAATTATTGCCCAGTCTTTGAGCCTGAAATAGAAAAATTATCCAGACTAATTTGCTGAGAGAGTAAATGATGCAGAATATCAAGTAAAAGGCTAGCTGATATGGTATAGAAGATAAACCAAATCAAAAAGTAACATTACTCAAGATAGGATTTGTTTTGACCTATTAATTTATCTACTTTAAAGGAAATGAAGTAGCAATTAGATCATACAATATGCAGATTTGTAATTTTCCTTTTTGTGTTCATGAATAAGAAAATATGACTTTTTAATATAGTCAGAATTGCAATTATATAATGTAGATGAAGAAGTATAACATACCTTCTTACCTTAGGCCATGGAGAGTCTAAGCTTGCATTTGTTAATACATGAATCCCAGTTGAAACCTCAGTGACAAACTTGTTATCTTCTTTTGCTCTATTGGTTACATATACCATGGTTTTGGAACAAAGATCAATTAATATCAAGTTAAACCCATTATACTGATCCACCTCCTTTGTCACTTCTTCTGCAAAGTCCATGGGTTTCTTCTTGCTCTGCAGCCATGACAAAACAATCGTTCAAGGCCCTAAAAAGATTTACCTTTTTAAAACATATCAATCTCATTAAAGTTGGCTAGCAATTGAATTACGAGTTTAAAAGCTCTAAGGTAAGGCATCCAAAGTGCACAGAACTAGGATCAGTGAGTGATGCTAAGGATACTCTAAATTTTACCACATAAGTGTGAACTTTCTTACACACAACAAAACAAGTAATTTGGAAATTTATTTATTATGTTGATGTGACACCAATTAGATTCCCTGGCGTGTCAGTTTGTCAACCAGGTAGTAATTTAGCAATTTCCAAAATCATTCATCATCTCACATTATTCAAGATTTACTTGCAGGTCTTCAACAGTAATTAAAGAAAGAATCTGATAGATAGCACGGCCTGCTGCAGTTCTTGGCAGCATTCTTTATGAGCTGAACCTTAGAGATTCCCAGTTAAACTGAATTATGTTGCCACAGTGGCCACTAATCATACAGTCAAATTTAATTGTCCATGAGAAAGATAATACATTTTGTGCTCACTGGCCAATGCAATCACGTTAAGGAACTTAAGGTATGGCATCTAAGGAACAACACATAATAAATTGTACCAAAGTTTTGTCCTTTATACACTGCCCTTTTAAATCATTCAAATTAAAAGGAGAACAAACAAAACAGAGAGAGTGAGAGATAGCAAAGAATTTTATCAAAAGCTGTTAAACATAATGTCTATATTGGGATTATGTGTTAACTATGTGTAATGGTCCAAGAGGCCTAACTGTATTACTCAGCTGATGTACACCAAAACCATATTAGAGTCATGGACAATGACTGCTTGTAATAGACACGGATACAAGTAACAATGTAGACGTCAAGGGCTTTATCCCATCAAGCCGAACCATGTAATCCTAGCATTCTCTATTTCTTGTTCTCTCGTTACTTCCACTCTCTACATCAATCTCTACATTTTTTTCTCTTTAGATTTAACAAAAGCATAATGAGATTACCTGCAAGAACCGAGATGGGAGATCCCCTCTACTCTTGGCATCAGGAAGACACTTAACTTCCCTAACATTTGTGAGAAAAGCAACCCTTCCATCCCTGCTACAAGCCAACCATGTCCCACCTGCAAGCTCATCTCTCCCTCCCAATATTTCACCACCATCCCACCATTCCAATTGCCTTGTAGGCCTTCAAAACCAAAACCAAAACCAAAACAAACCCAACAAAAAATAGTACCTTGTCAACCTCAGAAACCATATCAGACAGCCAAAACTAATCCCAACAAAAAAAAAAACGAAGACCCAGATAGAGATTTGGGCTCACCTGCTGTGATATTCATCCCTATTAAGCAAAAGAATGAGTGGGTATAGAGGGTGAGCTCGCCATAGAAACACTGCAATACACATGTTCAATTTCTCTGTTAAAGAATCTCTGGTTTTTAGTACTTTACAAACTACTTGATCGTCCTCTTTGTTCTGTCTCGCCGCTCTGCTCTGCAGAGGTTGATTCCTCTACGGCACTGTCTGTTCTGTCCTCCAACCATATCTTGCCACGTGGCTTCTTGGGCCCCCATTAAAATATTGGATAATGACATGACGCACACAATGGGTCAGTGGTGGTGGCCGAACTTTTTCTCTTTTTCTTTTCGCTTTTAATAGATATTTTCCTTTGACATTGGATTGGAACTATGTATTATGGTATATGTTAAAAATAGTAATTTTGATCATGAAAATTAATTCAATCCATTTCGAATGGTTAAGACATTGTGATTTGGTTGGTGAGAAGTGAAATATGTGTCTTCTTGATTACCAAAAAAATAAAAATATGTGTCTTCCCATCCTAAAAGAGAGAAAAAAAAATCCTAATGTTTCTATAGTATTAATGTTTTGTCTTGATGTTGCAACTTCCTTTTTTTTCAATTTTTTTAAATAAATAAATATAATAAGAACTTAGTGAAAGTGTGAAACTACATTAAGATCTCCATGAATGGTTAAAAAACTTTTCGCATACATGTGAAGTGATATTCTAGTTAGAAAAAACACACGAGGTGAATAGCACCTTTACTAAACAATGTTAATTTTCTATGATTTTTTTGTATGAATAAGTAGTTTTTTTTTTTTGTCAGCCTCTAAATCAAATAATTTTTTTTTCGAGTGTAGACTAACTAGAAAGAAGAGACTATTTGTCATTACTTTTCTGCTTTGTTTTTTAGCTTATTTTTTTATGTACAATTTTTTAAGTATTTACTTTTTATAGAAACAACCATATTTTAACGAACTTTTAACTAAAAAGAGGTAAAATGTCAAACAAGTTTGAGCCAAATAGACGCATATGTACTTTACTTAAGCTACTATTAAAACATGTCATAGGATGGATAAGTCAAAAAACAACAAAAAAATATTTATGGTCCTGTTCATAAACAAACCTAAGAAAAAAATTAGTACAGCAAAAGAAGGAATTTGAATCTTAATTCCTCTATTAAAGAAGAACAAACTGTACTGCTAAGTTATTCATAAACAAACTAATCACTCTAAACTCAATGTATGCACATAGGTATATCCTATATTTATTAAGAATTATTCATGATATTCAAGATTCAAACTTTCTCTCCTTATTGTAAATAACTAATTATAATTTTCTTTTTAAAAAGGTACATCTTATATTTATCAAGTTCATTCCAATATATATTAATCATTCTTGAGCCTAAACATATTTATTCATCAAAACTTAAAAGTGATTCAAAAATTAACTTCAATATATCTAAGAACAAAGTTTGACGATAACTCTGTTCAATAATTTTTTTTTATTAGATGTGAATTTTAACAAATCCACCATTAAATTACATTTTTTTTCTCATATCATCCATATTTACAAAATTTCCATAAAATCAAAAATCAATAACTATACTATCAATAAAATATTTAAATTTCAAGTCTTTATAGATAAAAAATTATACATAAAATATAAATTTATTGGTTAAATAGTAAATAATATCTGATTGGTACAAAATTTAACATATGCCTTGGTAAACATAATCATGTTTATATTATAAAGTTCCAACTTTGATTTTTTAGGAAATAAAAATTATTAAAAGGAAAGAAGGAAGGATTATCCTAAAATCCCATTGTTTTGTCTTGATTCTTCACAACAACACGTGTTAAAGTAGGATAAAACCCGTGTGAGTGAATATCACGTGATTGGCATGCACCCCTCAGACAAATTAAAATATTAAAAAAAAAAAAAAGAGAGAAAAAAAAATTAAAATAAATAAAAAAATTAACACCCTGTTTGTTTGTCTGTCTCTCCCTAGAGAGAGAGAGAGATAGACTTTCAGAGAGAGAGAGAGATAGAGAGAGAAACAAAGAGAGAGAGAGAGTGAGAAAGAAAGAGAGAAGCAGAGAAAATGGGTAAGGTAGTAGAGAGGAAGAAGAAGAAGAAGAAAGGTCGTCCTTCTCTCTTAGATCTTCAAAAACGCACTCTCAGAGAACAACAACCCCAACCACCACAACCACCACAACAACAACAACAACAGCAACAGCAGAAGCGAAATTACAACTCTGCCCCTCATTCCTCTCCTAATTACCGAACTACCCCTCCTCCTCCTTCTTCCGCCGTTCCTCTCCGCCGATCCACTCGCCGTAACCCTATCCCCGACGAAGACGAAGACGAAGATGAAGAAGAGGAGTCCAACTCGAACTCGAACTCGAACTCGAACTCCGACGATAACGGCAACGGCAACAACGGCGGAAACGGAAACGAATCGGCCGGCGGCGGGAAGAAAAAGCGGCGGCGGGAGAAGAAGCTGAAGCTGGTTCTCCGGCTGCCTCCTTCGCAGAAATCCTCGCTCAATTCGGCGTCTTTGAATTCGTGCAACTCCGATTCCATCGCCGACGACGACAACGCCGCCGCCTCCGATTCCAACAAGAAGCGTAAGATCAATGCGATCGCTCGTGGATCTGACTCTCTCAAGGTATCGAATTTTTTCCGTTCAATTTCGCGCTTCCAAAACTGCCAATTTTTCCTCTCACAAGTTTCAATTTTTGAAAAAATTGCTTTTTTTTTTTTTTCTATTTGGGTTTTCAATTTCGCGGTTGAAAGCGCGAAAATTCGTTATCTTTTGTTTTTTAAACGTTGACGTTATTTGAAAACTCCTTGAATTTCGCACCCTTTTAGAGAGAGTATTAGGACCTTGTATTTTGTGAAAGAAAGGGTTTGACTTGGTCCTATATCTTTGCAAATCAAAATCAACAAATTAAATTTCTGGGTGGAGGCAAAATTAGTGAATCACTTTTTTGAATTATATCTTTGGGATTGTTAAGAAATTTAATCAGTATTTATTTACTCAATCTTAATAATGATTTGACTGTCAAATCTCAAAAAAAAAAAGTGTAAATTTGTCTTATCTTTTTTTTTTTTTTTAATAATTAGTTTACAGTTCGTAACTGTATTTTCCCTTTTTGGGTGCTTTGAATGCCGCCTTAAAACTTTGCTTTTTTTTTTTTTTTTCCATTGCTACTTTGGTTTTTTTATTTTTGCTTTCACTACCCACAATAGAAAATACTTTCAATTTTCCCTATATGTTTGTTTCTTTGTTTTCATAGCTCATTATTTTGATTCTAATTGCTATTTTTGTTTTTTTCTTTGCACTGCAGGGTGAGAAGTCTATTTCTGGTGCAAACCCCACAAGCACCCACCAAGGTTTGCTTATAATCTGACACCCATTCGGTTAAAAAAGGAAAAAAAAATTTACTTTTTTTTTGTTTGTTTGTTGTTTTTTTTGATGATTAAGTGGATGATTATGTGTAGGGGGTCAGTTGGATTCGGGTCCCTCAACGCCTTTACCAGATAAAAAGCTGTTACTATTCATCCTCGAAAGGCTTCAAAAGTGTGTTTTTCAGTTTTCCCAGATTTGCATTTCTTTGATTACTTTGATGTAACTTTTGGTTTACACTGTGCTGAGGTGTTTTTTTTTTTTTGTTAAAATTTAATGTCAGGAAGGACACTTATGGTGTATTTTCCGAGCCCGTGGACCCGAGTGAGGTTAGTTCTGTTCTTGAGGGTGATAAATAATGCTGATGCATTAAGTTCTAGGACTTGTATTGTATGCTTTTATTTATGTTACTATTCTGAGATTTATGTATTTATGCAGCTTCCTGACTATCATGAGGTAATTGAGCACCCAATGGATTTTGGAACTGTGAGGAAGAAAGTTTCTGGTGGAGCTTATGCCACTTTGGAACAGTTTGAGGTTGGTTTGAACTCTTATGGTTTTGTTTTAGTTAGAATTATCTTCTAATTTTAGTTTACTAAGTTGCTAATTTACTGTAAATGCTCCAATTGGCATTTGGTTCTCTAAAGACGTGGGATTACTTTTGTCTTCACTCTTCCTTTGATTCCAGACTGAATGGATTGAGTAAAAGATGTCCAATTTGGAGTTGAAATTGTTCGTGTTGGCCATGCTTTGTCTTAAGTGTCTTATTGTCTGGAATGGCTATCGCCGGGTTGGCCTGCCATGCATTGCAACTGATTTAATTTAAGGATCTACTGTTGTTGGGATTGAACTTTGGAATATACTAAGTGTCCTTGATTCATTCCTTTTAAAATGCCTTGTTGCATATTTATAAGTTTAATGATCTTGTCGTCAGCTGTTGTGTTTTGTAGCTTCTGTAGAAGGAAGTTTCTGTCTCATTTTTTCTTTGTAGCAATGGTGTAAATGTTTGCACTATATTCATTTAGATATTTATCCAAGCTGTAGTTTAATAATTGAATCATGATCCTGTCCAGATTAGCATTTAGTAATCTACCATGCGTCCCATGCTTTGTAGCTTTACAAGCTGCATTCAAGTCAACGAGTTCAAGTATGTAAAATTTGGTTTTCATACTAACCAATGTTACTCTTTTGATTAGTACTAATCAATGTTACTCTGAGTGAGCTTTACCTCTTAAAGATCTGTTAATCATAATTTTTCCTTGTTTCTACTACTCGCTAGGAACTGTTTTGGCTTTAGAACGAGGACACCTCTAGACCTTAAGTCTGTTGGTAAAGGATTTTGGTGGGCTTGGACCTAGGTTAGATCTTATCAATTAAAGAATGAAAATAAAAGGTTTTAGAATTAATATTGCTCGGTATACAGAGTCTAACTAAAATTTCCAACGTGCACAGCATACTACTCAACTTGTTTACATAGTTTTTGACTGTTGGAGAATCCCAAAACAAGCTGTTTATATAATTCTTGTCCATTTGCAGTTTGTTTGTCAATCTGCTCATAGGAAGTAGAAGCTGACGTGCAAGTATTTTCTTGCAGTCTTTGCATTAGATTGTAGCATGTAATGGGAGATTGGATTTGTGTGAAGGAGCTTCACAGGGTCACATTAGTGTTTTATTCGAATCACAAGAGACATCAGGATTAATGTGATGCTTGCCATAATTGATGTGTTGTGGGAGGAATAAATGGGAGGACAATCACATTGCAAAAGTTAGGCTGCACCATGTGTCAGTTAATGCATTTTGGTTTATAGACCTTGCATATGCAGCGTATATTACGGTCTTCCTCTTTTGCATGTATAAGGGAATCTACAATTATGAGAGCAATGTGCTAAGCATGTCAGATGTATGCTATGCATACATAATGTTAGTGATTAGCGGTAGTCTTTGCCTATTCTTCTTTTAGCATCATTGCTTTCTATCTTGTATGGCTGACATACCTCACACAGAGAGAGAGGGAGAGAGAGCGAGTCTCTTTCAGATGTTTCTGTTGGTTCAGCTGAAACAGTTAAAAATCTTTTTTAAAGTAGTCTTAGGCAAGATCTACTAGTAAACTTCTGCTATATATATATATATATATATATATGTATTATGGCTTTTTTATATATTGTTTTAGGCATTAATGTGCTGCTAAGACTTATCTCCATATATAATTGCTTGGTGGAAATAATAATATTTTACAGGTTTATATTTTATTAATTCTGGAAAGTCTTTTGATTATGCCCCTAGAATAATAGGCCAATGGCTTAGTGGAATGATGCTGTGGAAGTCATTCTTCATGCATATTTTGCAAGAATGCTTGAACTAAAGTTCCTGAATATTAACTTGATGTTCTTGTTGTGCAGAAAGATGTGTTCTTAATCTGTTCGAATGCAATGCAGTATAATGCACCCGATACCATATATTTTCGACAGGTGTGGTTTGTTTTAAGCTTCTATCTTGCCATTGTTAGGCCATCCTTTTGTGTTTGTCTGTAACATTCATTTTGTTTTCAGGCACGATCCATACATGAGCTGGCAAAAAAGAACTTTGAAAATTTGAGGCAAGAAAGTGATGATAATGAACCAGAGCCCAAAATAGTGAGAAGAGGCAGACCACCAACCAAGAATTTAAAAAAATCACTGGGCAGGCCTTCCTTGGAGCGTGCTGGCTCAGAGTTTTCCGCTGATGCCACTCTTGCTACTGGGGGAGAAAACAACTGGTCCAATGATCTGAGAAAAGGAACTCATCTTTCAGACAAATCTGCTTTGGCAGATTCATCTGGACGATTCCATGGTTCTCGCAATAATGATGTTTATACTAATTGGATGGTCGATAACAAATCTGAGAGGAATGATGAATTTCCAGGTTTGAAATTTGAGCATTGGCTTGCTTTTGGTTGTCCATTCACTACAATTCTCCTGCTTTGATGCATAAATCCACTTTTAGTGGAGGCTTGAGGCTTTTTTACTTACGTTACAGGTTCCACGATGAAGGGATATCAAATAAAGAATGGGAAGAAACCATTTGTACTTGATGAGACCAGACGGAATACATACAGGCAATCCCATCCATCAGCTAGTGGACGAGAGCCATCTGTGTTAGCTACTTTTGATATAGAGAGGAAGCAGCTAATGGCTGTATGTATCACATTAATGTTGAGCTTTCTTTTTAATTCTTAGAAGATGAAACTGATGCTACTCAGCCATGCATGAAATCCCTGTTGATTGATGGGAGATCTTAAAAAAAAAAAAATTCTAGAATGAACCAAGGCCAAATGATTTGAGTTACAAAAACTTACAAAACAATCACCAATAAAAAAAGATAATTGGATTTAACTGGTGTCACCCTTCAACTATGTTAGGGTCCTGTCCTCTAATATTTCTCTTTCAGGAATCATTACATAATCAGTATAAAACTCCTCAGAAGTGTTGCAGTCTCTGTTTGGTTGACAAATTATTTGGTTCTCTTATCTGACCCTGGATTTTGTTGGTTTGTTGACTTGGCTTTTATATGAATCAGGTAGGGCTTCATTCAGAGCAGGGGTATGCAAGAAGTCTGGCTCGTTTTGCTGCAAATCTTGGGCCCGTTGCTTGGAAAGTTGCTTCTAAAAGGATAGAAAGGTCTTTGCCTGCTGGCGTGAAGTATGGCCCTGGATGGGTTGGAGAAAATGATGTCCTACCACAGAGGCCACTGCTACTCCCTTCATCGTTAGCAGGGCAGCTATCACCATTGCTGCCATTTCCTGTTATCAAAAGTTCATCCTCTACTGCAACACCTTGTGCTGTTGAATCAAAGGGAGATGATTTTTCAGAGATGATGCCTGAAGGGAATAATTCGTCTGAGAAACATGTACCTTCTGCTCACTCAGCTTTGGATGAACATCCAAGAAAGCACCTCCCTCCGTCTGCCACCACCTCATCATCCCCATTTGCTGCAAATAAATCTCCTGAACCTCTGACAGGAAAAGCAGAAGTTGCTCAAGGAATAAATTCTAACTCTGGGATTAACATATTGAATAGCAGTACAGGTGCAATCAGGCCAAGGCCGTCCTTTCCAACTCACCAAAGCCCTGTAATTCACCTCGGCATGAATGGATTTAGTGGCTCATATGGGTTTAACATTGCTGCTCACATGGGGAAACTAATTGGAGCAGCCAGGCCTCCTGGTTTTAACATACAGTCGTCGCAGGTGCTTGACACAGTCTCCAGGACTAATACTAACTTCATCCGTCCGGCGACTGCAAACAGCCTTAACTCGGAAGACCCTTCAACAAATTCTGGCAGCTCATTGCCAAACTCTGGGAGTGAGGCATTGACTCCACCAATAAGGGGCCTTCATCCGCGGCCAACTTGGCAAGGGTTGTCACCACAACAGAAAACAGAAGCTAGATTGACACCACAACAGAAACCAGATTCGGTTCCACCTGACCTGAATGTCATATTCCAGTCTCCAGGATCCCCTAGTTCTAGCCGGGTTGATTCAGCACAGCCAGATTTAGCATTGCAGCTATGAGAATAATTCAATTTTTTTTCATCTCTTTTAACCATAGAAAGGTGGGTTTATGATTTGTTGCTCCTAGTTATGAGACCAACGGGGCTTCTAAATGTGGAGCCGATTAGAGCCGCACCTAATTGTATTGTAGAAGAGTGTAGGTTGTTCCTGTACAGATTAATGTATTCTAATTCTTAGGCCCACAAGGAAAAAAAAGGTTTCATTTGTAACGTTGGAAACCATTATTTAGCAAGAATTTGTTAGATAATGTAAGATGTTTATTTTATATTATAATCCTCTGTTAATTATAACAAATAGAAATTGCTTGAGATTTGATAATTTGTAGACTGCAACGTTGCATGCATGACGATGAGATTAATATGAATGTTTCACTGGTTTCAATATTTGATCCCACATAATACCAAGTCCGCTAAAAAGCTTCCTAACTTTAAAAGCAAAGAGTTAAATGGTTCAGGACCTTGGTACTTCTAATTTTGTTGCATACTTGCATGTACTTTTAGAACTTGAACACTGCATATAATGTGTTCCTAATTCCTTCTCTTCATTTTTTCCCCTATAATACATATAAGGTCATCTAATTATTAGTATCATTCTATAATTGAGTGTTCTTGAACAAATGGACTTTGTTTCATGAAATATGATTTTCAACATATATGTTTGCCTATTTGTTGAAAGTGTGGTAGACGGAAAGGGGAGGAAAAGTATTCTTTTGGGTGTGGGCCTTGCCAAAATAAACTCAAAAAACCCAAATAACCGACTCTTTTGGGACTCGCTAAACGCATTTTTCCCAAAAAAAAAAAAAAAAACCTCAGCTATGCCAAGAAATGCTTCACATGACCATAGGTGACTAGGTCCTGCTAGGATCTGCAATCAATAGAATTTTGAAAACTACTAGTCTGTCGTATGGGGGTGGAACATTACCAGTTGCACAGTGGGGATTGAGATAAAGCTATTCATGAAAAGCATGGATTAATTATTACAGGTCTAAGTTTCAATGTTATGAGTACTTGACCTGTGACTGCCCCATAATAGACAATTCTAACTGGCACTCAAAAATTGGGTTTCTTGATTTTGATATAGTCAATGCCTGCATAAATGAGATTGAGAAGTGTGTTTCTTAATGACCAAACACCCCAGAAGTGGGTCAATGGATTCAATGTTATACAAGCTATATTGAGGCTTCCTGGACTCTATTCACCAACCACCTGAAAATCCAGCATGCTGGTAATTTAGTCATTTTAATAGAATTGTTTATACAGTGGAGCCCAGCCCAATCAAGATTAGAAGTCCATATTATTTTCTCCCTATTTTAATAGAATTGTTTATACGGTTGTTATGTGTGGTTAAATAACAGTTTTTAAGTTTAAATTTTTTATTAAAAAATGTGTGGGTGAAAAAAAGTTATTAAGTTTAAAAAATTTATAAAAAAAAAACGTGTAGAAAAAAAAAACGTGTAATATTATTTAAAAATTAAAAATTATTATTTAAAAACATGCGGTAAACAGCCCTAACAAGTCAGACCAAAAATAGAGAAATTATGAAAGATAATATTCAGTCAAAGAAAGAAGCCATGTATTGTAGTGCCATGACTTTGACTTTTCTGTAGTAGTGTATGTGGAAAGCAACAACCCAAGGTAATTCCAAAGCCGTCAAGACTCTGTAATTCTTTTCTATGTGACCACCATTATTTTTTATGTAATTATTGTGGACATATTCTGGTAAATCAGATGGAATCTGTGCCTAGTTTATATTTTTTGTTTGGTTTGCTTTTTTTCTTTTTTTTTCTTTTTTTTTTCTTTTTTTTTTTAAATGAGATTCAATTAGAAGAAGAAAAAGAAAAACACCAATACTCTTTTACTGCACAGCAAAAGTCAAACATGATGGGTATGTTTGGAATTCGCTTATTTTGCTAAAATTGAAAATTTTTTGTTGAAAGTACGGTAGATAAATGTAAAAGTTAGTTAAATAGTACAGTAAGACCCGTGAATAGTACTAAAAAGTGCAGTTAGACTCATGAATAGAAGCAAAAATAAATTAAATAGTAACATAAGTTTGCTTTTTAGTTTAGAGTCAAACACACATGATGTTTCAAAAAAGAATATCCAAATTAGGTAAATTACTAAAATCAACCAAGAAATGAGGAGACTAGCAATAACTAGTAAGCTCTTTTAAAGAGTAACAAAAACGTTACTTAAACAAGAAAAGAAAAGAAAAGAAAAGAAGAAAAAGAAAAAAAGGGAAACACTTTTATCATAGTAACTCTTTTCCTATTAGAGCATTCTCATTGGGACTGCCAAATGGGATATGTAGGAACAATTTAGTATTAAAACCTAAAAACCATCCAATATTTGGACTTGTAAACCCCAAAAAAATTACAATTGTGCTGCAGTATCATCATAAATTTGTGATGATGCTGTAGCACAATTGTAAAAGTAAATAATACTTTTTTATTCCTCATCTTCCCTCGGTCTCTCTCTTTTTTGATAGATCAGTCCTCAGAGTTCCCCCACTCCCTCACATCTCTCTCTCTTGTGTTCAAAGCTTAACACCAGATTATCAAAAAAAAAAAAAAAAGCTTGACACCAGAGTTGTTTTAGGCTGTGGCGTGGATCGAGTGGGTCGAGATCAGCATGGGTTTGATCAATAGGTCAAGATTGGCATGGGTTTTGACGAGTGGGTTGTACAACAGTGGAGATCAGCGTGGTGGAGATCGGTGGGTGGTAAGATTGGCATGGTGGAGATTGATGGGTAGTGAGATTAGTGGATTGAGTTTTGATTTTGCTATGAATTTTGGGTCTTGATTTTGCTATTTGCTATTGATTTTGGCTAGATGGTGAGACTAAGTTTTGATTTTGCTCAGAGAGAGTGGAATCGAATTTTGTTAGGTTATTTTTTAATGGGTTTGTGGTTGGCTTGTGGGTTGGTATTTACTGGGATTGTGGTGCGTTTAGGGTCACAGTGGTGGATGTTTGGAAGTGGTGTGGTTGAGAGGATGATTGCTGTGTGGTTCTGTGGTTGAGAGAGTGACAGAGAGACATAAATTAGAAAGGAGAGAATTTTTTTTTTTTGGTTAAGTGGGGGAATTTCATTAAACTAACTAGCCATAAACGGCGAAGTAGTGGCAGTAAGCCTTAAGGAATACAAACCCAACGCCTCAGAATTTAAAATATTACAAAGTTCTTCCGAATAAGGAGAGTCTAATACAAAAAATGTCCTTGAAAAGTTGCAGCCTCCTTTGGCCAGATAGTCCGGACGCCTATTCACTTCCTGAAAGATATGGTTGATCTTGACTTGGTGGAATTGACGAAGGAAGTACTTGCAATCATTGATTAAAGAGGAGAAGGAGTTAATGAAATTTTTGGCAGAGTGCATCAAGTCCACTACAATTTTTGCATCTAATTCAACAAGTAATTGGGAGATGCCGAGCTAGGCAGCAAGCACCACACCATCCTTCAGCGCCCATAGCTCGGCAGTAACACTTAAGGCAAACCCAACACGTCTTAAGTATCCCTTAATCCACTCCCCACGATGATCTCAAATTAGACCACCCCCACCCGCCTTGCCAGGATTCCCAAGCAAAACACCATCAGAATTAAGTTTAAACCAGCCAATAGAAGATCTGTTCCAGCACACCTGAACTGTCATACTGGGAGTATTATAAAATGGTATAATATAATTGATAGAGTAATTTTTTAAGATGATAAAATAGGAAAGTATAGGATAGGGAGGCTCTTACTATTAAAAGTTAAAGTTAAATTCAGTGCTTTACTCAACCTCATCATATCTTCTTACCCTCAGATAGCTTTTTTTGAACTGAAACAGTACTAGTTATCACCTTGTATGAATATGATGCAGAAAAACTCGTAAAGTAACCTCGAATGAGTCAAAATAACTTTGTTTGAAACGAATCAGTGCTAGCTGTCAGTTTGTCACCTTGTATAATGCAGAAAATCTAGAAAACTCAAGTGAGTCAAATTGAAATAGCTCAATAAAATAAAAGTTTGTGATTAGTTCCTAATAAAAATGTAACAAATCTATATACACAGTATATTTCATATTTTATAGTTATTAGGGTAACAATTTGTGATTGTGACTGGTGTATAATAGACTGATGATTGTAAATAATAGTTTTATGTGAAAGTAATATAATACTAATCACAATTATTGATAATGTATTATGAAAAGATTATGTATTATGAGAAATTTAAAAATTATAATAAGAGTCTATAAATACAGTATATTTTATAATTGTTAACGTAACAATTTTTGATTAGTGCACAATAAGTTGTGAATGATGATATTATGTAAGATAGATATAAAATTAAAAGCCTGTGTTATTTATTGCTAAAAATTAAAAATTAAAAATATTATAACAAAACTCTTTTTAAATATATAAATAATACTATAAAATTCAGTTTTAATATAATTTCTTCTGAATTAGACAACTTATAAATTTCATAATCAGTGCACGAGACCAGAGACATCCAGCTCAAACTAATTACACTGCAACTATAGATGTTAGTGAAATGCGTCATGTCTCATGTAAAGTTAGAAATTTAAGGTAATTCCCAAACTGTTAATAGTTTGGTTTGAACTTTGAAGTGAAACAGTAAAAGCTGACAACCTATGTATGACGCAGAAAAACTTGTGCCTAGAAAATGACGAAGTTTCCTTTCCAACTACGTATTTTTTTTGTTTGTACTTTGTGTCCTCCTATGGCCATAATGACACTGTTGAATTTTAAGAAAAAAAATAAAAAAAGAAGAAGAAGAAAAGGAATTGGATTGAACATCTTCTCTCTGACTTGACCAAGCCCCTGTGAGCACGGCAATTGACTTAGAATAACGGTGTTAAAAGTCTGCATCAACGCGCGAAGCTTTAAAATGTTATAAAAACCCATTTCCTTTTCATAGTAGACTCAGTCATCGCGCAATTAGTGTATCACAGTAATTTTTTTATATTTATTCTAAGTTGAATGCCACAGTTTATTGCTTATTCTGGTGTGAATAGACAGACAAATGGTCATATACACAACCCCAGAAAGTAAGAGTCAGAGCCCAGAGGTTTAGACTTTAGTTAATTGGTAGATGGTGCAAGGAGAGAAGTTTCAAGCAAAAATAAATTAAAACCCATCTCAAGTTGTTGAAGGATATTTATCAAAATCACAGGAGTTGAATCTTGAAATAGCTCTGAATCATCAGCAATATCATAACAAAGACTACCGCAAATTTTGTGGCTCTTGCAGGAAGAGAATAGGTAGTTTCAGATGGGGAATTGTTGGGGTTCCAAAGCTGAAAACCCAACTCCCAGCACTACTGGTCGTCTAAGTTCAGGTACCCAATATAAAAAGTTGTGATTTTGATTTGTATATTCATCAAATTCTTCAATTTCTCATGTGGGTTTTCTTGTTTTTCTTTTCATGTTTCATAATCCCTCTTTTTTGGTCATAAAGTTGGTTTTTTTAATTAATTAATTATTAATAATATTGACTTAGTGATCAGTGACAAAACTCTCTGTTATGGATTTTCACTATTGTTTTTAGGACTATTTTGATCTGTCATTACAACATGAACACCTTGATTGTCTTCAATTTTGTCATGTGGGTTTTTAGTATTTTTCATGTTTGTTTAATTACAACTTCTTCAATCTACATGATAAGTTGATTTGGATGTAAGCTACTGTATGATCAACACCAAAACCCCCAGTTTGTAACATTGAATCATGTCATTTGGGTAATTCTAACAGGGACAGGGGCAGGGACATCTCAGGCAATCAGCAACATAACTTCTTCTAAGGGTAGTACCATCTCTGCAAAAAGCCAATTCTCAGCTGCTAGTGGGGATGAGGCTTATCCAGATGGTCAGATCTTGCCCACCCCAAACTTGAGGATCTTCAGTTTTACAGAATTAAAGGTTGCAACCAAGAATTTTAGACCTGATACAGTACTTGGTGAAGGAGGATTTGGACAGGTCTTTAAGGGTTGGCTCGAGGATAAGGGGCAATCCAAGAGTGGAAATGGGACGGTAATTGCTGTCAAAAAATTGAACTCCGAGAGCTTGCAAGGATTTCAGGAGTGGCAGGTAATTCTACCCAACTTGCTAGGGAAGAATATAGTTGTGAAGTTCATGTGTTTTGAATTCCTTTAGTCCTTTCAGTTGCACTTTTACTATGCTTCTTGTGAATCCATTTAGGCCTCTCAGTTACACTTTTACTGTGCTTCTTGTTGCAATATTCATCATTGCTTGTTTCTTTTTAATGTACCCTTCTCCACTTCTAGAAAATGATCATGCAAAAGGTAATTGGACAGGAAAGGTAGTTGCAAATAGTATAGACCACTTTCAATGGTATTCATGTAAGATCTTATTCACGACTTCTCTTTCTTGTTTGGGTTAATTGCAGCTATCCACCCAAAACTATAAGCTCATTGCAGTGTTTATGATCATTTTTTATTTTTCTTGCAATCAACACCCTGATTCGAGATCAATTTGTAATGTTTGCTACACTTTAAAATTAGAATCACACTTAAACAAATTAGTGGGCTGATCAGGTGGTGGGATGCTCTACTGTGTTAGTTTTCATTAATTTGCAGTGTCCACCTTAACCAACTCACTAATTTGTTAAATTTTTAACACTAATTTTGGATGGTTGGGTAAACATTGCTAATTAAGCTCAAATTAGTGTGTTGATTTCAAACATTTGTGATTCAGAGTGGATGTTGCAAACAACCCCATATGTTATGATGATAACATAATGAACCCTTTGATATATTATATCCAAAAAAAAAAAAAAGAACTGTTGGATATGTTATTTTGTTGCGTCTTAAATACCGTAAACAATTGCCTAAAGAAAAAAAAAAAGAAGAGAGAGGAAACAATGTATTCAGTTGTGATTTAGTTTACTTTGGCTGAACTGCTACTCCCTCATTGCCTCTGAGTCTGGGGTACAAAAAATTATTCTGGTTTATAATGATTAGTGCAGATGGTGCCTAGCATAACTAGTTTGAGTAGAGACCAAAGCTTTATGGAAAATTAATTACCTTATGTTGTGAATGCTTGTTCTGTATTAAATTAAGCCTGAGTTCTTGGTTTTCTAAACCACATCACCAATGCATTATTTGGAGTTTGGTTAGATGTTTCACTAATTTTCTTTATAATATTACATTCAAAGTTCAAACCATTTTAAATATGTATGCTTATCTCAGTGCTAATTTATTGGTGCAGTCAGAGGTGAATTTCTTAGGAAGGCTTTCTCATCCTAACCTTGTCAAGCTGTTAGGCTACTGCTGGGAGGACAGAGAGTTACTCCTCATTTATGAATTCATGCAAAAAGGCAGCCTAGAAAACCATCTGTTTGGAAGTAAGAGCTTAAAACATAATTGAATTCTATTACTGTCCATATGTGCAGGGAATGTGCTGTGAATGTGATTCACATATAAAAGTTCATTTGATTCACCGTACACTACATCTTTTATTTATGCAGGGGGGTCAGCTGTTCAGCCACTTCCATGGGATTTACGGCTTAAGATTGCAATTGGAGCAGCTCGGGGCCTGGCTTTTTTGCACACATCTGAAAAGCAAGTTATTTATAGAGATTTTAAGGCCTCCAATATACTGCTGGATGGGGTAAATTTCTATTGAAAAGTGAATAATGATCATACTACAAGAGATACACTAAGGAATGATATATTGCTACTGTCGCTAGCCCATTGATTATTATATCATCTTTTCATCTTGTTCACATTTCCAACCTTTATGCACACCCATTTTTCCCTTTGTGAACCCACCTCTCACAATTGATCCACCGCGTCATGGAATTAAAAAGTTTAAAAATTCCTTGGTCACAAAAAGAATCTCTCACAAATAAATTTTGAACTTGTCTAACTTTTGGTTTAATTGCAGTCTTATACTGCCAAGATATCAGACTTTGGCTTGGCGAAGTTGGGTCCATCAGCTAGTCAATCACATGTGACAACACGAGTAATGGGCACGTATGGTTATGCTGCTCCGGAGTATGTTGCCACAGGTATTATTTCTGCCAAAACTTTTGGACTTTTGGTGCTCTTAAGGTCAAATGAGGGTGAGGCTTAACCTTGACCTAAATTTTGGCAAACTTCAGCTACTTAACCCTGAATGTTTTAAAAGCTGTGCCATGACAATATGTTATGCTGATTATGCAGGGCATCTGTATGTCAAGAGTGACGTGTATGGTTTTGGTGTTGTTTTAGTTGAGATACTAACAGGTTTACGGGCACTTGATACAAATCGTCCAAGTGGGAAACATAATCTGGTGGATTGGGTCAAACCATATTTATCAGAAAGAAGAAAATTGAAACAAATCATGGACTCCCGGTTGGAGGGAAAATATCCATCCAAGGCTGTATTCCATATATCTCAGCTTGCTCTAAAGTGTCTTGCAGCTGAACCTAAGCACCGACCATCAATGAAGGAAGTTTTAGAGAAATTGGAACGCTTTGAAGCGGCCAATGAAAGACCAAGGGAACCTAGAAATCACGCTAGTCATCCTATGGTTCATCGACAAGGCCAGCAGCCATTGCACCATCGTTCTCCACTTCATCCAAGACTGGATGGAAATCCAGCCTACCAAAATTCCTCCCGAGTAAGGTGACTTGGATACATCTGCTACCTACAAGCATAATTCTTCACTTGTATGCTGATCATTACTCGTGAAAAACAACAATTCCCACTTTATTTTTTAATTTTGATTAATGTGATCTTTTGTAAGTTACAATGGGTATTATTATTTTACTGGTGACTTGTATGTATTGAATGTGTATTTAGCAGCGGGACTGTAATTATCTAGAAGGTCTGGTGAGTTGTACTTAAGGATGTGTTACTAAGTTATTAGTTTTGTTTCCAAAGCCTGCACATTATATATCGGGATCCATTAATTTGAATATCAAGAATTCTTTCTTCTCAAGCTTCTCATTCTAGTGAGTTTTTACATTTTCTAGCTTGGAATTATTAAAGTAGTGAAGAAAAGAAACTTGATTAGCATCATCTTATCAGTAGTGTGAAAAATATACTTGTATGCTTTTATAATATTTTTATACAACCATGTGGAGGATTGAGGAGCTGTGTTGTGCTTGTGGACCCTTTTGGTTCTGGTGATGATTCATTTTTGTCAAAGAGACATGAAGATCTCATTCTTTCTGAATGCATGTCATGCATCTGAATTTTGAGTTAATTAGTAAAACCCATCTGATCTCACTGCTCCTATTTTTAAATTGAAGAGCATCACAGAGAGTCTTATTTAATGGCTTCTTATATCGGATAGAGGTGTGTTTCTTATATGATATCAGCAATAGAATGGGCTAAACAATTCAAAGAACCCGATACATGGAATGCCGGCATAGCCTTGAAATTGAGGTTGATTTGAGGATTTTAAAAATATTGCTACTATAACTCAACAGCACATAAAAGATTTGAGTTTAGAATTTTTTTTTTCAATCAAAAGCACTTGTGATATTATGAATTTAAAATGCCATTATACACCTACTTTATTTAAATTTGTATATTTATATGATATCTAAAAGTTTAAGTGTGTCACTTATTGTTCTGTCACTCTTGTTAAGCCACATTTACGTAGCATTTAGGTCTATTTCAGTCCACTTTAGTCCATTTTGTCTAGTTTGGTCTCTTTGGTCCATTTTAGGTTAATTGAATCTTAAATTGATTCTTTTTGTAGGTTTCCTTTTTCAGTTTTGGACTCAAAATTTCATATTTTTATTCTTCATTTTTGGGTTGAAAAAGTATGAAATTTTGTTCTATTTGGACTAAACTCTTTAGTTTTGGGCTAAAAATACAAACAAAATAGGTATTAAAACTTAGAGAAATAGGTCCTAAAAAAGCAATAAAAATTATAAATATTCTTAAAAATGCCTTAAAATTCAAGTTACAGTAATATAGACATTATACTTATATTTAGATTAATGTAACATTTTACATGTGTTCCATGGAATTGTGATGTACATTTTTTTTTTATTCTTGAATATATTCAAATTAGTCAACTGATTATGGTATATTTAAAAAAAATCATTTTAATAAAAATTTTCTCCATTTATATAAAACAATATTATAATTATATAATTTAAATCTATTTATTAAATTACGTTTCATACACACACACACATTACTATATATTGTTATTGAATACAAAATACATTATATGTTCTATTACATAAAACTTATAAAATAGAAATTATTTTTAAATAACACACACAATATTTAATTTATAGTTTTAAATTACATTTTTATATAAAATAATTATATTACATTTTTCCACACGCATCGCGACTAGTATTTACTATTTATAAAAAAAAAACTAAAAAAAAAACCTCGATACTCTATAAAAGTTACTTCAACTGTAAATTGAAATCCAAAATTTTCTCTTAAACGCATCTCTCCAAATGAATCATAAAAGAACTAAGAGCGAGCTTAATAACATTATTATTAGTTCCAACAAACATGTCTATTGATAAAAGTGAACTTGGAAAAATGAGGAAGAGAGGGTGCATCTGTTGATCCTTATTCTTTAAGTTTAACAACATTTCTCCTCAACTCTTGGCTCTTCACATTGTATATAAACAACTTTTGCCAATGTACTATCAGGATTTCTACTGGACAGGACTTGTCGCTTTGGTATATTGCAAGAGGTAAAAAATCATCACTGATAAACTCTTCAAAATTTCTTGATCCAAATATGTTTAACCCAATGCCTCAAGAAGAGCCAAAAATCAAATCCATCTCTGAAAAGTTGAGTAGCATAACAAAGAACTTCATTGAAAGCTAATAACTTGCAATTGAAGCATATGTTGGGTTTGCATGGCAACTCAATTCCTTCCCTAAGCTTCACACTTGATATGTCTATTGCTGTAATATCTTTATCACTTTCTTCAATACTTTCTGCTATTCAATTCAAAGCCCCATTACAGACAATCTCAAAACAAGTTATGGAATAACTAGGAAAGATTACTTGTAAAGAACAGCTCAATTGCCTCCAAGTAGCATTTTCATTTACTTCATCATCGTTACCATCCATAACACATATATGACACTAGAACAAATTCTTAGGCAAACTGCCTTGTACTTTTGGAAGGACACATCATATGCTAGTGAATAGTAGCTCTTTGAACTCATTAGTCATTTAACCAGTGCTACTATTATAGACAATTAGACATGGATATCATTGCCAAATATAGATTTGGGAAGTATTAGCCCATCATAGGCATCTTCAATATCAACAATTATGCAGCAAGAGTGTTGTACTATTTTACTATCAAATTGCCATTGTTTACATTAAAAGCAAAGGATTCAGACCTTGAATTTTTTTTTTCAATGATGAATACCCACTTAGATATCATTTGTATATCATTAAATTATGGACCTTGACATAGTATGTGTGAGGATACTTCCCCAATTAATCGGATTTATCTGCTTTGGGGAGCCAGTCCCTCATGGTTTATCGGCTCAAGCGACGAGAGAGCGTACGGATCTTCACCCTCTGGGGGCTTTACACCGCAATCCCACATCGGCAAGAGTTCCCTCCCACTCATGGTTTATAAGCTTCTGGAGCAACCATGGTGGTAGTGGTACACTCATGGTCGCTCCAGAAGCTTATAAACCATGAGTGGGAGGGAACTCTTGCCGATGTGGGACTGCGGTGTAAAGCCCCCAGAGGGTGAAGATCCGTACGCTCCCTCGTCTCTTGAGCCGATAAACCGTGAGGGACTGGCTCCCCAAAGCGAATAAATCCGATTAATTGGGGAAGTATCCTCACATTAAAATGTGGTAGTGGTACACTCATGGTCGCTCTAGAAGCTTATAAACCATGAGTGGGGGGGAACTCTTGCCGATGTGAGACTGCGGTGTAAAGCCCCCAGAGGGTGAAGATCCGTACGCTCCCTCGTTGCTTGAGCCGATAAACCATGAGGGACTGACTCCCCAAAGCGGATAAATCCGATTAATTGGGGAAGTATCCTCACAGTATGAATCACAAATCATTCTAAACCAACTTTTTCCAACCCTTTGGATAAGGCTTTCATCCAATGGTCTTGCTAATATTTCAAAGATGACATCTTGATCCAGAAACAACAATATGTGAGAATTTGATTCCTTTTCCATGCTCAGCTCCACCACTAAAGTTTTCTTAAAAACTGCAAATTGGGCACACATTAAAAAAATATGCGTTACACAAAAAAGAAGAAGAAGAAGAAGAAGAAGAAGAAGAGTTTAGTGCGTCCATAAAAACACATTGCCAAATAAACTTTATTCTATCCTCCCTATGATTGGATCATAAAAACCATTTATTTACAGGAATTTTTAAAATAATATATTATTTAAATATATAGGTTGTATACTTGTAGTTATTTTTGCAACAATTACGTTAAGTACATAATAGTTTTCACAATTTCACTCTCAAGAGATAGCACAATTGATTGAAGATCACGCATTATGAAATAGAAGTCGTTACTTTGAATCTCTCGTTCCCCATTCGCCTTGCCTAAAACTTATTAATCAAAATTTATATATAAAAAAGATTGGTTCACATATCATTGTCATGGAAAAATAAAATAATTGGATATGCCTTGACCCTCTATATAATGGCATCAAATTTTTTGCCTTTACAAAGTTTTAATATCTCACGTTACAATTAGTGTTTTATGTGATGTGATGTGGAGTTGATTTGCTCCTAGAAAACATGACCTAAAAGCGTAGAATATGATGAACTTTTTTTTTGGTTTTTTATATATATAAACGATTGCAATGTGATAAACTTGTGTAGCCTAATACTGATTTACAAAGATCAAACTTATTCATGATTCATGATAGGGTGGTAGCAAAGACTAGAGAGTATTAAGCATTTCATTATTCTTTATGACTAAATATATACATGAATTGTAAAGAGTTTTATAGCTCAACTGTAAATTTCTGAGTTCATATTTCTCCTCTCAACTATTCTTACGTGACTTGACAATCTCAATATAATAGAATACCAATTGGATAACCAAACAAACCACCAACAACTTTTTCACAAGAAACAAAAGATATACCTCCCTCCTTTGCCTTGTATTCTTTTCTAGATAGACTCCATGTGTACATGAATATTTCTGGGAGAGGCATCGTATGGGAAAGAAATCATATGGATCTAACAGTAAGTCAGTAACACATACTCCTTAATAGGTGCTTGCTAACCTAATCTTTTGGTCCCTCTACTTTCAGAGGTGACGGAAAGCTCAACAATAATGGTGTCCGTGCTAACACTATCATAATTAAATATTTTGCCTTAAATAAATTGCGCATTATGTCACCTCTTGATGAAGTTATTCATGAATAATACTAATTAGTAATCAAATTTTACTACAAAAATTTTACAGATTGACATGTTAGTCAACATAAATAATGTCACGTCAACAAATTATACATAAATTTATTACTATTTTTATAGCAAAATTACAATTTAAACTCTATAATTTTAAAAATAACAAATTAAAATCTAGAAATTTGAAAAGATAATAAATAAAATCCATAGTCTATTTTAATTAAACTCCAAACACAATGTGGTTATACTTAAATGAGCTAAGATTTAATTGGTTACTTTTTGAAATATTTAATTTAATTCATTACTTCTAGGGGTAATTACACTAAACCCACCTGTGATTTGGCCCAAAATCACTTTGCCTACCCGTGGTTTAAAAAAGTGTCACTTTACCCACCTGAGATATGTTCCGTTTGTTTTTCGTAACCCACCTCTGTTAAAATCAAGGATAGATAGGTATTTTTGCTCAAATTTTATGTATCTCTCCTCCCAAAACAAAAAATAGCACAAAAATGCAAGAGAAACAAGATCAAAAGGGAGGGTTTTGTGAAAATTAATATTTGGATGACAAGAATGTGATGATCGCTGTGTCTCAAGGTGTGGTGCCTGTGTTGGTGAAATTGCTTGATTCAAGCTCGTTCGAGATGAAAGAGAAAGTTGTGAGTTTGATTTCAAGGATTTCATTGGTGGATTCGAGCAAGCACGTGGTGATTGCTGACAGTCTTTTGCTTTTGAACCATTTGTTGAGAGTTTTGGACTTTGGGAGTGCTTTTGCTAAAGAAAAAGCATGTGTGGCACTTCAAGTTCTGACCTTTAGCAAAGAAAACGCACAAGCTATTGGTTCTCGAGGTGGGATTTCATTGTTGTTGGAGATTTGTCAAGTGGGTACTCCTGGTTCTCAAGCTTTTGCAACTGGGGTTCTGAGAAATCTTACTTTGTTTAGTGAAATTAAAGAGAATTTCGTTGAGGAAAATGGGGTTGGTGTTCTTTTGGGGGTTGTGAATTCTGGGACTGCTTTGGCTCAAGAAAATGTAATTGGGTGTTTGTGTAATTTGGTTTTTAATGATAAAAGTTTTAAGCTTTTGGTTTTTAGGAAAGATGGGGTTCAGTGTTTGATGAATTTCTAGGACTCTAATAATAATAACAATAGGGTTCTTGAAGTAGCAGTGGAACTGTTATATTACTTGGCATCTTGTCAAACAATTGCTGAAGTTATTATTTCAGAAGGGGTTATAGGTAGGCTTATGGGGGTATTGAATTGTGGTGTGTTACGTGTGAGAGTTGCGGTTGCTAAAGATGTTTATGAGTTGGGATTTAGTACTAGAACCTGAAAAGAGATTGGTGAGTGTGGGTGTGTTGGTTGGGTATGGGTTTTGAGGAGAAGCACGGTGTTGGTGAGTCTCTCTGATTACTTCCTTCTTTCAAAACCCTTCCTTTTGATCTTGTTTCTCTTGCATTTTTGTGCTATTTTTTGTTTTGGGAGGAGAGAGACATAAAATTTGAGCAAAAATACCTATTTACTCCTGATTTAAACAGAGGTGGGTTACGAAAAACAAACGGAACATACCTCAAGTGGGTAAAGTGACACTTTTTAAACCACGAGTAGCAAAGTGATTTTGGGCCAAGCCACAGGAGGGTTTAGTGTAATTACCCCTTACTTCTAAAATTATACTCCTATTGATTAATTTGTTAGTCCCTAAGATTTAAACTGTATATTTTTCCCCCTTTTTTTTTTTCCTTATGTTGGCTTCAAAACATTGACACATTAGCATGTATAGTTGAATTTGTATTATCCATACCATTAAACATCACTTAAGTTTGTAATTTGGTGGATTACTATACTTTCATCTCATATAAGAATAAGTCCTACATGTTGGCCAAAATGAAAAATTATTTTATATATTCAATTTATCGATTTATCCCTTCACTTAAACATGGATTTTATATTCAAGATGCATAGTAAATTTGTGAGTTTTTGTTAACTCAATTGGTAAAGTGATTAAAATACTTTGAATTAGATTTTGCCTAATAAATATCATTAGTGTGATGTTGCATGCATTTGAAATATTGGATACTTTTTCTATTTACACAAAGACAAAGTATAGTAATAGACTAAAGAGTTTTGCTTGATTCTAATGCCCTGTAAAGCAATATGGGCATGACACATGTCCTAAACTAATAATTTATCGGCTATTCTCCCATCCAATCCTCTATAAAGCAACATGACCATAACATGTATCCTAAAATGATCAGTTATTAGGCTATGCACCCATTCAGTGAATGCGAGTATTGAATGAAAAATTTGATTGGCAAATTGTACAACGAGTGTTTTGGTAATTATAGAATACTTCTAAAGTAGAATAATTAATAAATAAATGTGTTCTCCTACTTATTAAATATAATGTCCCATGACCAGTTACATCAAACCCATGCATTTGACATGTGTCACCATTATGAAAGGTCTAATGTTACCATTATGATGGTTCATTGCAATTAGACACTAGTGTGTTTGGATACTGCTCATTTTGTAGAAAACCAAAAACAATAAAAAATGCTTTTCCGGTTACTGTTCATAAATGAAATTACTGTTCATTTGTCTATTTGCAGTGTTCATGTCCCATGAACAATGCAAGAGGCATTGGTCCAAGAAAAAAGAAGAAGAAGGGCAAAACGCAGGATCATTTCAACTATCCAAATGCTCACTGGGTAAGAAGAATATGCTTATATGGTACTCTCCAAATATTGTGTAATTTTCTATGTTCTTACAAACTAAATGTGCTCGTACAATGCACTTTAGCAACACCCACACCTCCTTAATCAACCAACGCGCTCTGAAACACAAACAAGAAGAAAGATCAACACGAAGAAGAAAAAGAAGAACCAGAAGCCAAAAAGCCAAACCTAACTCATACATAAACACAGACTCTCTCTCTCTCTCTCTATATATAACGGAAGCTAGTGAAAAACCATTCCCAAGCTTTCATTCTCTTCAAATACTCATCTTCATCTCACTGGAAAATCAATCATCTTTCTAATCTTTTCTTTTCTTTTCTTCTTTTTCCCATTTTCAAGATTTCATTTTTACCCTTTATTTCACTTTGGTTTTTCCACTTGTTCTACAATTTCAAATCCTGTATTGAATTGAAATTTTAACTCTACCACCACTTTGTTAGATCTCCATGTTCACACTGTGAATTCGTTTGCATTTTCTTTTTTCTTTTTCTAGGGTTTTCACGCCATTGATTATGCTTATTTGGATCAATATCACTGTCTTTAACTTCAAAATCAAAATTTTGATCAGACCCATTAACCATTAGTGGATTGATTAGTTTTTAAACTCTTTATTATTGTTGTAGATGTTGTGCAATTTGGCTTTTGTAAAAGCAAATGTATCAAACCCTTCACCATTGTAAGTGGCACACTATAAATTTACTTTCTTTTTATTTGTTTGGGTGTTTTTTTAAAAATTGATTTAGTTAGTTTCTTTATGTGTTTGGTGGTGTTCTTGGTTTTTAAAATTTGAATTTTTTTTATGCGTTTCAATCGAAGAGAATTCAATGAGTTTTGGCCCTTGTATTATTGCAAACGATGCCTTGCAGGTAAGGTTTCAATCTCAATTCTTCTTGGTTCTTACTTCTATGATTTATGGATTGCTATAGAGTTAAACCATGGTGTTTCATAGCTTGGCATTAAAAGCTTTTAGCTTCATTGTCAATATTGCATACATCATTGTATCATTAATAATTTAGAGTGTGTTTGGATGAGCTTAATTTGTTTGTTGAAAGTACTATAGAAAAGGAGAGGGAAAAGGGGTTTCTTTTTGGTGTGGGCTTGCCAAAATAAGCTCAAAAAGCCCAAAAAACTTGCATTTTTCTGCGTTTGCGAAATGCACACTAGTGTAATTTATACACACTTTTTAGTGATGCCAATTGGGCAAGGTTTCTTATAACCTCATTCCCATAAATTGTACATTAGTGTATTATTGACTATTTAGTGTAATCTATCAACACTTGTTAACCTTCTAAATATAAGATGTGCTTGTAAATTTTCTAGACGATGGGGCTTGGAAACTCTAGAAAACAAGTAAAGCAAAGATGTGCTTGTAAATTTAATAAATCTTTTTATTAAATTACGTTTTCCATACACACACACGCACACATATGTGACTATATATTTATATTGAATACAAATTACATTATATGTTCTATTACATAAAACTTATAAAATAGAAAATATTTTTAAATGACCCGCACTATTTAATATACAATTTTACATTATATTGTTATATAAAATAATTATATTACATTTTTTCACAAGCATCATGAGGGTTTGCGACTAGTATTTACTATTTATAAAGCTTATATCCATCCAAAAAGTTCATTAATAAAAAAATAATTTTAAAAAAACCTCCATACTCTATACAAGTTACTTAAACTACAAATTGAAATCCACAATTCTCTCTTACACACCTCTATCCAAATGAATCATAAAAGAAATAAGTGCGAGCTTAATAACATTATTATTAGTTCCAACAAACATGTCTTTTGGTAAAAGTGAACTTGGAAAAATGAGGAAGAGAGAATGCATCTATTGATCCTTATTCTTTAACCACATTGCTCCTCAACTCTTGGCTCTTCACATTGTATATAAGCAACTTGTGGCAATGTAGTATCATGATTTCTACCGGACAAGACTTGTCGCTTTGGTATATTGCAAGAGTTAAGAAATTATCATTGATGATGAAACTCTTCAAAATTGCTTGACCCAAATAGGTTTAACCCAATCCCTCAAGAGTCAAAAATCAAATTCATCTTTAAGTTTGAGTAGCATAACATAAAAGAAAACAACTAACTTTTTTAATCCTCTTAATATATAGAGACAATTTAAACTGCTCTTAATCTCTATTTAGTTGTGTTTTTTTTTAATTGAGCGTGAGGTTTTTTTTTTAAGAATAAAATATTAGAAACATGATTATTTAGTTGTTTTTTTTTTAAACTGAATGTGAGGTCTTTTTTTTAAAGAATAATTTATTAGAAACGTGTGTGGGTTAGTGAGAGTGATCCTATTTTGTAGGTAATGTTTTTTTTTTTTTTTAAATTATCTAAAATTTAGGAATTTTTTAATTAGTAATTTTACATGTCTAACTCTACTAGTTAAGATTTATAAACTGGTAAATTTGAGGGTATTTTGGGCATTGAAATTGAAGAATCCAAACAGGGAAAGCCCCTTAAATAGTAATATAGAAGTATAGATAAAAATTGGATAGGATAATCAATTATTTACTTTTTAAAAAATAAAATAAAATTCTTTGCTAAATTTTTTTCTAATCTCTCCCCTTCTCTCTCCTTAATAAGGTTGTTTTATATTTTTCAAGATAAAATTTTGCTATCAACGAGTAAGGGACATGACACCAAAATAGCATTGAAATCATATATTTGGGTGTGAATTTGTTCATTTTTTTAGAGAAGCTTTATGATACTTTTGGTCATATTAGTGGTTTTTTTTTTTTAATTTATTTATTACAAGATACAATTTTTACTCTAGCATAATCTAAGTGTATATGTGTGAAGCTCCCTTTTGAAGACTTAAACTCCGGTCTTTACCCCCCACACTCCATAAACATTTATACTTGTAGAGTGAATACTGCACCAAGTGCGCGATGGTTCGTATTAGTGGCTCTAAGTGTGCAATTTTTAATCTATCAAAAAATGTAAACCTCACATTGAAATAAGGGAAAAATTATAGCATGAATCCCAAAAAATAAGCTAATTAAAGAATGCAAGTGCTATACATATCAATAAACTAGAGATAATAAAGAAATTATTTATTTTACAAAACAAAGAATTACTAAGGAGTTGTGCATGTGATTGCATGCAAGTTTTAACTTCTCCTCTCACCCAAACTCAACTAACACCAAACTGCGATGTTTTGGCCTTTATGCAATCCACTAAAAAAAGTCACCCTGTATTAAATGCTTTTAAAAAACAAACACATGGCTGTTGTGTTTTTTATTTTTATTTTTTTGACCACGTTAGAAATTAGTGCAGAGAAAAGTCTATAATTAAAAAGAAAAAAATACAATGTAGAGAGTTGTGAGAAAAAAAAAAAGGTTCAAACACCAAAATAACACAATAAATAAAAATATTAAAAGTAAAAATGATGCACCGATTCTTAATCATAGCATGTGTAAATTTGTAGTGGTTAGTGGGTTTAGCAACCATAAACAAATTCACTGTAAAAGAAAAAAAAAGTAACTATACCTTGAAGAAAAGTTACATACCTTTTAATGAAATAAAACAAGGTTTGTGGAAAAAAAAAATTCACTTCAGCTGTAGCAATCAATAAACATGTTTTTCTCTTCTAGTTTCTGGCTTATTTCTCTCTTTTATTCAATTAAACCACACTCACGCTACTTTTATACAAAGAAGTAGCTACTGACTGTAATTGTATTTCAATTAGGAATAGGAACAATAATCTTTGATAAACGACTAAGAAGAGTTTTTGTTGATGTGAAGCTGACAAAAATTCTATTTCAACTAGGAATAGGAAGAGTTTTTTTTTTGCGAGAAGTTTTATTGAGAACTTTTATTGTACACGTAACAGAGTAATGTGAAGTGTTTTTGTTTGTGAGTATTTCTATTTAGATAACGTGGGGAAGGTAAATAGGTGGGGAGTTTCTTAAGCTATTGAGTATTTTTTGGGTTGGAAGGATTTTTTTTTTCCTTAAATGGGTGGGAAGGTATTTTAATGTAGAAGTAGGAATTTATTTAGGAGAGACGTTTTATGCTATAGGTTTGTTTTTATTATTTTTGTCAATTTACTATTTTAACCTCATTTCTTTTGTTTTAAGTTAATTAAATTAGATGTATTTTTTATAGTAAAAAAGGCAATAACTAACTTTCTAAATCCTCTTAATATATACTAGCCTCTGAGCACGCGCGTGAACACATACTCAGAGACTCTTCTATTTTTTTGAGTAAAAGTTAATAATTTGCATAAATTATAATTTGGTGTTAATATATTTTTCAATCACAAAAAAAATTTAGGGGTGTAATGAGTGCTAAGCATTTGTGGTGAAATAATTTTACGTGACGTGAGTAGTTGCTCAAAAGCTAGTTTTTTTTTTTTTTATTATAAATTTTATGTGATGTGAATATTTTTTTTATAAAATTTTTATGGAAGTTTTTTTTTATTGGAACTGTTGGTATTTTTTTTTTTTTAATAGGAGCTGTGAGTGGATAGCATTTCTTTCTTATTTTTGGTTAGAAATGCGTGGTAGTGGGGCTGGGAAGTGGGAAGTGTGAGGGTAGTAGGAAAATTTTAGTTGATTTACCATTTTAACCTTATTTCTCTTTTTAAAGAATAAGAATAGATTAATTAAATTAAGGGTATTTTTTACAATAAAAAAAAAACAATAACTGACTTTCTGAATCAACTTAATATATACACAAATATATAACATTATATATAAAATTATTTAAAGGGCTTCCCCTGTTTGGATTCCTCATTTTTGAGTTCAAAAATGTCCATACACCCCTATGTTTAAGTAAAGACAAAACTCCTATAAAAAAAAAAAAAAGTAAAGACAAAACTAAAGAATAATTTTGTAAAAATACAACTCTAACTCTCACTAATACATTGCCCAAAATACCCCCATCATACCCACCTACAAGTTTTCAACTAATAGAGATAAATATCTATACTATCATTTAAGGGGTTTCCCCTATTTGGATTCCTCTTCTTTTTTTATTTATTTATTTTATTTTTAGTTCAAAAATGCCCTTATACCCACATGTTTAAGTAGAGACAAAACTAAATGTTAATCCAGTAAAAATACAACTCTAACTCTCACTAATATATTGCCCAAAATACACTCATCATACCCACCTATAAGTTTTCAACTAACAGAGATAAATATGTAAATTAAAAATCCTATACTTTAAGACCCATAAACTCACGTACACTGCCAGTTTCTATCTCACTTTCTATCTCTTATTCTTCTTCAAATTGAAGACATTTAATTTAGCTCTACATCCTCCTTTAATTTTCTTGAGATTGAAGACATTTACTGTTAGAGGCTCCAACAATTTTTTAGGTTCTATCTTTTCACGGTGGCTTATTATCGTGGTTGACTTTAAGATTTTAAATAGGAGAGTTTGTGCTTGAACTGGTTTCTTGAAAAAGAATATTGGTAACCTCCTTTTTTGAGTTTTTTTTTTAGAATTTACGGTATTTTTATTAAGAGAATTAAGCTACTTGGATGAGAATTAAGACTGATTGGTTTTGCATTTATGTGTATAAATATTGGATAAGATTCAATTCAACAAGACTCTCTATTTATGCGTGCAGGTACTTATATATTATTCTTCTCTATTTTGGTCCAAGAACTTAATATTTAATGTGATTTTAGATTGCTAACACTTTTTCTGGTTTTTGGGTTATAGATTTGGTGAACAATATTGGTACAATTGCAATGTCTGGGACCAAGGAATTTACAGAGGCATTGCAGGCTGGAGCAAATGTGAGCATGATTGGTCAATTTGGTGTTGGGTTTTAAGGGAATTAAGCTCCTTGAAGTGGTAATTTACGCTACCTTTTTTTTTTAATGTAATTTACGCTACTGTTTTTTAGAAGGTATTATTATATATTTGATGTATCATGTTAATAGTTACTCAATTTAAACTCCACATGAAGTGGTTGTTACCTAAGAAATTGTTGTAATTTTTTTTTTTGTAACATAAATTATATTTATCATTTGTATAATTCTATGTGAAATTCAATTTATATTTTTTTTATAATTATTAATTTACTATTCCATAAAAAATGTTCTGTACATATTCTCAGTTTTAAGGATAATTGATATATTTAAAATTTAAACTCTTTTTAACTTTTGTTATGGATGTGCAGTAAGTGACTAACTATTATTGATTATTTTACCGTAAAATAAATATATTTGAAATTTAAACTTTTTTTCACTTTTGTTATGGATATGTAGTAAGTGGCTAACTTTTATGATTAAAACAGTACATGTAGTTTTTCAACTTTAAATTTGAAAAAAAAAAGGATGGTCGGGTAGTTTTTAAACGTGGGAATTTTTTAAATAGTACATTTATAGAACATGTGATTTTTTTAAACGAGTAGTTTTCCTTTTTTTGATAAACTTTTAAATAAGGATATGGTCACACCAACTCCCCACGTTAATCTTTTAAATTTTCCTAAAATTTAGCATTTTATTTTCTTTCAAAATTAGATATGTTAGTGCCTAAATATAAGGATATGGATGGAGAAGTTATAATAGTGGTTTTATAGTAGGAGCCTTTTTTTTTTTCCCAAAATATGGAAGAGATTTAAAAGAAAAAAGAAAAGAGGGAAATGTGAGATGGTTTTTTTACAAAAGAAAACATGAGTAAGGAAAATGAAGTTAAAAAAAAGAAGATAAATCTTGATAAAAGAAAAAAGGAAGAGAGAGAGAGAGAGAGGTGAGCATATCTTTACGGATAAGAATGTATAGGTTTTTTTTTTTTTTTTCAAACCGCATGGGACGTAATTAAAGAAGTTAGTTGAGTTCAAATAGAACATTAGCATTATTTGGATTTTGAACAAACCAAAAGGAAACATGTGGTTGTTCAAAAAAAAAAGAAAAAAAGAAAAAGTGGGATTGTGGATTAGTGGAAAAGTGGTAAATAACGTGCTTGGATAAGTTAAGAAAAAATTTGATAAGAGAAAAAAAATTATTTCAAATATTTTTAAAAAAGAAAAGATAATGAAACTTGGATATAGGATGGACCTATAGTAGGGCAGGGGGCCACTGCCCCCACCCCCAAAAAAAAACCTAATATATATATATATATATATATATATATATATATATATATGTGTGTGTGTGTTGAAATTTTTTATTTTCGTCCTACTAAATAAATATGAAACCTAAATTACAATTCTCAAATTTTTACGCTAACCTTACTCTTCCTCCACTCAATTTTTACCCTAACGCCTCCATCATTGCTGCTGCTATTCTTTTCTTCAGATCAGATTTGGGTGTTGTTGTTGCTGCTCTTTTCCTCAGATCAAATCCGGTGTTGCTGCTGTTGGTCAGCCTGCTCCTCTTCACACACGAGTCTGGTATATCTAAGAAATTTCTCTCCTCCCTCAAGTTCATATTTTTGTTTTTTTTTCCTTTATCTGTCTCAGCCGGTTAGCCCTTTGCAATCCGCCCTCTGCGTTTTTATTTTTTTATTTTTTATGAACTGTTTGTGTTTGAGATTGTGGCTTTTTAGTTTTTATGGACCAGTCAACGTTGTGTTGTGTCATGTGTGGACCGTAGAGTAGTGTGTGGTTGTGGCTTTGTATTGAGTAATGTGTAATTGAGGCTTGTTGTACTGTCATTGTGTGGACCGGTCATTGGTTTTATCTATAAAGAAGTAAACTGGGACCCCAGGAGTAGGACATGAGTGTTGGATTGACAGAATTGTGAGAGTGAATTTGAATTTGTGACTTGTGAGACTAGTCTTTGATGAGTCATAAGAGACTTTTTTGTAACACCAATTGACCAAAGACTTGGTCTTTGGTATTGTTTTCATATTTTAGTTTTATTAAAAATTTTGTAATGGTTAATATTAATAATATATATGAATTTGGTACATAGATAACTTTTGAGACTTAAAAGAGTGTCGAATTTCATTTTGATAAATATGTTGAAATGTTTTAAAAAAACTTATTTTGTATGTTATATTTTGTTAACATTTTTATAATATCAAATGTTTAAAAAACATTTATTTTATATGTATTTTTTTGTTGAATATGAAATAGATGTTAGTTTTTATTTTCATAAAAAAAAATTGTTTTAAGCTATGGCCCCCTCAAGTTCGAATCTTAGTTCTGTCACTGCTTGGATAAGTTTTTTAAAAATTAAAGGCAAAAATTTTGGTAGGAGAAAAAAAATTAGTTTAGGTTTTTTTTTTTTTTTTGGTAAAGAATAGATAATGAAGTTTGGATAAGTTTTTAAAAAATTAAACCCAAAAATTTTGAACGAGGTTTAAAAATAAAACCTAAATGTGGGATTTGATTTGATTTTTTTTTTTTAAATTATGCTTGACTACTAACATGTGCGAGAAATGTGGAGGTAGGGGAAATGTGGTTAGAAAAAAACTATTTTTGAAAAATTTAGGTAAAATATAGGAGTTTTAAAAATTAGCAATTATAGTCTCATCACAGGCGCTTCGCGTGTGCGATGGGACTTTTTTTTAATGGTCCTATTTTGTAGAAAAAAACTGTATTTAATTATTATATATATGATTTTTATTTTAAAATTTTAATTTATAAGTAAATAAATCAATTTAAAAATTAATAGGAGAGTGGTCCTATTTTTAAGGCAATATTTTAGTGGGAGTTGGAGTTGCATTTTTACCGGATTATCCTTTAATTTTGTCTCTACTTAAACATAAGACTGTAGGGGCATCTTTGAACTAAAAAAATGAGTTTTACCGGATTGTCCTTTAGTTTTGTCTATACTACTATTTAAGGGGCTTCCTCTGTTTGGATTCCACATTTTTTAGTTCAAAAATGCCCCTACAGTCTTATGTTTAAATAGAGACAAAACTAAAGGACAATCCGGTAAAAACTCATTTTTTAGTTCAAAGATGCCCCTACAGTTTTATGTTTAAGTAGAGACAAAACTAAAGGACAATTCGGTAAAAATGCAACTCCAACTCCCACTAAAATATTACCTAAAAAATAGGACCACTCTCCTATAAATTTTAAATTGATTTATTCACTTATAAATTAGATTTTTAAAATAAAAATCATATATGTATATAAAATAATTAAATACAGTTTTTTCCTACAAAATAAGACCACTAAAAAAGATAAAAATCATATATGTATATAAAATAATTAAATACAGTTTTTTCCTACAAAATAAGACCACTAAAAAAGAAAAGTCTCATCGCACGCGCGAAGCGCGTGTGATGAGACTAGTCTCTATTTAAACATAAGACTATAGGGCATTTTTGAACTTAAAAAATAGGAATCCAAACAGGGAAAGCTCCTTAAATAGTAGTATAGATACATATTTAACCATATTATTTAAACTTTACAAATTGATAAGTTTAAGGGTATTCTAGGTATCAAAATTGAAAAATTCAAACAGGAGAAGCTCCTTAAAGAATACGAGCCTCTGAGCACGCGCGTGCTTTTCTATTTTTCAGGTAAGGTTTAATATAGAGTATTTATTATAATTTAAAATTACTACATTTTTCAATCACAAAAAAATCTTAGAAGTGTGATGAATAATTTTTCATTATACCCCTAGATTTTTTTCTATTTACGATTGTACCCCTAAATTTTTTATTTTTTATTTTTTAGGAACAAGCTTTCCCTTCTTTTGTGAAAGTAGGACCCAAATGATCCGGTATTCCCGCCTTATGCTGGCTATTCACGCTACTTTGGAAAACTGGCAAAAGACAGAAAAAAGAGGAAGAGAAAGAACTTGGAAACCAAAAAAAAATGAAGAGAGAAATCCAAAAAAAGAGACAACCAGTTTTTGCTGCTTTGCTGTTTGAGTTTTGGCCGGCGCAAGTGTGTTATCTCAATTCGGTCTGTGTGTTGCAACCATGGCTTCTTCCTTTGCTTCATCCTCATCAACCCCAAAATTGACAAATGAATATGAGGTTTTCGTAAGTTTTCGTGGGGCGGATATCCGTACAGGATTCATCAGTCATCTCTTTGCCGCTTTAGAACGCAAAACGATTCATGCCTTTAAAGATGACATAAACCTCCCTAGAGGGGAAAAGATTGGGCCTGAGTTGTCAAAGGCAATTAAGGCATCAAGGATTGCAGTTGTGGTGTTCTCAAAAAAGTATGCTACTTCATACTGGTGCTTGGATGAGTTGGTGAAGATCATGGAATGCAAAAGGGTGTTCAATCCAAGGGTGCTCCCTCTTTTCTACCATGTGTGTCAACCCGAGGTGCTAGAACAGAAGGGTAATTTTGCCGACCTCCCAAATGGCCCTGAAGACAAGATGAACAGTTGGAGAGCTGCATTGACAGAGGCCGCAAAATTGGCAGGCTTGCATTTGGAACCAGATCGGTAAATGTTATATCTACATTGGATTTTTTTTACTAGCAGATGGCGTGAAAACCGAAAGAATCAGGTCATACTTTCGCAAAAGAAGGAAAAAGCATTTTCTTTTCTTTTCTTTTTCGTGGAATCGTAAATGGAACTAACCTCTTCAAATTTCTCTCTTGTTTATGGAACAACAAAACAAATGGGTAGCGGGAAACTTGAAAACTAGACCCAATCCTTGTGTTTTTTCTTTGATAAACAATCCTTCGTGTTTTCATGATGCCAATTTCCGATTATCTTCCTTCATCATAAACTACACGCACTGTTTTTTAACCTCCATTAGGTCTTTGTGTTTGCAATCATGACTCCTTCCTTTGCTCCATCCTTATCGACCTCAGCATTGAGTTATGAGCATGAGGTCTTCGTTAGTTTTTGTGGGAAAGATACCCACACAAGCTTTACCTGCCATCTCTTAGCCGCTTTAGATCGTAAAAAGATTCGTGCGTGTAGAGGGGAATTTAATCAGACCGAACTGATGAAGGCAATTGAGACATCAAGGATGGCAGTTGTGGTGTTCTCTAAAAGCTATGCTACTTCAGATCGGTGCCTAGATGAGCTGGCGAAAATCATGGAATGCAATAGGATGCTAAATCAAAGGGTGTTTCCTATTTTCTATGACGTGTCTCCGTCAGAGGTGCGAGAACAAAAGGGAAATTTTGAAGAGGCTGCAAACTTGGCAGGCTTTCATTTGAAAGCAAATCGGTAATATAATATGTACATATATGATTTTTTTTTTGGAAACCAAAAAAAAAATATGATTTTTTTAATATATATCTATAGTCTATGATATATTAAAACTAAATTTATTTGATTTTTGTTTGTCATAATAATATTGTGTTATATATGCTTTTAAGACTTCACAATTTATACTTGTATAATGTTGAACTCTTTCATGACAAATTTATAATAAATGTCTATCAATAAGCTTAAAAAAAATTATAATAAATGTCTATTAATAACTACCATAATTATTAAATTTCATATTTAGAAAAAAATAAAATAAAATAAAATATTCTAAAAATTATATTATGTTAAACTTTCTCGTGAATTGCATGAATTCATAATTAGTAAATAGTAATATACTTATGGTTAACCTTTTGAAATTTTGTCTCATTAGTTTTGGAGGCCTCATAATTTTTCACATCATTATTTTAATATATATATATATATATATGTATATATTAAATTTAAATTCTATCATATATTTTTAAACATAGAATATATAGTTTCATATAGGGTTGTCCATGAGTCAGGTCGGATCAGATTTGGGCTCAACTTGCACCCAACCCAAGTTGATCAGGTGGAAGATATCTCAACATGTCGCCAACCGAAGAGATTGATCGGATCAGGCCTTCAATTGGTGGTAGTCGGTTTGGTCCACGTCATAGTGGCAAAAATTGGCTAAAAAAATCAATGAGATTTCGCTAGATTTGATAAGGTCTTGCCAGATTTGGCAAATCTCACTAGAAAACTCTTGCTCAAATCATTCGGTTCCGGTTTTTCGGGTTTTGGGGAAGAGATCCGCAACTAACTCCCCAGAGTAGTCAGGTCAAGCGGCGGTTGGCTCGGGTTTGGTTGGTTTTTCGGGTGGTTGGATAGCCTTAGTTTCAGTTTTACATACAAACAAAATCATAACAAACACCTATTAATAACTATCATATTTCATATTTAGACATGATTACTTACTAGTTTTGTTACTTTTGTACAATTTTAAGTACAAATACATTATTAACGATTATCATTCTCTATTTTTTTTATTACCAAATTGTTTTTTTTTCTTTTTTGAGAAAACTCACCAAATTGATGAAATGACATCACATGATGAGTTTCTCTCTAGATTAGGTGTTGTTAGCACCAAACCATAGGCTTCTGTAGAACCAATGGTCCTCCTTAGTGGGTGCTTGGGTGGGAATTGTTTCTCTTCATGTGGTATTGTAGGAAGGAGAAGGCTTTGCTTGATTACGTATAAGTTGGAGTGTGGTGTGTTGGTATAAAGATATTGGCAACAAGATAGTGATGGATGATTTTGAGCAATAATGGTCTCCTATTGTAGCAGAAGATGGACAGATTGCAAAGAAAAGAGCAGCGTTGCCTGAAGGCTCATAAAAATACTGGAGATTTATATGTGATGGTTGGTTAATATCTAGTCCTATAGACATCCATGAATTGCCTATGTTGGAATTGCCATGGGCTTAGGACCCACGTATAGTTCACGAGCTCACAAGGATATATAGTGAGAAATAAAGATCCCTTAATTGTATTCTTGATGGTGACGAGGTCAAATGACTTATCTTTAAAGAGTTCAGTGTAGGGTGCAATATGCAAACGTGTTTGTGGTTCCATGTAGAAACAGAGGTGGTAGCTTGGCTCCTTTTTTGGAAAAATGAATTCAATCTCTCGATAAGAAACTTTATTTAGAATCACATTGACATAGTGGTAAACTCGGGAGTTGATAACAAATAGTGTTCCCCTAGATTTTACGGAGTCCCTAAAACTACCAACTAGGAAAATCCTAGGCGTTACTCTTAACCTCGGTCAACAATAAATCCCTCATGGGTTTGAATCGGAGATTTTAACGAAATTAAAATGGCAAGGGGACAAGCAAGGGTGGATATGGATTGATTGGAAAGATAACTAGAATAGTTTCTAAACATTCTAGAGTGGTGTGGATTCAGAGACTTAGGTATTATAGGGCTGCCTTTTATCTGATGTAACAATAGATTGGATGATCATAGAGTATGGGTCTGTTTGGATAGAGGGGTTGCGATTGGGGATGGGGTGCTCTGATTTCTATTGGTACAAGTTCACCACTTAGATAACACGTACTGCTTCTAATCACAAATTGTTGTGAATGTATTTGGATGATGAGAATGCTCGGTTCTATAGTAGTTGATTTCCTTTTCAATTCAAAGCCAATATCTTTTAGTTTTATGTTTTTACTATTTATATTGTAAACATCCATATTTTCATATTGATATTATAATCTTGATTTTTTTTAAAAAATTTTATTTTATCAAGAGCTTTCTATAATTTGATATTATCAAATTTTAATACAAACATATTACCTTTGTATGTATATTAAATTTTAAGTAAAATATAATTTAATTTGCTATTTTACATAAAAAGTAAAAACACTACCAAGAAAATAAATATACTTAAATGTATTGAATATTTAATTAATTGGGTTTTCATAATATATTAAGAAATTTTAAAACTACAATCAAATCATTTTTTTTTTTTTAAATAGTTATTATCTATGGCTGTTACTTTGAATTAGTTTGTTCATTGCCATGGAAATACTGTTAATCAATTAAATTTCAATGAATAACCAATAAGATCATTCTATTTTCAAGGCTCATTTCCTCTTATTGTATGATCTGTTGGTTCACTAACTTCTATTCTTATAAAAATATAACTGTGGTTACACTTCCAATTGCAGGCCAGAGTCAGAGTTTATAGAGGAAATTGTTGAGAACATTCTGAAAAAACTAAATGAGGAATCATTTACCGCTCCATCCCTTCGTCAGAATGATGCTCCTGGTCAACACTCTTCAGCTGCCATCCCGCACAATGATGCTTCATCTGGCCTTGATCTGGAGAACTACTCCTGGACACAGACCCTTGAAGAGGTCACTTTAAATGTCCCAGTGCCAACTGGATCAAGGTCTGTTGTATGCGAGATAAAAAAGAACCATCTGAAAGTTGGACTCAAGGGCCAGCCTCCAATAATTGATGTAAGTCTGCTTGTAGGCTTGTTTTTTAGGTGTTAAAACTTGTGTACAACATATTGTCTCTTTATTCCTAATATTGGACTGTTTTTTTGCCTTGGCTCATGTACTTAAACTACTTGTAGGGGGAGCTTTTTCGGCCTGTCAAGCCTGATGATTGTTACTGGAGCATAGGTATGTTATAATATGAATACCTGCATGAACTAATGGAACTTTACATTTTTTTTTATACTAAAAAAAAATTAGAAGCTGATTATATGCATGGATGCAAAAAATTAGAGGAAATTTCTGACTAGTTCACTCAAAGTATGTGCGTACAATACTCATATCAATTTGCCAATGTGATCTAGCTCAATTGGCACTTCATTCCCTTGTAAGAGCTATGTGGAGGTTGAGTTTGCGGGTTCAAAGACCAATTGGGTGCATGTGTAACTTACCAATAAAAAAAAGTGTCAATTATGTGTAAATTGTTTGCATGTGTGCATGCGTGAGTGTCTGTGCACGGTTTGGGTGTGATGTTCTAGCTTTTTTTTTTGTCAAGATCCATCAATAAAGTTTCTGAGTTGCTCATTATATATGTGCCAATAAATTTGCCATTTTACAGAGGATCAGAATGCCATCTCTATTCTTTTAACCAAGCACGACAAAATGGAGTGGTGGAAATCTATTGTGATAGGTGATCCTGAAATTAATACTCAGAAGGTCGAACCTGAGTCCAGCAAACTATCAGACCCGGATCCAGAAACAAGGCAGACTGTCGAAAAGATGATGGTAAATCATTGATGCTGTATTTTATGCTTTACACTTTGGTTGCCAATTTACCATCTTGCCCATCCTCTCCATGTGTGAACTCAGACTCCATGCTCTAATCTAGCCATAGTTGCTTGTAGTAATATCCCCATGGTTTGTTTCATATTGAGGTTCTGGATTATTTTTAGGGCCGCATTCATAAATTTAGCTCTAGTCTCTCTTGTTCACAGTGAAGATCTAAGGTTTTTTTCCCCCAAGTTTCTGTCTAAGTCTTCTGTTTGCTCTCTCTCTCTCTCTCTCTCTCTCTCTCTCTCTCTCTCTCAGTGTGTTCTCAGAATCTAGCTAGCATTTAAGATAGAGCCTGTGTTCTGTTGCTGCTTTAGATCTTGCTTTGACATTCTTTATCTCTACTTTTTTTCCATCATCAGCAAATGTTCTGGTTCATGTTTTTGTGTTTTGCTATGAATAATTGGTTAATGACTTGAGTTTCTTGCATTTAATGTACAGTTTAAATCTCAAAGTTCTCCCTTTTTTAAAACTGCCAAAAAACTGCCAAAATTGTCCAAAAAAAAAACTGTTGTTACTACCAAAAGCTGCCAAAAAAGTTGTTGTTAATGGGTGCCCGTTAACAACAATCTCCTTCTTTTCCTTCGTTTCCTGAAACATTTCTATCCTCCTCTGTCTGTCTTACTCTGTTTTTTCATCTGTCCTTTTGTGTCACCTTGATCAGTGTTTACATTTACTGGGTTTTTTTTTTTTATATTTTATTTTGGATTTGTTTTTTGGCCATTGCTATTGTTCCTAAGTCAGAGGGGCCAGTGCAACAGCAAATAGCGATTCTCTCTTTTATTAGCTCAAGAAAGATAGGTTCATGGAAAAGGCGAGTAGGGGATCACAATTGGTTAGCCTGACATTTGTTAAAAGAACTTGTAATTCTTGAGTATGATTGTATAATTGGTGTTTGGTTAGAAGAATTGTCCTCTTAATTGGTGTTTGGTCAGATATCCAACACTTCTGTCTTTTATTGTTACTACAAGAAAAATGCCTATTAGCAACCAAGAATTTTTGGCGGACCCCAAAAAGCACTCTCAAAAAATTTTATTTGTCATGGCAAAATAAAGCCCTCGCAAATACTTGGTAAAATGTGAAATATTTGTGACCAACAAGAAAAGCTGTTGCAATTATGTGTTATAGCTGTCACAAATACTAATATTTTGGAGGGATATTTTCCCTCCATATTATTTGCGAAGGACAATTAAAAATCTCTTGCAAAAAGTGTATTATTTTCCCTCCATATTAGCTGCAAAAGTCGCTTTGGCATCATTGGTGCCAGATGTGGAGCTAAAGAGGCTAGTCTTCTGTTTGCTGTGGCCATTTATATAACTTCCTGTATCCTTAGGAATTAATTATTCTAGTGCTTCTCTATTCGCTCTCTCTATGGGTTGTGTCTGTGTTATTCTTTCCAATTTTTTTAATCTTGGTTTTTCAATTTTTCAGGATAATTCTAGTCTCTACAAAAACCTTCTACGAGAGTTGGTTCAAAAAGAAGGGTTTTCCCTACCAGCTTATGATACAAATAGATCTGGTGAAGAACATGAAGCAATTTTTGTTTCGACTGTGGAGATAAGGAAGGTTTTTAAAGGACATGAAGCAAGGACCAAAAGGCAGGCGGAGATGAATGCAGCAAAGATTGCTTACACTAGTCTGGAAGAGCGTAAGTTTATTTTTCTTTCAACACTATTAGTTTCAGGATTGGTGTTAACCTTGAGTAAACCTTTTTCCTTCTAATGCTTCTGTTTAAACATAGATGTTGCATCCTATATGAACTTCAGAGACACATAGATATCAAATTGACATGGAGTAGTTCCTCTTATACACTTAAATCTTAGGACATGTAATTCTTCTATAGCACCAGGTAGATTCACACTTGGTTGTTGATTTATAAGATGGAAGAGTGTCTTTAGAAGGTAATTTCATAATGTATGTAATTATTATTTTAACCGTGGACCTATTTTAGTAAGCACCTCATAAATTTACGAGTATAAAGCCACTCAGTGGATATTTATTTAATGCACATTGTTTTGTTAAAAAAGTAATACTCATCTTTGTAGGGTATAATGCCTAGTTATTGTTTATATACGGGATTACATATATATATGAAATTGAGTGGGAATTGTATATATGAATTGCTCAATCTTTTTCTCTCATTATTTGGGCTGGCTCGGGTTTTTCTAGATACTAATTTTCAATGCGTGCAGTTAGAGTGGTAGATTGCGTAATACCTGATGGGTTCACATGCTTTATATGATTGCATCTTTACCTGTATGTTGGAACTTATAATGGAATGGAATATTTGAAGGGGTGGAGTGATCCTTGTGTGACATCAATGCAACTTTTTTGTGTTCTTTGTTTACCTAGATTGCTAGTTTCTCACTTCTCTACTAATTCCCTATTTGTTTTTTTTTTGTTGGTAAATTACGCACACACCCAATGGGTCTTAAATGTTCTCCATCCCATTATTATTGGAGCAGAAAGTGTCAGTTGAGGTGTAGCTCAATGACAATATGAGCCTGTTTGGTATATATGTTTAAACAACAGTTTTTAGTTTTTTTAAAAATACGTGTGGTTGAAAAAGTATGTGGAAATACGTGTAATGTTATTTAAAAAATGAAAACATGTGTTTAAACACATGTACTAAATGGACCCTATATTTCTTCTTTTTCTAAGTTGTTCCTCTCTTGTCTTCTCCTTGACACTTGTGTACTTGACTGGAACCCCCTCAGTCTCTTTTTAAATTGATTTTTTCTTTATAAAAAATAATAATAATAATAATACTAATCATGTGCTACCTTAGCTTCGTCCATGGTTAGATGTTTCTTACATTGATCTTATGTTTTGAACATGTTATTATTGGTTTCAATGCATGTTATTGTCAGGACTTACAATTTTCAATTTCTTTCGTGAGTCATAGATATGCAGCATTTTTACAAGAACCAGCTGCAAAACTATGCTCAAAAGAGAAATCTCCGTGTACCTGTGTACTCTTGTGAACCTGAAGGCTCTCCTCATGCTAGTCACTTCAGGTGTAAGGTCACAGTTGATGGACAGACCTATGAGAGCCCAGAATTCTTTTCCACATCGAAGGATGCTGAACATGCAGCTGCAAAAGTCGCTTTGACATCATTGGTGCCAGATGGAGCTAAAGAGGCTAGTCTTCTGTTTCTTGTGGTCATTTATATAACTCCTTGTATCCATAAGAATTAATTATTCTAGTGCATCTCTATTCCCTCTCTCTATGGGTTGTGTCTGTGTTATTCTTTCCAATTTTTTTAATCTTGGTTTTTCAATTTTTCAGGATAATTCTGGTCTCTACAAAAACCTTCTACGAGAGTTGGTTCAAAAAGAAGGGTTTTCCCTACCAGCTTATGATACAAATAGATCTGGTGAAGAACATGAAGCAATTTTTGTTTCAACTGTGGAGATAAGGAAGGTTTTTAAAGGACATGAAGCAAAGACCAAAAGGCAGGCGGAGATGAATGCAGCAAAGATTGCTTACACTAGTTTGAACGAGCGTAAGTTTATTTTTCTTTCAACACTATTAGTTTCAGGATTGGTGTTAACCTTGAGTAAACCTTTTTCCTTCTAATGCTTCTGTTTAAACATAGATGTTGCATCCTATATGAACATCAGAGACACATAGATATCAAATTGACATGGAGTAGTTCCTCTTATACACTTAAATCTTAGGACATGTAATTCTTCTATAGCACCAGGTAGATTCACACTTGGTTGTTGATTTATAAGATGGAAGAGTGTCTTTAGAAGGTAATTTCATAATGTATGTAATTATTATTTTAACCGTGGACCTCTTTTAGTAAGCACCTCATAAATTTACGAGTATAAAGCCACTCAGTGGATATTTATTTAATGCACATTGTTTTGTTAAAAAAGTAATACTCATCTTTGTAGGGTATAATGCCTAGTTATTGTTTATATACGGGATTACATATATATATATATATATATATATATATATGAAATTGAGTGGGAATTGTATATATGCATTGCTCAATCTTTTTCTCTCATTATTTGGGCTGGCTTGGGTTTTTCTAGATACTAATTTTCAATGCGTGCAGTTAGAGTGGTAGATTGCGTAATACCTGATGGGTTCACATGCTTTATATGATTGCATCTTTACCTGTATGTTGGAACTTATAATGGAATGGAATATTTGAAGGGGTGGAGTGATCCTTGTGTGACATCAATGCAACTTTTTTGTGCTCTTTGTTTACCTAGATTGCTAGTTTCTCACTTCTCTACTAATTCCCTATTTGTTTTTTTTATTGGTAAATTACGCACACACCCAATGGGTCTTAAATGTTCTCCATCCCATTATTATTGGAGCAGAAAGTGTCAGTTGAGGTGTAGCTCAATGACATTATGGGCCCGTTTGGTATATATGTTTAAAAAACAGTTTTTAGTTTTTTTAGAAATACGTGTGGGTGAAAAAGTATGTGAAAATACGTGTAATGTTATTTAAAAACTGAAAACATGTGTTTAAACACATGTACTAAATGGACCCTATATTTCTTCTTTTTCTAAGTTGTTCCTCTCTTGTCTTCTCCTTGACACTTGTGTACTTGACTGGAACCCCCTCAGTCTCTTTTTAAATTGATTTTTTCTTTATAAAAAAAAAAATAATAATAATACTAATCATGTGCTACCTTAGCTTCGTCCATGGTTAGATGTTTCTTACATTGATCTTATGTTTTGAACATGTTATTATTGGTTTCAATGCATGTTATTGTCAAGACTTACAATTTTCAATTTCTTTCGTGAGTCATAGATATGCAGCTGCAAAACTATGCTCAAAAGAGAAATCTCTGTGTACCTGTGTACTCTTGTGAACCTGAAAGCCCTCCTCATGCTAGTCACTTTAGGTGTAAGGTCACAGTTGATGAACAGACCAATGAGAGCCCAGAATTCTTTTCCACATCGAAGGATGCTGAACATGCAGTTGCAAAAGTCGCTTTGACATCATTGGTGCTAGATGGAGCTAAAGAGGCTAGTCTTCTGTTTCTTGTGGTCATTTATATAACTCCTTGTATCCTTAGGAATTAATTATTCTAGTGCATCTCTATTCGCTCTCTCTGTGGGTTGTGTTTGTGTTATTCTTTCCAATTTTTTTAATCTTGGTTTTTCAATTTTTCAGGATAATTCTGGTCTCTACAAAAACCTTCTACAAGAGTTGGTTCAAAAAGAAGGGTTTTCCCTACAAGCTTATGATACAAATAGATCTGGTGAAGAACATGAAGCAATTTTTGTTTCGACTGTGGAGATAAGGAAGGTTTTTAAAGGACATGAAGCAAGGACCAAAAGGCAGGCGGAGATGAATGCAGCAAACATTGCTTACACTAGTATGAAAGAGCGTAAGTTTATTTTTCTTTCAACACTATTAGTTTCAGGATTGGTGTTAACCTTCAGTAAACCTTTTTCCTTCTAATGCTTCTGTTTAAACATAGATGTTGCATCCTATATGAACATCAGAGACACATAGATATCAAATTGACATGGAGTAGTTCCTCTTATACACTTAAATCTTAGGACATGTAATTCTTCTATAGCACCAGGTAGATTCACACTTGGTTGTTGATTTATAAGATGGAAGAGTGTCTTTAGAAGGTAATTTCATAATGTATGTAATTATTATTTTAACCGTGGACCTCTTTTAGTAAGCACCTCATAAATTTACGAGTATAAAGCCACTCAGTGGATATTTATTTAATGCACATTGTTTTGTTAAAAAAGTAATACTCATCTTTGTAGGGTATAATGCCTAGTTATTGTTTATATACGGGATTACATATATATATATATGAAATTGAGTGGGAATTGTATATATGAATTGCTCAATCTTTTTCTCTCATTATTTGGGCTGGCTGGGGTTTTTCTAGATACTAATTTTCAATGCGTGCAGTTAGAGTGGTAGATTGCGTAATACCTGAGGGGTTCACATGCTTTATATGATTGCATCTTTACCTGTATGTTGGAACTTATAATGGAATGGAATATTTGAAGGGGTGGAGTGATCCTTGTGTGACATCAATGCAACTTTTTTGTGCTCTTTGTTTACCTAGATTGCTAGTTTCTCACTTCTCTACTAATTCCCAATTTGTTTTTTTTTATTGGTAAATTACGCACACACCCAATGGGTCTTAAATGTTCTCCATCCCATTATTATTGGAGCAGAAAGTGTCAGTTAAGGTGTAGCTCAATGACATTATGAGCCCGTTTGGTATATATTTTTAAACAACAGTTTTTAGTTTTTTTAGAAATACGTGTGGGTGAAAAAGTATGTGAAAATACGTGTAATGTTATTTAAAAACTGAAAACATGTGTTTAAACACATGAACTAAACGGACCCTATATTTCTTCTTTTTCTAAGTTGTTCCTCTCTTGTCTTCTCCTTGACACTTGTGTACTTGACTGGAACCCCCTCAGTCTCTTTTTAAATTGATTTTTTCTTTATAAAAAAAAAAATAATAATAATAATACTAATCATGTGCTACCTTAGCTTCGTCCATGGTTAGATGTTTCTTACATTGATCTTATGTTTTGAACATGTTATTATTGGTTTCAATGCATGTTATTGTCAGGACTTACAATTTTCAATTTCTTTTGTGAGTCATAGATATGCAGCATTTTTACAAGAACCAGCTGCAAAACTATGCTCAAAAGAGAAATCTCCGTGTACCTGTGTACTCTTGTGAACCTGAAGGCTCTCCTAATGCTAGTCACTTCAGGTGTAAGGTCACAGTTGATGGACAGACCTATGAGAGCCCAGAATTCTTTTCCACATCGAAGGATGCTGAACATGCAGCTGCAAAAGTCGCTTTGACATCATTGGTGCCAGATGGAGCTAAAGAGGCTAGTCTTCTGTTTCTTGTGGTCATTTATATAACTCCTTGTATCCTTAGGAATTAATTATTCTAGTGCATCTCTATTCGCTCTCTCTGTGGGTTGTGTCTGTGTTATTCTTTCCAATTTTTTTAGTCTTGGTTTTTCAATTTTTCAGGATAATTCTGGTCTCTACAAAAACCTTCTACGAGAGTTGGTTCAAAAAGAAGGGTTTTCCCTACCAGCTTATGATACAAATAGATCTGGTGAAGAACATGAAGCAATTTTTGTTTCGACTGTGGAGATAAGGAAGGTTTTTAAAGGACATGAAGCAAGGACCAAAAGGCAGGCGGAGATGAATGCAGCAAAGATTGCTTACACTAGTCTGAAAGAGCGTAAGTTTATTTTTCTTTCAACACTATTAGTTTCAGGATTGGTGTTAACCTTGAGTAAACCTTTTTCCTTCTAATGCTTCTGATTAAACATAGATGTTGCATCCTATATGAACATCAGAGACACATAGATATCAAATTGACATGGAGTAGTTCCTCTTATAAACTTAAATCTTAGGACATGTAATTCTTCTATAGCACCAGGTAGATTCACACTTGGTTGTTGATTTATAAGATGGAAGAGTGTCTTTAGAAGGTAATTGCATAATGTATGTAATTATTATTTTAACCATAGACCTCTTTTAGTAAGCACCTCATAAATTTACGAGTATAAAGCCACTCAGTGGATATTTATTTAATGCACATTGTTTTGTTAAAAAAGTAATACTCATCTTTGTAGGGTATAATGCCTAGTTATTGTTTATATATGGGATTATATATATATATATATATATATATATATATATATATATATATATATATATATGAAATTGGTTGGGAATTGTATCCCCAAGGTTTCTGTATGACCAAAAAAAAAAATTGGTAAGATGTCATTAATGTGGATAATTTCTTGGGTTTATTTATTTATTGGTAAGTTACACATACACGGGTATGGTTTGAACCTATGACCCTACCCTCGATCTTGTTCTTACCATGGAAGTTGGTGCCATTTGAGTGTTTCTCATTGGCATAATTTCTCGGGTTTATATACTGAAATCTCAAAAGGAAGCCCTTCCTCAAACTAGAATTGGAACTTCTTTTTTGAGAAAATGAGAGACCTATCTTTGCCTAGGTCTTTAATGAGGTACAGAAGTTGCATGCAGAAGTTTCTCTTTTATTTTTACCCTCTTGAACGTTGATGATAGTCATCTTCATCTTTTCCAAATTTATATTGATCGTCTTTTGATATCTTAGTTTGGTCCCCCCACTCAATGAAAAAGCTAAAGCCCACACAAAGGCCCAAAAGTAGACCTTGGCAGTTGCACATAGAATTTATGTGTGGATACTAAAAGGATCAAGGTGGTGTTCAGAGTTAAGTTTTTGAGTGTTAGAGAAATAGGGTTGATGACGAAACTAGCCTAGGGTTGGGAATGGATGAGTTTGACAAGTATTTCTGTGGGATGTCTTAGAGAATGGGATTAGTATATGAGAGTGTTGAAAAATTTTGTGTGTGTGTGTGTGTGTGTGTGTGTGAGAGAGAGAGAGAGAGAGAGAGAGAGAGAGAGAGAGTTTAAGAGAGAAATGAGGAAAATACCTTTGTGATTGGACAGGGAGCTTAAATTTCATGTTTTACGCACCATGTTATGTGTGATTGGATGGCTTCCTTAAGTGGCCATTCATTTTCATTGATTTTTTTATTTCCCCTTAGGACATGTGTGTGTGTGTGAGAGAGAGAGAGAGAGAGAAAGAGGGAGAGGGAATTTAAGGGAAAAATGAAGAAAATACCTTTGTGATTGGACGAGGAGCTTAAATTTCATGTTTTACGCACCGTGTGTGATTGGATGGCTGCCTTAAGTGGCCATTCATTTGCATTGAATTTTTATTTCCCCTTAGGACACTGCCTCTGTACCAAGGGATTTTTGTATCTTTCATTTTTATTTGAATGAATCGTTATTTACTTATCCAAGAAAAAGAAAAAAGAAAAAGAGTGTGATGAAGAAAATGCATCGCTATTCAATTAATGAGCTTAGGGTTTTACAATTGGTGTCTTATACATGGACTTCTTCAATTGCTATCGGTTGTTCATTTAGCACATGTTAAAGATGGTTATTCCCATATTTAACAAAATGCATCACAATTCAATTAATGAGCTTAGGGTTTTACAATTGGTGTCTTATACATGGATTTTAATTCCTATTGGTTGTTCATTTAACACCAGTGATGGTAAAAGTGCGGGGCGCACTTAAACACAAAGGCCTCTTGAAGCCTAGATGCAAAGGGCAAGTGCACCTTTGATTGAAGTAAAGTGCACATTTTTTTTAAAAAAAAATTAATAAATTTTAAAATAATTATTAATGAGAAATACAACAATCAAATTATCATGTAAATTGAAATAAAACATTTCATATAAATCATATAACATTTAGATAAGCCCTACTTTTTCAATTTTAACACAAAAAATGCAAGTCAAGTCATTTTAATTTTTTTTTTGGATCAACTAGATATGAGTACTTCCATGTAATATCCTTTGTTAAATCTCTGATAGCCATAATGCCCCATGAATAATCACTAATATTAGTTAATAATTTAATCACCTAATGACTATAAGTCTATAAGATATAGTGTGCTATGTTCAACATCAACTATTAAAGCAACCAAACAAACCAAACAATTACGACACATATATATTAAGTCATACTTTTTTCATGAATGTGCTAAGAATATCAGGACATAGCAATATGGTAATTGGTACCAAACAAATATTCAATAGGGGAAAAATAGAAGAAGAAGAAGCTTGGCGGGTTACTGTTTCAAGGAGAAAAAATAAATAGAGAAGAATTGGTGAGTTGTGAGTTTCAGGATAAGTAACACTCAAAATATTTTTTTTTGGGTAATTTACACTAAAAATATGCCAAATCAATGGTTTATATTAATAATGTCAAGATCCTATAGTTTTAATTCAGTTTTGGTTCTAAGCAACCAAAAAAAATTCGGTTTTGGTTTTTTTTTTTTCTTGAAAAAAATGTTTTTTTTTAAAAAAGCGGGCTTCTTTGAATGTGCCTCACTTTAGAGGCTAAAAGTGTTGGAGCCTTGGGGGCTTCGCACTTCGTGCTTAAGCATGCTTTTACCAACACTGTGCACATGCTTTTATCATTCTCTATTTTTTTTTTATTACCAAATTGTTTTTTTTCTTTTTTGAGGAAACTTACCAAATTGATAAAATGGCGTCACAGGATGAGTCTCTCTCTAGATTAGGTGTTGTTAGCACCAAACCATGGCTTCTGTAGAACCAATGTTCCTCCTTAGTCGGTGCTTGGGTGGGAATTGTTTCTCTTCATGTGGCATTGTAGGAAGGAGAAGGCTTTGCCTGATTACGTATAAGTTGGAGCATGGTGTGTTGGTATAAAGATATTGGCAGCAAGGTAGTGATGGATGATTTTGAGCAAAAATGGTCTCCTATTGTAGCAGAAGATGGACAAATTGCAAAGAGAAGAGCAGCGTTGCGTGAAGGCTCATAAAAATATTGGAGATTTATATGTGATGGTTGGATAATATCTAGTCCTATAGGCATCCATGAATTGCCATGGGCTTAGGACTCATGTACAGTTCACGAGCTCACAAGGATATATATAGTGAGAAATAAAGATCCCTTGATTGTATTCTTGATGGTGATGAGGTTAAATGACTTATCTTGTAAGAGTTCAGTGTAGGGTGCAATATGCAAACATGTTTGTGGTTCCATGTAGAAACAGAGGTGGTAGCTTGATTAATGTGATCTTTTGTAAGTTACAATAAGTATTATTATTTTACTGGTGACTTGTATTTATTGAATGTGTATTTAGCAGCGGGACTGTAATTATCTAGAAGGTCTGGTGAGTTGTGCTTAAGGATGTGTTACAAAGTTATTAGTTTTGTTCCCAAAGCCTGCATATTATATATTAGGATCCATTAATTTGAATATCAAGAATTCTTTCTTCTCAAGCTTCTCATTCTAGTGAGTTTTTACATTTTCTAGCTTGTAATTATTAAAGTAGTGAAGAAAAGAAACTTGATTAGCATAATCTTATCAGTAGTGTGAAAAATATACTTGTATGGTTATATAATCTTTTTATACAACCATGTGGAGGATTGAGGAGCTGTGTTGTGCTTGTGGACCCTTTTGGTTCTGGTGATGATTCATTTTTGTCAAAGAGACATGAAGATCTCATTCTTTCTGAATGCATGTCATGCATCTGAATTTTGAGTTGATAAATTAGTAAAACCCGTCTGATCTCACTGCTCCTATTTTTAAATTGAAGAGCATCACAGAGTAGTCTTATTTAATGGCTTCTTATATCGGATAGAGGTGTGTTTCTTATATGATATCAGCAATAGAATGGGCTAAACAATTCAAAGAACCCAATACATGGAATGCCGGCATAGCCTTGAAATTGAGGTTGATTTGAGGATTTTAAAAATATTGCTACTATAACTCAACAGCACATAATAGATTTGAGTTTAGATTTTTTTTTTTTTCAATCAAAAGCACTTGTGATATTATGGATTTAAAATGCCATTATACACCTACTTTATTTAAATTTGTATATTATATAATATCTAAAAGTTTAAGCGTGTCACTTATTGTTTTGACACTCTTGTTAAGCCACATTTAAGTAGCATTTAGGTCTATTTCAGTCCACTTTTGTCCATTTTGTCTAGTTTGGTCTCTTCAGTCCATTTTAGGCTAATTGAATCTTAAATTGATTCTTTTTGTAGGTTTCCTTTTTCAGTTTTGGACTCAAAAATTCATATTTTTATTCTTCATTTTTGGGTTGAAAAAGTATGAAATTTTGTTCTATATGGACTAAACTCTTTAGTTTTGGGATAAAAATGCAAACAAAATAGGTATTAAAACTTAGAGATATAGGTCCTAAAAAAGCAATAAAAATTATAAATATTCTTAAAAATGCCTTAAAATTCAAGTTACAATAATATAGACATTATACTTATATTTAGATTAATGTAACATTTTACATGTGTTCCATGAATTGTGATGTACATTTTTTTATTTATTCTTGAATATATTCAAATTAGTCGACTGGTTATGGTATATTTAAAAAAAATCCTTTTAATAAAGTTTTTCTCCATTTATATAAAACAATATTATAATTATATAATTTAAATCTATTTATTAAATTACGTTTCATATATATATATATACACACACACACACACATTACCATATATTGTTATTGAATACAAAATACATTATATGTTCTATTACATAAAACTTATAAAAATAGAAATTATTTTTAAATAACACACACACTATTTAATTTATAGTTTTAAATTATATTTTTATATAAAATAATTATATTACATTTTTCCACATGCATCGCAACTAGTATTTACTATTTATAAAAAAAATTTTAAAAAAACCTCCATACTCTATAAAAGTTACTTCAACTGCAAATTGAAATCCAAAATTTTCTCTTAAATGCATCTCTCCAAATGAATCATAAAAGAACTAAGAGCAAGCTTAATAACATTATTATTTGTTCCAACAAACATGTCTATTGATAAAAGTGAACTTGGAAAAATGAGGAAGAGAGGATGCATCTGTTGATCCTTATTCTTTAAGTTTAACCACATTGCTCCTCAACTCTTGGCTCTTCACATTGTATATAAACAACTTTTGGCAATGTACTATCATGATTTCTACTAGATAGGACTTGTCACTTTGGTATATTGCAAGAGGTAAAAAATCATCGCTGATAAACTCTTCAAAATTTCTTGATCCAAATATGTTTAACCCAATCCCTCAAGAGCCAAAAATCAAATTCATCTTTGAAAGCTTGAGTAGCATAACAAAGAACTTCATTGAAAGCTAATAACTTGCAATTGAAGCATATGTTGGGTTTGCATGGCAACTCAATTCCTTCCCTAAGCTTCACACTTGATATGTCTATTGCTGTGATATCTTTATCACTTTCTTCAATACTTTCTGCTATTCAATTCAAAGCCCCATTACAGACAATATCAAAACAAGTTATGGAATAACTAGAAAAGATTACTTGTAAAGAACAGCTCAATTGCCTCCAAGCAGCATTTTCATTTACTTCATCATCATTACCATCCATAACACATATATGACACTTGAACAAATTCTAGGCAAACTGCCTATACTAGTGAATAGTAGCTCTTTGAACTCATTAGTCATTTAACCAGTGCTACTATTATAGACATGGATTTCATTGCCAAATATAGATTTGGGAAGTATTAGCCCATCATAGGCATCTTCAATATCAACAATTGTGCAGCAAGAGTGTTGTAATATTTTACTATCAAATTGCCATTGTTTACATTAAAAGCAAAGGATTCAGACCTTGAATTTTTTTTTTTCAATGATGAATACCCACTTAGATATTTGTATATCATTAAATTATGGACCTTGACATAGTATGAATCACGAATCATTCTAAACCAACTTTTTCCAACCCTTTGGATAAGGCTTTCATCCAATGGTCTTGCTAATATTTCAAAGATGACATCTTGATCCAAAAACAACAATATGTGAGAATTTCATTCCTTTTCCATGCTCAGCTCCACCGCTAAAGTTTTGTTAAAAACTGCAAATTGGGCACACATTAACAAATACGCGTTATACAAAAAGAAGAAGAAGAAGAAGAGTTTAGTGCGTCCATAAAAACACATTGCCAAATAAACTTTATTCTATCGTCCCTATGATTGGATCATCAAAACCATTTATTTACAGGATTATTTGAATATATAGGTTGTATACTTGTAATTATTTTTGCAACAATTACGTTAAATACATAACAGTTTTCACAATTTCACTCTCAACAAAATAGCACAATTGATTGAAGATCACGTATTATGAAATAGAAGTCATTAATTTGAATCTCTCGTTCCCCCTTTGCCTTGCCAAAAACTTATTAATCAAAATTTATATATAAAAAAGATTGGTTCACATATCATTGTCATGGAAAAATAAAATAATTGGATATGCCTTGACCCTCTAAATAATGACATCAAATTTTTTTCCTTTTACAAAGTTTTAATATCTCATGTTACAATTAGTGTTTTATGTGATGTGATGTGGAGTTGATTTGCTCCTAGAAAACATGACCCTAAAAGTGTACAATATGATGAACCTTTTTTTTTGTTGGTTTTTTATATAAACGATAACAATGTGATGAACTAGTGTAGCCTAATACTGGTTTACAAAGATCAAACTTATTCATGATTCATGATATGGTGGTAGCAAAGACTAAAGAGTATTAAGCATTTCATTATTCTTTATGACTAAATATATACATGAATTGTAAAGAGTTTTTTAGCTCATCTGTAAATTTCTGAGTTCATATTTCTCCTCTCAACTATTCTTATGTGACTTGACAATCTCAATATAGATAGAATACCAATTGGATAACCAAAAAACCACCAACAACTTTTTCACAAGAAACAAAAGATATACCTCCCTCCTTTGCCTTGTATTCTTTTCTGGATAGACTTCATGTGTACATAAATGTTTCTAGGAGAGGCATCGTATGTGAAAGAAATTATATGGATGTAACAGTAAGTCAGCAACACACCTCAAACAATTGTGAATTAAAGTTCAATCCTAACTTTTATACAGAGATGCAAATGTAATATTTGGGTGTCAAAAATATATCATTACTCCTTAATGGGTGCTTGCTAACCTAATCTTTTAGTCCCTCTACTTTCAAAGGTGATGAAAAGCTCAGCAATAATGGTGCTCGTGCGAACACTATCATAATTAAATATTTCGCCATAAATAATTAGTGCATTACATCACCTCTTGATGAAGTTATTCATGAATAATACTAAGGCAAAAACACCATTTTGATCCCTACATTCTGGTGTTATAGACAATTTGGTCCTTACATTTTGGTTGCAATTAATTTGGTCCCTATTATTTTTATATTGCAGTCAATTTGGTCATGCCGTTAATTTACTAATGGAAAATGTTTACATAGCCAACGGCATGCTGTTGGCTCACTTGAAGCTGAGGTGGCCCAGGAAATAATATCATAAAAATTTAGTTAACATAAAAAAAAAATGCCACCTCAACATTTAATAAATATAAAAAACCCACATCAGAAAATTTAAAAAAAAAAAAAAAAAACCGATGATTTTTAAGCCAAAAATAAATGAATTTAAAAAAATAAAAATAAAACCTCAAAATTATTTGTTATTTTCTTTCCTTTTCTTTCGATCCAAACACAACCAAACAAAGAAAAATTTGCTGGAAAATGAACCTAACCCGCAATCAATGGAACTCAAATACAACACACTATCTGTCCTTAATGAGACCATGACAACCCTTGGTGCCCAAGTGTGTGGGCATTCATGCAATATTTTCTCAAAACAGGACCACGCCACCGCCGTAGTTTTCGCTTGTAACTTGGTCACGGCGGTCTTCGCCTGAAATGGCGAGATCTTCCAGGAGTACTGGTGGTGTACCAAGCATGCTCTCGACTAGGGTCACGATCTAGTTGTTGATGATGGTGGGGAAGCCAATTTCCTCATCCATGAGGATGTTAAGGCTGAGGAAATCTAAAAGAAGGGTGGTATAAAGACAGATCCCAAGAAGTACCATAAGATGAAGTGGAGATTGGTTGGAAGAGAACCACTAGAGTTAAGAGGCTTTACCAAATGCAGGCCAATGGTTATTTGCTAATTTCCATCACCAAGAGCAAGACAAAAAAAAAAATTTGTATTTTCTTTTTAATTGCCATTGTGATTGAGGATCCAGGGTCAATTTCGTTTAGATATGGGTGTCTTATTTTTATTTTGCTTTGGATCTGATTTATGCTCTGTTTCATTGTGTCAGTGTGTCCTGTATTTGAGTTCTATTCATCGTGGGTTTGAATTGAAAGAAAATAACAGAGACTTCTGATTTTTGAGGTTTTATTTTATCTAATTTCATTTCTTTTTGGCTTAAAAATCATCCTTTCAAAAAAAAAAAATATTTCTGATATGGTTTTTTCTATTTATTAAATTTTGAGATGACATTTTTTATGTTAATTAATCTTTTTTTAAATTATTTCTTAAGCCACCTAAGCTTCAAGTATGTCAAACGTGCACACCGTTAGTCACGAAGACCTTTTCTATTAGTGAGTTAACGGTAGAGATCAGATTGACTGCAAGATGAAAATAACAGGGACCAAATTGATTGCTACCAAAATATAGGGACTAAATTGACTGTAACCCCAAAATGTAGGGATCAAAATGATGTTTTCGCCAACTAATAATTTATTGGCTATTCTCCCATCCAATTCTCTATAAAGTGACATGACCATAACATGTATCCTAAAATGACCACTTATTAGGCTATTCACCCACTCAGTGAATGAGAGTATTGAATGAAAAATTTGATCGGCAGATTATACACTGAGTGTTTTGGTAATTATAGAATACTTCTAAAGTAGAGTAATTAATAAATAAATGTGTTCTCCTACTTATTAAATATAACAACGAATCTAACCAATTATATTCATAATGGAATTTGGCTTGGGTCTAGTGTAACGTCTGGTGTCCAATTACATCAAACTCATGCATTCGACATGTGTCACTATTATGATAAGTCTAATATTACCATTATGATGAGTTTACTGCAATTAGACACTAGTCATGAAGAAGAAGAATATGCATATATGGTACCCTCCAAATATTGTGTAATTTTCTGTGTTTTTACTAACTAAATGCGCTCGCACCGCGCACTTTAGCAACACCCACACCTCCTTAATCAACCAACGCGCTCTAAAACACGAACAACAAGAAAGACCAACACGAAGAAGAAGAAGAAGAAGAACCAAAAGTCAAACCCAACTCACACATAAACACACACACACACACACTCTCACTCACTCTCTCTCTCTCTCTCTCTCTCTCTCTCTGTATATAATGGAAGTTGGTGAAAAACCATTCCCAATCTTTCATTCTCTTCAAATACTCATCTTCATCCCACTGGTAAATCAATCATCTTTCTAATCTCTTCTTCTCTTTTCTTCTTTTTCCCATTTTCAAGATTTCATTTTTACCCTTTATCTCACTTTGGTTTTTCCACTTGTTCTACGATTTCAAACACTGTATTGAATCGAAATTTCAACTCTACCACCACTTTGTTAGATTTCCATGTTCACACTGTGAATTCGTTTGCATTTTCCTTTTTCTTTTGCTGGGGTTTTCATGCCATTGATTATGCTTAATTTGGATCAATATCACTGTCTTTAACTTCAAAATCAAAATTTTGATCAAACCCATTAACCATTAGTGGATTAATTAGTTGCTAAACTCTATTGTTGTTGCTGATGTTGTGCAATTTGGCTTTTGTAAAAGCAAATGTATCAAACCCTTCACCATTGTAAATGGCACACTATAAATTTACTTTCTTTTTATTTGTATGGTTTTTTTTTAATTGATTTAGTTTGTTTTTTTTTTTTTTATGTGATTGGTGGTGTTCTTGGTTTCTATAATTTGAATTTTTGCTATTCATTTCAGTCGAAGAGAATTCAATGAGTTTTGACCCTTGTATTACTACAAACGATGCCTTGCGAGCAAGGTTTCAATCTCAATTCTTCTTGGTTCTTACTTCTATGATTTATGGATTGCTATAGAGTTGAACTGTGGTGTTTCATATCTTGTCATTATAACTTCATTGTCAATATTCCATGCATCATTGTATTATTAACCATTTAGAGTGTGTTTGGATGAGCTTTGCTGTTCGTGTATTTGTTGAAATTACTATAGAAAATGAGAGGGAAAAAGGGTTTGTTTTTGGTGTGGGCTTGCCAAAATAAGCTCAAAAAGCTGAAAAAACTTGCATTTTTCTACATTTGCGTAATGCACACTAGTGTAATTTATACACACTTGTTAGTGATGCTATTTGGGCAAGGGTTTTTTTTTTTATATACAATTTATAATTTTTATTCTAGCATAATCTAAGTGTAAATGTGTGTGAAGCTCCCTCCTGGAGACTTGAACCCTGACCCTTACCCCCCATACCCTACAAGCATTTATACTTGTGGAGTGACCACCGCACCAAGGATGCGCAGTGGTGGGCAAGGTTTCTTATAACCTCATTCCCATAAATTGTACATTATTGTATTATTGACTATTTAGTGTAATCTATCAACACTTGTTAGCCTTCTAAATATAAGATGTGCTTGTAAATTTTCTAGAGGATAGGGCTTGGAAACTCTAGAAAACAAGTAAAGCAAAGATGTGCTTGTAAATTTAATAAATCTTTTTATTAAATTATGTTTTTCATATATATATATATATATATATACACACACACACATATAGACACACATTACTATATATTGTTATTTTATACAAAATACATAATATGTTCTATTACATAAAACTTATAAAATAGAAAATATTTTTAAATGACCCGGACTATTTAATTTACAATTTGGCATTATATTTTTATATAAAATAATTATATTACATTTTTTTCACACGCATCATGAGGGTTTGTGACTAGTATTTACTATTAATAAGTTCATATCCATCCAAAAAGTTCATTAAAAAAAACCCTCCATACTCTATACAAGTTACTTAAACTACAAATTGAAATCCAAAATTCTCTCTTACACACCTCTATCCAAATGAATCATAAAAGAACTAAGAGCGAGCTTAATAACATTATTATTAGTTCCAACAAACATGTCTACTGATAAAAGTGAACTTGGAAAAATGAGGAAGAGAGGATGCGCCTATTGATCCTTATTCTTTAAGTTTAACCACATTTCTCCTTAACTCTTGGCTCTTCACATTGTATATAAGCAACTTGTGGCAATGTACTATCATGATTTCTACTAGATAGGACGTGTCACTTTGGTATATTGCAAGAGGTAAGAAATTATCACTGATGATGAAACTTTTCAAAATTACTTGACCCAAATAGGTTTAACCCAATCCCTCAAGAGTCAAAAATCAAATTCATCTTTGGAAGTTTGAGTTGCATAACAAAAAAGACAATAATTAACTTTTTGAATCCTCTTAATATATAGAGACAATTTAAACTACTCTTAATCTCTATTTATTTGTGTTTTTATTTATTTTTTTGATGCATAAGCGGGGCGAGAAAGTTGCCAAAAAAGGAGCAGGGGGATCTCAAGTTCCTCCGTCCTTGCCACCACCCCCTCCTCCAGCCGACCCTAAGCCTCTCGTCGAGGAGCCCAAGAAGAAGAGGAAAGGAGAGGCCGAGGAGACTGGTGGCGAAAGGCAGAAGAAGCTGAAACAGCTACAACAGCAACCCTAGCAGCAGAAACTGGACAAAGGCAAGGGACGTGCTCCTTCAGTAGAAAGTGGGGAGATAAGGGATCTTGCCGAAGTGCGCCGAGCACCGGCTACCTGGTCTCCCGAGCTAAAACTGAACGGGGCACCAATCTCTTGCCAGTCCAACATTAGGGCGTTCCAGCAAGGCCATGCCCTCCACCTGGCCGATGTGTTGGAACGTCTCATTTTTCTGCCCAAGGACATGGAGGCCTTGGAGAAAATGAGCCAGCCTCATCTGTTCCTTTCTTTGAAAAGGGACCTGGCCCTAGTAAGCTTCACTCCTTATCTTCATTTCGTTTTTCATAATATCTAACTATTAGTGGATGTTTTTATGCATCTGACCCTCTGATACTCTGCCACAGGCCGTCCAGGAAGTCTTTACTGCCGAGAAATTCGTGGAGGATTCTCGGAAGAAAGCTGGACTGGAAATGGAGCTTCGGTTAGAAACCGAGAAATCCCTAGGCCAGGCCCTTGCGGAAAATGAGAAGCTCACTTCTCAACTGGCAAACCTAAAAAAAGAGAGAGACGGTGCCGAGGCCAACCTGAAAACCATAAGGACCCAAGTGGAGGGGCAACGCAAGCTTCTTCATCAAAAGGATGAAGAGCTATCCAAAGCTCAGCAGGAGCGCTCTAACTTTGAGAAGGAGTTTGCGAAGATGAAGGATGAAACTCGTACCTTCAAGGGCTCGCTGGAGGCCGCGAAGAAAGCTGCTTATGCCGAAGGGGTGGCGGCCAATGAAAACCAGCTGACAGAAGAATTCGCGGCTCTGTGCCGAGAATACTGCCGGCAGGTTTGGGGGGAAGCCTTAACCGCAGCAGGGATTCCCTCAACTTCCAAGTTGAGGAAGCTCGAGAACACCTGGCTTCCCGTGGACATACAGGAGATAGAGGAGCCTCCTATTGTCGCTCTCGCCCCTAAGGCAGCTCTTTCTGCACTCCCTCTAGTGATCCCAAAGCCCACTCCAGATCCTACAGAACCTACAGGTTCCAACAAAGAGAAGGAGCAGGGTGGAGGTGCTGAGAAGGACCTGAGTCAGAGTGTTAAGCCCATTGTCCCTCCATCAATTGCAGCGGACAAAGGAAAACAAGTCCTGTCTTCCTTTGAAATGGAGTTAAAAAGCACTGAGGCCACCAGTACTTCTCAGCAAGACCCCCCTCCAAAAGCTTAGGGCCGAACCTAGGACTTCTTTTTTTGTAACTAAGATTTTCTTTGTAATGTATACCAAAAACAATTAATGAAAATCTGTCTTGTTTGGTCTTTATTTGAATTGCAAGTATCTTACTTTTGTTTTCACCATAAGAGCTCTCATTGACACACAAGGAAAGCATGAATGGAACAACCAACTCCACTTCCAATAGCTGAACTATCATAACCTTAAACAATAGTAAACACGCTTAACTTGTGCTTTATAAATTATAACGTGAAAGTATAACCTGTACGACGCAATGATAACGCTTAAAAAACTAATTTAGAATTCAACTTAAGGCATGAAGTAATCAAGAATACTTCATCAAAATCTCTATATTAGCGCGACATAGATTTTTGCTAGCATTTCTGAAGTAAAGTGTTCAAGAACCTGACAATAAGTACGACATCAATTTGCACAAGGCATATAGGCCGAGAACCGCGCATATCGATGTGATAGTTAGAATTCATAACTTGAAACGTTAATTTCGCCAAGGTATGGGGTATGGGGTCCGGGGACACTACGTTACCAACTTTTTACTTGATGCTTAAGAACTTGTAACAAATGATAAGACATCAACTTATACAAGGTACGTGGTCCGAGGACTATCCCTGACCAAGTTTTTGTGCGATACTTAATAATATATCAATTTCCATAAGGTATGTGGTCCGAGGACCATACATCACCATGTTTCTGTTTGATATTTTAGAACATATCAATTTCCACAAAGTATGCGGTCCGAGGACCATATATTACCAAGTTTATGTTTGATATTTTAGAACATATCAATTTCCACAAGGTATGCGGTCCGAGGATCATACATTACCAAGTTTCTGTTTAATATTTTAGAACATTTCAATTTCCACAAGGTATGGGGTCCGAGGACCGTGCATTACCAAGTTTCTGTTTGATATTATAGAACATATCAATTTCCACAAGGTATGTGGTCCGAGGACCATGCATTACCAAGTTTCTGTTTGATATTCTAGAACATATCAATTTCCACATGGTATGTGGTCCGAGGACCATGCATTACCAAGTTTCTGTTTGATATTCTAGAACATATCAATTTCCACAAGGTATGGGTCCGAGGACCGTGCATTACCAAGTTTCTGTTTGATATTCTAGAACATATCAATTTTCACAAGGTATGGGGTCCGAGGACCATATATTACCAAGTTTCTGTTTGATATTTTAGAACATATCAATTTCCGCAAGGTATGCGGTCCGAGGACCGTGCATTACCAAGTTTCTGTTTGATATTCTAGAACATATCAATTTTCGCAAGGTATGCGGTCCGAGGACCGTGCATTACCAAGTTTCTGTTTGATATTCTAGAACATATCAATTTTCACAAGGTATGTGGTCCGAGGACCGTGCATTACCAAGTTTCTGTTTGATATTCTAGAACATATCAATTTCCACAAGGTATGTGGTCCGAGGACCGTGGATTACCAAGTTTCTGTTTGATATTCTAGAACATATCAATTTTCACATGGTATGTGGTCCGAGGACCGTGCATTACCAAGTTTCTGTTTGATATTTTAGAACATATCAATTTTCACAAGGTATGTGGTCCGAGGACCGTGCATTACCAAGTTTATATTTGGTATTCTAGAACATATCAATTTCCACAAGGTATGTGGTCCGAGGACCGTGCATTACCAAGTTTCTGTTTGATATTCTAGAACATATCAATTTTCATAAGATATGTGGTCCGAGGACCGTGCATTACCAAGTTTCTGTTTGATATTCTAGAACATATCAATTTCCACATGGTATGTCGTCCGAGGACCGTGCATTACCAAGTTTATGTTTGATATTCTAGAACATTTCAATTTTCACAAGGTATGTGGTCCGAGGACCTTGCATTACCAAGTTTCTGTTTGATATTCTAGAACATATCAATTTCCACAAGGTATGTGGTCCGAGGACCGTGCATTACCAAGTTTCTGTTTGATATTCTAGAACATATCAATTTCCACAAGGTATGTGGTCCGAGGACCCTGCATTACCAAGTTTCTGTTTGATATTTTAGAACATATCAATTTCCACAAGGTATGTGGTCCAAGGACCGTGCATTACCAAGTTTCTGTTTGATATTTAATAACAGTAAGAGATGAACCCCAATACATATTCATAATTTGAACCACAAATGATAAAAGCGCATTTTATTAATAATAATACCTTCGAAGGTTGTTTACATTCCAGGGGTGTTGTACAATTTTTTCATTTAGATCAGCTAGTCGATATGATCCTATGCCCGCTACAGAGATAATTCGATAGGGTCCTTCCCAATTCGGTCCGAGCTTTCCCCATGCTGGGTTTTTGGCAGTACCCACAACTTTTCTCAGCAGCAAATCTCCGGGCGCTAGCGGCCTTAGCTTTACGTGGGCGTCATACCCTCGTTTAAGTTTCTGCTGATAGTAAGCCATTTGGACCATGGCGGCTTCTCGCTGTTCCTCAACCAAATCAAGACTTTTCTCTAGGAGGCCGTCATTATCTTCTAGACTAAAAGAACTCGTCCTTAGCATTGGGAAACCAGATTCTAAAGGTATTACTGCCTCGGCCCCGTAGGTCATAGAGAATGGTGTCTCTCCAGTGGATTTACGTGGCGTAGTTCGATACGTCCACAAAACATGTGGTAGCTCTTCTACCCATCTGCCCTTCGCGTCGTCCAGCCTCTTCTTGAGTCCACTGACTATAACCTTGATAACGGCCTCGGCCTGTCCATTTCCCTGAGGATAAGCTGGGGTAGAGTATCTGTTTATGATGCCCATGTCACCACAATATTTCCTGAAAGCTTTACTATCAAATTGAATGCCATTGTCCGAAATGAGTGTGTGTGGTACTCCAAACCTAGTGATGATGTTCTTCCAAATGAACTTCTTGGAGTCGATGTCCCTAATATTTGCCAAGGGCTCAGCCTCGACCCACTTGGTGAAGTAGTCGGTTCCCACGAGTAGCCACCTCTTGTTTCCTACAGATTTCAGAAACGGCCCTACTATGTCCAATCACCAATGAGCGAAAGGCCAAGGACTGGACAGAGGATTAAGGACTCCCCCAGGCCGATGAATGTTAGGAGCAAACCTTTGGCATTGGCCACACTTTCTTGCGTAGTCTTGAGCTTCCCTTTGCATATTGGGCCACCAATATCCTTGAGTCAGAGCCCTATGGGCTAAGGACCTTCCCCCGGTATGGCTTCTACAGATTCCCTCATGCAATTCTTCCAAAAGCGCCTCCGTTAGCTCGGGGTGCACGCATAACAGGTATGTTCCGGAGAAGGAGCGTTTATACAGTTTTTGATCCTCGAATAGCCAGAAACGAAGGGCCTTTCGGCGAATCTTATCTGCTTCAGACTTGGCCTCCGGAAGAATATCGTTTTTCAGAAAAGACACTACCGAGTCAATCCAACTAGGTCCAGACCTTATCAGATGGACACGGACTGCATTAACAGTGGCGAGAGCCGGCTCTAGCAAATCCTCGACTAGGATAATCCTAGGCAAACACTGAGATGAGGATGTCGCTAAGGTAGCCAACGAGTCCGCATGTGTATTTCCACTTCTAGAAACGTGAGAAAGGATAAAGGAATCGAATCTAGATTGTAAACGTTTGACCTAGGTCAAGTATTCTTGCATTCTTGGATCCCTAGCCTCCATGGTCCCTGTAACTTGACCAACCACTAACTAAGAATCCGAGAACATATGAACTTCCTTTCCGCCCATACTATGCACCATGTTCATGCCGACTAAGACTGCTTCGTACTCGGCCTCGTTATTAGTCGCCGAGAACGCTAACCTCAAAGACTTTTCGAACACAATTCCCTTCAGGGGATATCAACACAAGTTCGACACCAGACCCTCTCTGGTTAGCTGCGCCGTCAACGAACACTTTCCAAATCAGAGGTCCTTTGTTCGTAATCACGCCAACTGATTTTTCATCCATGTGTGCTTCCTTCATAGTTTCTCCCGACAATGGTTCAGCAAACTCCGCCACCAAATCTGCGAAAACCTGGCCCTTCACGGAGGTGCGTGGCATGTATTTGATATCAAACACTCCTAAAATAGTTTCCCATTTAGCCACCCTTCTAGAGTAGTCCGCACTACGTAGCACTGATTTGAGAGGTAGTTGGGTCAAAACTACAACGGTGTGGGACTGGAAATAGTGAGGAAGCTTCTGCGTGGCGTGAACTACGGCTAGAAGTGCCTTTTCCAAGAGTAGGTAACGCACCTCGGCTTCATTCAAGGATTTACTGACGTAGTAGATCGGTTTTTACACACCACCATCATCCCTTATGAGGACCAGGCTGACTGCATGGACAGCCACTGCTAGATATGCAAACAGGATCTCATCTACCTCAGGCCGAGACATAACGGGTGGCCGGGAAAGATATTCCTTAAGCTGCTGGAAGGCTACCACACAATCCTCGGACCACTGGAACCCTTTCCATTTATTCAACAATTGGAAGAAAGGCCCGCACCTGTCAGCTGACCAAGAGATAAACCTGCTGAGAGCAGCAATCATTCCGGTCAACTTCTGAACTTCTTTTGGATTCCGAGGTGGCTGTAAGCCTTGAATGGCTCTGACTTGTGCCGGGTTCACTTCTATCCCTATATGAGTAACCATATAACCTAAGAACTTTCCAGAGCCCACGCCAAAAGAACATTTTGAGGCGTTAAGGCGCAGCTTGTACTTTCTAAGTACTTGATCTTTCACGTGTGAAGGTATTGTTTTACTCTTCACTACCATATCATCCACGTATACCTCAATGGTCTTTCCAAGTTGCAACTCAAACATTCTGGTCATCATCCTTTGGTAAGTAGCCCCAGCATTCTTCAATCCAAACGACATAACCTTGTAATGATAGTTCCTTGTTGGAGTAATAAAAGCAGTCTTCTCCTGATCCTCCGTCGCCAATGGAATTTGATGGTAACCTTGAAAGGCATCCAAAAAGCTCATCCAAGGATGTCCAACTGTGGCATCCATAAGCTGATTGATGCGTGGCATAGGGAACGAGTCTTTTGGGCAGGCTTTGTTTAAGTCTGTGAAATCCACACATACTCTCCAATTTTCGTTCTTCTTTTTCACCATGACCGTATGCGCCAACCACTCTGGGTAGAAAACTTCCTTAATAGCCCCTGCCCTCTTGAGCTTGAGCACTTCCTCTTTAACAGCCTCGAAGTGCTCTTTGGAGGAGCGCCGAGGTGGCTGCCTTTTAGGAACAATAGCGGGGTTGACGGTCAAATGGTGACAAATGAAGCTTGGGTCTACCCCCGGAGCCTCATAGGGATCCCAGGCAAAGACATCGATGTTGTCCTTCAAAAACTCCAACAACTCCTTCTTCTCTTGGTATGGCAAACGTAAGCCCAATTGAAAGAACCTTTCAGGATCATCGGCTATCAGAAACTTCTTCAAGTCTTCGCATGTGGCTTCCTCTGCTGTCACCACATCGGGCGCATCTAGAGTCATTAATTGCTATAAGTCCACAACCGAGGCCGAGGACTCCGCTTCGGCCTGATGTAATATTGCAGCCGATATGCATTGCCTAGCCACCGATTGGCTGCCCAGAATTTCTTCAATGTGTTCCCACGAAGGGAATTTTACCTTAACATGCAAGATGGAGGAGACAACACCCAAAGTGTGCAACCAGGGTCTGGCAAGGATGGCAATATATGGGGAATATACATCGACCACGATAAAATCCACCTCAACCGTTTCTGAGCCAGATTGCACGAGCAACCGAATCTGTCCCTTCGGTATAACGGCCTTCCCTTCAAAACTTATCAACGGCGAGTCGTAAGGAGTGAGGTCCTCCAATTTTAACTTCAACCCCTCAAACAAGTTAGGGTACATAATATCTGCCCCACTGCCCTGGTCAATCATCACCCTCCTGACGTCGTAATTCCCTATCCTCAAAATGACTACCAAGGTGTCATCATGGGGTTGGATGGTCCCAACCTTATCCTCTTCTGAAAATCCCAAGGCGGGCACAATCACTTTCATCCTCTTCCGCCTCGTGCCTGACTCCTCGACTTGGGAGTGTGAAACTGCCATCACTTTGGTAGGACACGAACCGGTTCTGCTAGATGCAGCGAAAATAACGTTTATCGTTCCCAAGGGTAGCCGAGATGAATTATTCTTCTAATTATTTGAGCCAGATTGACTGCCTTGTCCGTTAGGTTGGTAAGGTGCTGCTTCAACTTCCCCTCGCTAATGAGCTGCTCCAAGTGGTTCTAGAGGGTCCAAAAATTCTAGGTGGTATGACCCACATCTTGGTGGTATTGGCAAAAGAGATTCTAATTCCGCTTCGCAGGGTCCCCCGCCATCTTATTAGGCCATCTGAAGTAGGGTTCCTTGCGAACGTTCTCCAGTAACTGATGCACTGGTTCTTGGAACACAGTGTTAACAGCCTAAGGAATTGCCGAGCTAGGCTGCCTCAAATAATCTCTCCTCGGCTTATTGTTGTGATATCTGTCTCACCTGAAATCCCTTTTCTCTTGTGGGATAACCTTCACCTTACCCTTACCCTGCTATTGGTCTTCTTCCACCCTCTTGTACTCGTCAATGCGGTCCATGAGGCGACGTACACTCCGTACGAGCTTTTTAGTCAAGGATTTCCTTAAATCATGATCAGTAGGAAGACCCACTTTAAAAGTATTAATCGCCACCTCGTCAAAATCTCCATCTATCTCGTTGAACATCTCCCAATACCTGTCGGAGTATGCTTTCAACGTCTCACCCTCCCTCATGGCCATAGATAACAGTGAATCCAACGGCCGAGGAACTCTACTGCATGTAATGAACCGTGACGCGAATGCTCTAGTAAGTTCCCCAAATGAACCAACAGACCCCGACTTTAGGCCATTGAACCATCTCATAGCAACAGGCCCCAAACTGGAAGGGAAGATCTTGCACATCAAGGTCTCATTGTGGGAATGCACCGTCATTCTCTGGTTAAAGTGGCTCACATGTTCCACCGGGTCTGTCCGGCCATTATAAATGGTGAAGGTGGGCTGGGTGAATCGCCTAAGGAGCCTCCCATTCTCAATCCTACGTGAGAATGGCGATTTGGAGAGTTGGTGTAACGCTCGGCTTATAGCGTCGTTTCCCAAGCCCCTGGAGGGGAGCTTCCTGTGCCTGTGACCTAGTAGGTCACCCTCTTCGCAAGAGGAAGTTTTGCTGGGCGGCGACCATGACCTTGAACTGTAACTACTTCCCCATGACTCCCCAGAAGAATGATTAGATGGGGGCGAAGCACGCCTTAGTTTGACACGGCGCAACTTCTTCTTAAGGTGGTTAATCTCCCTCTGCATGGCCTTAGCATCATCTCCATGGGTGGCACTGCCTCCAGCACGGGTATGACTCGCGCCAGGGTATATAGTGTGAACACTTCCCTCACGATCCCTTTGGCACTCAAGATGTTCGAAAAGATCTTCTGGTTGCGATCCTTGAGATTCTGCATGGTGTGAGCCTAAGCCTGCCATGATATTCCAATTCCTTCGACACTAGATTCCCACAGACGGTGCCAATTGTAAGTGCACAATTGCACCTAGACCCAAAGACAAACGTGAGCTCAAGCCCAATGAGCCTTAAACAATAAGATTTGTAGAGTGTGGATTTGAAATATAGTTTAGGGGTACTGGAAACTTGACAAGCAGGCTAAAATGCCACAATCCCTGCAAATAATAAACAACTACGATAAAAAAACCTCCTCAGATGTGAGCCGAGGACAATTTGTATATTGCTTTTCTCTTATGCCAAAAATTACAGTTCTTAGTTCTTTCTTTCCTCACTCCCCGATCCCCCTTTTTCTTTTTCCCTTCTCCTCTTAAATATTCATCTTCTTCCTTCCTACATCCACGTGTCACACCAATCTTCTCCTTTTCTTTTGTCCTCCCTTCCACCACCTTCTTGAAGTCTTGAAATAGTAACAGGAAAGTTCAATTCTACTGTTCAAGGGTCATTTCCTCATTAATGCGGCCAGGGATGTAGGTACAGGGTCTTTATTGTGGATGTGGCAGCCTTTTTGCCAGATATTTCCACCATGCCGCTGCCTCTAGAGGGTACTTGGATCCCCCTCTTAACCAATGGTTCTTCCAGAACTCTGCTTTTAATCTTCTCGGCAAATCTCAGGGCGTTCGCCAGGCCCATCCGAGGAGACATTCATCTTCGAACAGTTCCTCGGATGTCTGTAGTGTAGGCTGACTCATGGGCTTAGGGTCCCAATGACAAAAACAAACTGGTACCAATTGATCAAGCCTACGACCCATTTGTTTATTTTATAAATCTCACCCCCCATAGTACTTATATATTATTCTTCTCTATTTTGGTCCAAGAACTTACTATTTAATGTGATTTTAGATTGCTAACATTGTTTCTAGTTTTTGGGTTATAGATTTGGTGAACAATGTTGGTACAATTGCAAGGTCTGGGACCAAGGAATTTATAGAGGCATTGCAGGCTAGAGCAAATGTGAGCATGATTGGTCCTTTGGTGTTGGGTTTTAAGGGAATTAAGCTGCTTGAAGTGGTAATTTACGCTACTTTTTTTAACGTAATTTATGTTACTTTTTTTTAGAAGGTATTATTATATATTTGATGTATCATGTTAATAGTTACCCAATTTAAACCCCACACGAAGTTGTTGTTACCTAAGAAATTGTTGTAATTTTTTTTTTTGTAACATAAATTATATTTATCATTTGTAAAATTCTATGTGAAATTCAATTTACATTTTTTTTAATAATTATTAATTTACTACCCCATAAAAAATGTTATGTACATTTTCTCAATTTTAAGGGTAATTGATAACTTTGAAATTTAAACTCTTTTTAACTTTTGTTATGGATGTGCAGTAAATGACTAACTATTATTGATCATTTTACCGTAAAATAAATATATTTGAAATTTAAACTATTTTTCACTTTTGTTATGGATGTGTAGTAAGTGGCTAACTTTTATGATTAAAACAGTACATGTATTTTTTCAACTTTGAATTTGAAAAAAAAAAAAAAGGGTGGTCGGGTAGTTTTTAAATGTGGGATTTTTTTAAACAGTACATGGATAGAACATGAGAGTTTTTTAAACGAGTAGTTTTTCTTTTTTTGATAAACTTTTAAATAAGGATAGGGTCACACCAATTGCTCACGTTAATATTTTAAATTTCCCTAAAATTTAGCATTTTATTTTCTTTCAAAATTAGATAAGTTAGTGCCTAAATATAAGGATATGGATGGAGAAGTTAATAGTGGTTTTATAGTTGGAGTCTTTTTTTTTTCCAAAATATGGAAGAGATTTAAAAGAAAAAAGAAAAGAGGAAAATGTGAGATGGTTTTTATACAAAAGAAAACGTGAGTAGGGAAAATGAAGTTAAAAAAAAAAAGAAAGAGATAAATCTTGATAAAAGAAAAGAGAGAGAGAGAGAGAGAGAGAGAGAGAGAGAGAGGTGAGCATATCTTTATGGATAAGGATGTATAGTCTTTTTTTTTTTTTAACCGCATGGGACGTAATTAAAGAAGTTAATTGAGTTCAAATAGCACATAAGCATTATTTGAATTTTGAACAAACTGAAAGGAAACCTGAGGTTGTTTGAAAAAAAAAAAAAATAAAAATAAAACGTGGGATTGTGGGTTAGTGGAAAAGTGGTAAAAAAGTGCTTTGGTAAGTTTTAGAAAATTAAACTCAAAAAATTTGATAAGAGAAAAAAAAAATTAGTTCAAATTAAAAAAAAAAAAAGAAGAATAGATAATGAAGCTTGGATAAGTTTTTTAAAAATTAAAGCCGAAAATTTTGGTAGGAGGAAAAAAATTAGTTAAGGTTTTTTTTTTTTTTTTTTTTGGTAAAGAATAGATAACGAAGTTTAGATAAGTTTTTTAAAAATTAAACCCAAAAATTTTGGATGAGTTTTAAAAATAAAACCTGAACGTGGGATTTGATTTTTTTTTATTTTTTTTTTATTTTTTATGCTTGACTACTAACGTGTGTGTGAGAAATGTGGAGGTGGGAGAAATGTGATTAGAAAAAATTATTTTTGAAAATTTTAGCTAAAATATAGGAGTTTTTAAAATCAGCAATTATATATATTTAACCATATTATTTAAACTTTACAAATTGATAAGTTGAGGGTATTTTAGGCATTAAAATTGATAAATTCAAACAAAAAAAATCATTTAGAAAGCGTGCTCAGGGGCTGTTTTATTTTTTAGGTAAGAGTAAATTTAGAGCATTTATTATAATTTAGAGTTACCATATTTTTCAATTACAAAAAAAATTTAGATGTGTGATGAGTATTGTGTGCGATGAAATAATTTTTTAACACATCTCTAAATTTTTATTATGGTTGAAAAATGTAATAATCTCAAATTATAATAAAGACTTCTCATTTACTTTTAACAAATTTTTTTTTTTTTTTTTTTCCTTCTTTTGTGAAAGTAGGACCCAAATGTTCCGGTTTTCACGCCATATGCTAGCTATTCACACTACATTGGAAAATGGAAAGAACTTGGAAACCAAAAAAAAAATGAAGAGAGAAATCCAAAAAAAGAGACAACCAGTTTTTGCTGCTTTGCTGTTTGAGCTTTGGCCGGCGCAAGTGTATTATCTCAATTCGGTCTGTGTGTTGCATCCATGGCTCCTTCTTTTGCTCCATATGAATATGAGGTTTTCGTTAGTTTTCGTGGGGCAGATAACCGCACAGGATTCACCAGCCATCTCTTCGCCGCTTTAGACCGCAAAACGATTCACGCCTTTAAAGATGACATAAACCTCCCTAGAGGGGAAAAGATTGGGCCTGAGTTGTTAAAGGCAATTGAGACATCAAGGATTGCAGTTGTGGTGTTCTCAAAAAAGTATGCTGCTTCAGATTGGTGCTTGGATGAGTTGGTGAAGATCATGGAATGCAAAAGGGTGTTCAATCAAAGGGTGCTCCCTATTTTCTACCATGTCTCTCAACCTGAGGTGCTAGAACAGAAGGGGAATTTTGCTGAGCTCCCAAATGGCCCTGAAGACAAGATGAACAGTTGGAGAGCTGCACTGACGGAGGCCGCAAACTTGGCAGGCTTGCATTTGGAACCAAATCGGTAAATATTTTATCTACATTTGATTTTTTTTTTTAATTAAGAAAAAAAAAACTCTTTTTTATGTTCCAAATAAACTAGTTGGTAGCTTGGTATTTTTAATTAAAAAAAAAACTCTTTTTTTTTTTTTATTAAGAAAAAAAAAACTCTTGTTTATGAACTTCAAATTTCTCTCTTAGAATAAACTACTAGCATATGGCGTGAAACCGAAGGAATCAGGTCCCACTTTCACGACAGAAGGAAAAAGCTTTTTTTTTTTTTCGTGGAATCGTAAATGGAACTAGCCTCTTCAAATTTCTCTCTTGTTTATGGAACAACAAAACAAATGGGTAGTGGAAAACTAGAAAACTATACCCAATCCTTGTGTTTTTTCTTTGATAAACAATCCTTCGTGTTTTCATGATGCCAATTTCCGAGTATCTTCCTTCATCATAAAAGTCATATTGCCATGTGATTGCTACCGCGTGCACAGAGTCATTCACCGGACTTTCTTGCACAACACAAAAAAAAGGGAAGAGAGAGAAAGCTAAAAACCAGAGAGAGAGGAGAAGAAGAAGAATAAGAAGAAGAAGAAGAGAAATCCTAAAGAAACAACTAGTTCTTTCTTGTTTGCCCTTGAGTTGTTTAGGCCAGCGCACTGTTTTTTACCTCCATTAGGTCTTTGTGTTTACAATCATGACTCCTTCCTCTGCTCCATCCTCATTGACCTCAGCATTGAGGTATGAATATGAGGTCTTCGTTAGTTTTTGTGGGGAAGATACCCGCACAAGCTTTACCTGCCATCTCTTTGCCGCTTTAGATCGTAAAAAGATTTGTGCGTGTAGAGGGGAATTTAATCGAGCCGAACTGATGAAGGCAATTGAGACATCAAGAATGGCAGTTGTGGTGTTCTCGAAAAGCTATGCCACTTCAGATCGGTGCCTAGATGAGCTGGCAAAAATCATGGAATGCAATAGGGTGCTAAATCAAAGGGTGTTTCCTATTTTCTATGATGTGTCTCCATCACAGGTGCGAGAACAAAAGGGAAATTTTGAAGAGGCTGCAAACTTGGCAGGCTTTCATTTGAAAGCAAATCGGTAATATAATATGTACATATGATTACTTTTTTAATATATATCTATAGTCTATGATATATAAAAAACTAAGTTTTTTTGATTTTTTTGTCATAATAATATTTTGTTATATATGCTTTTAAGACTTCACAATTTAGACTTGTATAATGTTGAACTCTTTCGTGACAAATTTATAATAAATGTCTATTAATAATTACCATAATTATTAAATTTCATATTTAGACAAAAATAAAATAAAATATTCTAAAAATTATATTATTTTAAACTTTCTTGTGAATTGCATGGATTCCTAATTAGTAATATACTTTTGGTTAACCTTCTAGAATTTTGTCTCATTAGTTTTGGAGGCCTCATAATTTTTCACATCATTATTATAATATATATATATATATATATTAAATTTAAATTCTATCATATATTTTTAAACATAGAATATATAGTTTCATATAGGGTTGTCTATGAGTTAGGTCGTATCAGGTTTGGGCTCAACTTGCACCCAACCCGAGCTGATCTAGTGGAGGATATCTCAACTCATCGCCAACCGAAAAGATTGATTGGATTGGGCCTTCAATGGGTGGTAGTCGATTTGGTCCACATCATAGAGGCAAAATTGGCTAAAAAAATCAATGAGATTTCACTGGATTTGATAAGGTCTTCCCAGATTTGTCAAATCTCACTAGAAAACTCTTGTTCACTCGTTCAATTTGGGTTTTTCAGGTTTTGGGGGAAGAGATCCGCAACTAACTCCCCGGAGTAGTCAGGTCAAGCGGTGGTTGGCTCGGGTTTGATCGGTTTTTCGGGTGGGTGTATAGCCTTAGTTTAATATACAAACATAATAATAAAAAATTCCCAATGCAAGAATTTATAGTTTTATATACAAACAAAATCATAACAAATACTTATTAATAACTATCATAATTATCATATTTCATATTTAGACAAGATTACTTACTAGTTTTGTTACTTTTGTACAATTTTAAGTACAAATACATTATTAACGATTATCATTCTCTATTTTTTTTAATTACCAAATTGTTTTTTTTTTTTTGGGAGGAAACTTAGCAAATTGATAAAATGGCATCACTGGATGAGTTTCTCTCTAGATTAGGTGTTGTTAGCACCAAACCATAGGCTTTTGTAGAACCAATGTTCCTCCTTAGTGGGTGCTTGCGTGGGAATTGTTTCTCTTCATGTTGTATTGTAGGAAGGAGAAGGCTTTGCCTGATTACGTATAAGTTGGAGTGTGGTGTGTTGGTATAAAGATATTGGCAGCATGGTAGTGATGGATGATTTTGAGCAAAAATTGTCTCCTATTGTAGCAGAAGATGGATAGATTTCAAAGAGAAGAGCAGCGTTGTGTAAGGGCTCATAAAAATATTGGAGATTTATATGTGATGGTTAATTTCTAGTCCTATAGGCATCCATGAATTGCCTAAGCTGGAATTGCCATGGGATTAGGACCCACGTACAGTTCACGAGCTCACAAGGATATATAGTGAGAAATAAAGATCCCTTGATTGTATTCTTGATGGTGACGAGGTCAAATGACTTATCTTGAAAGAGTTCAGTGTAGGGTGCAATATGCAAACATGTTTGTGGTTCCATGTAGAAACAGAGGTGGTAGCTTGGCTCCTTTTTTGGAAAAATGAATTCAATCTCTCGATAAGAAGCTTTACTTAGAATCACATTGACATAGTGGTAATCTCAGGAGTTGATAACACATAACGTTCCCCTAGATTTTACGGAGTCCCTAAAACTACCAACTAAGAAAATCCTAGGCGTTGCTCTTAACCTCAGTCAACAATAAATCCCTCATGGGTTTGAATCGGAGATTTTAACGAAATTACAATGGCAAGGAGACAAGCAAGGGTGGATATGGATTGATTGGAAAGATAACTAGAATAGTTTCTAGACATTCTAGAGTGGTGTGGATTCAGAGACTTAGGTATTGTACGGCTGCCTTTTATCCGATGTAACAATAGATTGGATAATCATAGAGTATGGGTGTGTTTGGATAGAGGGGTTGCAATTGGGGACGGGGTGCTCTGATATCTAGCGGTACAAGTTCACCACTTAGATAATGCGTATTGCTTCTAATCACAAATTGTTGCAAATGTGTTTAATTGGATGATGAGAATGCTCAGTTCTATAGTAGTTGATTTCCTTTTCAATTCAAAGCCAATATTTTTTAGTTTTATGTTTTTACTATTTATATTGTAAACATCCATATTTTCATATTGATATTATAATCTTAATTTTTTTTTTTAAATTTTAATTTATCAAGATTTTTCTATAATTTTGATATTATCAAATTTTAAAACAAACATATTTCCTTTGTATGTATATTAAATTTTAATTAAAATATAATTTAATTTGCTATTTTACATAAAAGTAAAAACACTACCAAGAAAATAAATATACTTAAATGTATTGAATATTTAATTAATTGGGTTTTCATTATATATTAAGAAATTTTAAAACTACAATCAAATAATTTTTTTTAAATATTTATTATCTTATCTATAGCTGTTACTTTGAATTAGTTCATTCACTGCCGCATGGAAATACTGTGAATCAATCAAATTTCAATGAATAACCAATAAAATTTTTGCATTTCATTCTATTTTCATGGCTCATTTCCTCTTATTGTATGATCTGTTGGTTCACTAACTTCTTTTCTTTAAAAAATATAACTGTGGTTACACTTCCAATTGCAGGCCAGAGTCTGAGTTTATAGAGGAAATTGTTGAGAACATTCTGAAAAAACTAAATGAGGAATCATCTTCTGCTCCATCCCTTCGTCAGAATGATGCTCCTGCTCGACACTCTTCAGCAACCATCCCGCACAATGATGCTTCATCTGGTCAAGATACCACTATTAATGCTATTGCTGACTGGACTCTTTTTTTTTTTTTTTTTTTCAATTTGTTTCCCTCCGCATCTTGACAAAGTTTATCTTTAGCGTTTGGACTTTGGAGTGTAGCTGGAAGCTGATGTGCATTTTCTGATTGACTTTCAGGAAAGTACGAAGAAATATCTGCTGGGCCGAGTTGTACATTCATCATATCCTGCAATTTCTCATGTGGGTTTTCTTGTTTCATGTTTCATAATCTCTCTATTTTTTGTCACAAAGTTGGTTTTTTTTAATTAATTATTTATTAATAGTATTGACTTAGTGATCAGTGACAAAATTCTCTGTTATGGATTCTCACTATTGTTTTTAGGACTATTTTGATCTGTCATTACAACATGAACACCTTGATTGTCTTCAATTTTGTGATGTGGGTTTTTAGTATTTTCCATGTTTGTTTAATTACAACTTCTTCAATCTACATGATAAGTTGATTTGGATGTAAGCTACTGTATGATCAACACCAAAACCCCCAGTTTGTAACATTGAATCATGTCATTTGGGTAATTCTAACAGGGACAGGGGCAGGGACATCTCAGACAATCAGCAACAAAACTTCTTCTAAGGGTAGTACCATCTCTGCAAAAAGCCAATTCTCAGCTGCTAGTGGGGATGAGGCTTATCCAGATGGTCAGATCTTGCCCACCCCAAACTTGAGGATCTTCAGTTTTACAGAATTAAAGGTTGCAACCAAGAATTTTAGACCTGATACAGTACTTGGTGAAGGAGGATTTGGGCTGGTCTGTAAGGGTTGGCTCGAGGATAAGGGGCAATCCAAGAGTGGAAATGGGATGGTAATTGCTGTAAAAAAATTGAACTCCAAGAGCGTGCAAGGATTTCAGGAGTGGCAGGTAATTCTACCCAACTTGCTAGGGAAGAATATATAGTTGTGAAGTTGATGTGTTTTGAATTCCTTTAGTACTTTCACTTGCACTTTTACTGTGCTCCTTGCGAATCCATTTAGGCCTCTTAGTTGCACTATTACTGTGCTGCTTGTTGCTATATTCATCATTGCTTGTTTTTTTTTAATGTACCCTTCTCCACTTCTAGAAAATGATCATGCAAAAGGTGATTGGACAGGAAAGGTATTTGCAAATAGTATAAACCACTTTCAATTGTGGTCATGTAAGATCTTATTCACGACTTCTCTTTCTTGTTTGGGTTAATTGCAGCTATCCACCCAAAACTATAAGCTCATTGCAGTGTTTATCATCATTTTTTATATTTCTTGCAATCAACACCCTGATTCGAGATCAATTTGTAATTTTTACTACATTTTAAAATTAATATCAAACTTAAACAAATTAGTGAGCTGATTAGGCAGTGGGATGCTCTAATGTGTTAGTTTTCATTAATTTGCAATGTCCACCCTAACCATCTCACTAATTTGTTAAATTTTTTACACTGGACATTGCAAATTAATGAAAACTAACACATTAGAGCATCCCACTGCCTAATCAGCTCACTAATTTGTTTAATTTTTTACACTAATTTTGGATGGTTGGGTAAACATTGCTGATTAAGCTCAAATTAGCGTGTTGATTTCAAACATTTGTGATTCAGAGTGGACATTGCAAACAACCCCATATGTTATGATGATAATTATAATGAACCCTTTGATATATTATATCCAAAAAAAGAAGAAGGAACTGTTGGATATGTTATTTTGTTGTGTCTTAAATACTGTAAACAATTGCATAGAAAAAAAAATTATTCTGCTACTTTGGCTGAACTGCTACTCCCTCGTTGCTTCTGAGTCTGGGGTACAAAAAATTATTCTGGTTTATAATGATTAGTGCAGAATCTGCAGATGGTGCCTAGCATAACTACTTTGAGTGGAGACCAAAGCTTAATGAAAAATTAATTACCTGATGTTGTGAATGCTTGTTCTGTTTTAAATTAAGCCAGAGTTCTTGGTTTTCTAAACCACATCAGAGCTAACCCCCCCCCCCCTCCCCCAAACACATACACACACCGATGCATTATTCGGAGTCTGGTTAGATGTTTCACTAATTTTCTTTTTGATATTACAATCAAACTATTTTAAATATGTATGCTTATCTCAGTGCCAATTTATTGGTGCAGTCAGAGGTGAATGTCTTAGGAAGGCTCTCCCATCCTAACCTTGTCAAGCTGTTAGGCTACTGCCAGGAGGACAGAGAGTTACTCCTCATTTATGAATTCATGCGAAAAGGCAGCCTAGAAAACCATCTGTTTGGAAGTAAGAGCTTAAAACATAATTGAATTTTATTACTGTCCATATTCAGGGGATGTGCTGTGAATGTGATTCAAATATAAAAGTTCATTTGGTTCACCATACACTACATCTTTTATTTATGCAGGGGGGTCAGCTGTTCAGCCACTTCCATGGGATATACGGCTTAAGATTGCAATTGGAGTAGCTCGGGGCCTGGCTTTTTTGCACACATCTGATAAGCGAGTTATTCATAGAGATATTAAGACCTCCAATATACTGCTGGACGAGGTAAATTTCTATTGAAAAATGAATAACTATCAAACTACAAGAGATACGCTAAGGAATGATATATTGCAACTGTCCCTAGCCCATTGATTATTATATCATCTTTTCATCTTGTTCACATTTCCAAACTTTATTCTCACCCATTTTCCCTTTGTGAACCCACCTCTCACAATTGATCCACCATGTCATGGAATTGAAAAGTTTAAAAAATTCCTTGGTCACATAAAGAATCTCTCACAAATAAATTTTGAACTTGTCTAACTTTTGGTTTAATTGCAGTCTTATACTGCCAAGATATCAGACTTTGGCTTGGCGAAGTTGGGTCCATCAGCTAGTCAATCACATGTGACAACACGAGTAATAGGCACATATGGTTATGCTGCTCCAGAGTATGTTGCCACAGGTATTATTTCTGCCAAAACTTTTGGACTTTTGGTGCTCTTAAGGTCAAATGAGGGTGAGGCTTAAGCTTGACCTAAATTTCGGCAAACTTCAGCTACTTAACCCTCAATGTTTTAAAAGCTGTGCCATGACAATATGTTATGCTGATTATGCAGGGCATCTGTATGTCAAGAGTGACGTGTATGGTTTTGGTGTTGTCTTAGTTGAGATACTAACAGGTTTACGGGCAGTTGATAGAAATCGTCCAAGTGGGAAACATAATCTGGTGGATTGGGTCAAACCATATTTATCAGAAAGAAGTAAGTTGAAACAAATCATGGACTCCCGGTTGGAGGGAAAATATCCATCCAAGGCTGTATTCCATATATCTCAGCTTGCTCTAAAGTGTCTTGCAGCTGAACCTAAGCACCGACCATCAATGAAAGAGGTTTTAGAGAAATTGGAACGGTTTGAAGCTGCCAATGAAAGACCAAGGGAACCTAGAAGTCACGCTAGTCATCTTATGGTTGGAGGGAAAATATCCATCCAAGGCTGTATTCCATATATCTCAGCTTGCTCTAAAGTGTCTTGCAACTGAACCTAAGCACCGACCATCAATGAAAGAGGTTTTAGAGAAATTGGAACGGTTTGAAGCTGCCAATGAAAGACCAAGGGAACCTAGAAGTCACGCTAGTCATCCTGTGGTTCATCGAGAAGGCCAGCAACCATTGCACCATCGTTCTCCACTTCATCCAAGACTGGATGGAAGTCCAGCCTACCAAAATTCCTCCTGAGTAAGGTGACTTTGATACATCTGCTACATACAAGCATAATTCTTCACTTGTATGCTGATTGTTACTCATGAAAAGCAACAATTCCCACTTTATTTTTTAATTTTGATTAATGTGATCTTTTGTAAGTTACAATGAGTATTATTATTCTACTGGTGACTTGTATGTACTGAATGAGTATTTATCAGCGGGACTGTAATTATCTAGAAGGTCTGGTGAGTTGTGCTTAAGGATGTGTTACAAAGTTATTAGTTTTGTTCCCAAAGCCTGCATATTATATATTGGGATCCATTAATTTGAATATCAAGAATTCTTTCTTCTCAAGTTTCTCATTCTAGTGAGTTTTTACATTTTCTAGCTTGTAATTATTAAAGTAGTGAAGAAAAGAAACTTGATTAGCATCATCTTATCAGTAGTGTGAAAAATATACTTGTATGGTTATGTAATCTTTTTATACAACCATGTGGAGGATTGAGGAGCTGTGTTGTGCTTGTGTACCCTTTTGGTTCTGGTGATGATTCGTTTTTGTCAAAGAGACGTGAAGATCTCATTCTTTCTGAATGCATGTCATGCATCTGAATTTTGAGTTGATAAATTAGTAAAGCCCATCTGATCTCACTGCTCCTATATTTAAATTGAAGAGCATCACAGAGTAGTCTTATTTAATGGCTTCTTATATCGGATAGAGGTGTGTTTCTAATACGATATCAGCGATAGAATGGGCTAAACAATTCAAAGAACCCAATACATGGAATGCGGGCTTAGCCTTGAAATTGAGGTTGATTTGAGGATTTTAAAAATATTGCTACTATAACTCTACAGCACATAAAAGATGAGTTCAGAATTTTTTTTTTTTCAATCAAAAGCACTTGTGATATTATGGATTTAGAATGCCATTATACACCTACTTTATTTAAATTTGTATATTTATATGATATCTAAAAGTTTAAGTGTCACTTATTGTTTTGACACTATTGTTAAGCCACATTTGCGTAGCATTTAGGTCTATTTCAGTCCACTTTAGTCTATTCTGTCTAGTTCGGTCTCTTCGGTCCATTTTAGGCTAATTGGACCTTAAATTTATTCTTTTTGTAGGTTTCCTTTTCAGTTTTGGACTCAAAAATTCATATTTTAATTCTTCATTTTTGGGTTGAAAAAGTATGAAATTTTGTTCTATTTAGACTCAACTCTTTAGTTTTGGGCTAAAAATACAAACAAAATAGGTATTAAAACTTAGAGATATGGGTCCTAAAAAAGCAATAAATATTATAAATATTCATAAAAATACCTTAAAATTCAAGTTACAATAATACAGACATTACACTTATATTTAGATTAATGTAACATTTTACATGTGTTCCATGGAATGGTGATGTACATTTTTCTTTAATATTCTTGAATATATTCAAATTAGTTAATTGATTATGGTATATTTAAAAAAAGTCCTTTTAATAACATTTTCTCCATTTATATAAAACAATATTATAATTATATAATTTAAATCTATATATTAAATTATGTATCATATATATATACACACACGTATATGTTCTATTACATAAAACTTATAAAAATAGAAATTATTTTAATAAGTCATTTTAAAAATAGAAAGCTTTTAAAAACTTTAGCATTTAGCATTTCAAAAAGCCACTTTATCAATTTTAACAACTCATTTTACAATACACCCAACATCAAATGTTCTATTTTTTACCATTTCGTTTAAAATAATATAAACTACTCATTAAAATAATTAAAAAAAAACAACTACACAAACTACCTTTTCCACCACAAGCATTAAAATAATAATATTTTGTTTAAGATTGGAGCTATAGTGAGCTTTCAAAAATGAAAGCTCACTATAGCTCAGTTGTTATTTTTTTTTTAAAAGTTTAACATGTTTGTTGTAACTTGTTTTTTTGGTGCTTTTTATAAACTTGATGTTAAAAGTTAGCATTTATAGCATTTAGCATTCTTAATGAGAATGCTCTAAGTCATTTAACCAGTGCTACTATTATAGACATGGATATCACTGCCAAATATAGATTTGGGAAGTGTTGTGAAATTTTAAAGCACTCACAAGTGTATGAACTGTACTGAAGTATAGTTTGATAAGAACGAGGTCAAACCTACAAAGACTTGTATGAATGTAGGAAAATTAATCAAATCTTAACAAAATTAATCCTAATCTAGTTTAATAAAAAGTGGTTGTTTTGAAATTAAATAAACTAAGAAAATAATGAAATTAAGCAAATAGTTAAACTAAGCAAAAGATATAAAGCAATAAAAAGATGTAAACAATCAAGGGAAATAAATTTAGGTTTTGAAATCCGCCTTAGTAATACATATCAGCATATATTTATGATCATTGGATTTTTCCAACCACTACATGATTATCTAGAAATCAATCTTGCTATCATGGAAAATATTATCATTAAAATCCTTATTTCAAAAATCAAAAACATGTACTTCTTCGCTTTTTAAATTTAAAATCAAATCATCAATTGTATTCATTAACAAACAAATCACAAGAGATATCCAATTTTAAAATCAAAATAATTATAATCCAAGCATTCAATTAATCAATATATATTTCTAAAAGTTGAAGCGTAGCATTTATTGTTGCTACGCTCCCATTGAGCCATATCAGCAACCACGTTATTATCTTCTTCTTTTTTCCAATTTTCCTATAATAGTTTTTAACATTTATTTTTTTAATATTTACACTTCTCCAACCTTTCTCCCTTTCTTACCTTTTTATCTCCCCACTACCCTCTAAATTAATATCATTCTTTCTATTTCCCTTTATCTTCCTTTATTTTTGTCTTTTCTTATTCACACTCTCTAACTATAAATTTGTCACTATCTCTTCTATTTTATGCATAGTTTTCTCTCACAAAAAAAAATGTTGTTTCTCTCTCTCTCAAATTTTTGGTAGATTTTTTTTCTTGCATATCTGCTTTAGGTTGATAATTTTTTACACTCTTTAAAACTCTACTTTGGGTTAATGCAATTTAGTTTTGTTTTTAAATTTTTTTTTTGTTCTCTTTGATTGTTAAATGTTATCCTATTGCGTTATAAAAAATTAAATATAGCATATAAAAATTGTGAGGAGTAAAAAGACCCAAGTGGGCATATGGGCCTTTGGACTGTAGCATGGAGGGCCGACCTGCTCCATAATTAAACTCTACGAGTTGGCCCATACGCCGAGGGTCCGAGGATACAGCCGAGGGAAAGTTTCACCTCGGACAGATCCAAGAGAACTCAAGATTTCATTATAAAGGTCAAGGCACAACTCTGGAAAAGCTAGTGGTTAAAAGGGGGCATCTTGAATCTTCTAGATGCACCAGTATTAAAGAAAATATCAAGAGTAAAGGCTGCCACCTCCGCATTAAAGGCTCTGCACCTACCTTTCTGGCCGCATTAATGGGGAGGTGACTCCTGAACAGTGAGGTGGAAACTTCTAGTCACTGTTCAAAAAGTATCAGGGAAGGAAGTATAAAAGGGGGGTAAAGGCCAAAGAAAGGGGGGATCGAAAATTGAGAAATTAATTAAGAAATTGTAATCTGTAAGGAAGAAAGAGAAATAATAAAGAAGTAGTCCTCGGCTCAAGTCCGAGGAGATCCATTTGCAACGATCATTCGTTATTTACCTGTGTTTGTTTATAAAAGCCTGTTATCTAGCGCCCAACACTTCTAACCTAGGTTTTAAGCCCACGCTCTACAAATTTTATTGTTTAAGGCTCATTGGGCCTGAGCCCGTGATTGTCTTTGGGTCCAGGTGCAATTGTGCACTTACAATTGGCGCCGTCTGTGGGAAACCTAGTCTAGAAAAGGTTGGGATACCATGGCAGGCCTAGGTTCTCACCATGCAGAGTCACAGGGATCGCAACCGGAGGATCGTTTCGAGCGCCTTGAGCGTCAGAGGGATCGTGAGGGAAGTGTCCATACAGAATACCCCGGTGCTAGCCATACTCATGGTGGGGGTAGCACCACCCACGAGGAGGGTTCTAAATCCATGCAGAAGGAAATCAATCATTTGAAGAGGAAGTTACGTCGTGCTAAACGTAGGTTTTCACCGTCCTCATCTAATCCTTCCTCAGAGGAGGATAGGGGAGGTGGCTACAGCTCGAGGTCGCGCTCCCCCGCCAGTGCAACGTCCTCTGGTGAGGAGGACGACCAGCCAACTCGCAGACATAAGAAGCTTCATTCTAGGGGCTTAGGCAACGATGCTATGAGTAGGGCGTTGCACCAACTCTCCAAATCTCCATTTACACGGAGGATTGAGAAAGGAAGGCTTCCCAGGAGGTTTACCCAGCCCACTTTTACCATCTACAATGGCCGGACTGATCCGGTGGAGCACGTGAGTCACTTTAACTAGAGGATGGCGGTGCACTCTCACAACGAGACCCTAATGTGTAAAGTTTTCCCCTCTAGCTTGGGACCTGTTGCTATGAGGTGGTTCAACGGCCTTAAATCGGGGTCTATAGGTTCGTTTGGGGAGCTTACTAGAGCATTCGCTTCGCGGTTCATTACGTGCAGCAGAGTCCTTCGGCCATTAGACTCGCTGTTATCCATGACCATGAGGGAGGGGGAGACGTTGAAAGCATACTCCGACCGTTATTGGGAGATGTTTAATGAAATAGATGGCGACTTTGATGAGGTGGCGCTTAATACCTTTAAGGTAGGCCTTCCTACTGATCACGACCTGAGAAAGTCTTTGACTAAAAAGCCCGTCCGCAGTGTACGTCGCCTCATGGATCGTATTGACGAGTATAAGAGAGTGGAGGAAGACCAACAGCAAGGAAAGGGTAAGGAGAAGGTTATCCCGCAGGAGAGAAGGGATTTCAGGTTGGACAGGTACCACACCTTTAAGGTAGGCCTTCAACTGATCACGACCTGAGAAAGTCTTTGACTAAAAAGCCCGTCCGCAGTGTATGTCGCCTCATGGACCGTATTGACGAGTATAAGAGAGTGGAGGAAGACCAACAGCAAGGAAAGGGTAAGGAGAAGGTTATCCCACAGGAGAGAAGGGATTTCAGGTCGGACAGGTACCACAATAACAGGCCGAGGAGAGATTACGTTGGGCAGTCCGCCTCGGCAGCACCTCAGGCCGTGAACACTGTGTTCCGAGAACCAGTACATCAGCTGCTGGAGAAAGTTCGTAAGGAACCCTTCTTCAAGTGGCCAGATAAGATGGCAGGAGACCCTGCGAAGAGGAATCAGAACCTCTTTTGCCAGTACCACCAGGATGTGGGCCACACTACTGAGAACTGTCGGACTCTTTGGAACCACTTGGAGCAGCTTGTCAGTGAAGGAAAACTGAAGCAGCACCTGTGCCAACCTAGCGGGCAGGGCAGTCAATCTGGTTCAAACAATTAGAGGAATAATTCATCTCGGCCGGCTTTAGGAACAATTAATGTTATTTTTGCTGCACCTGGTAGGACCGGTTCGACTCCCACTAGGGTGATGGCAGTTTCCCATTCTCAGGCCGAGGAGGCAGGCTGCAGGCCGAAGAGGTTGAAGCTCAATTTGCCCGTCTTGGGATTTTCTGAGGAGGATAAAGTGGGGACTATCCAACCCCATGACGATGCTCTTGTAGTTACGCTTAGGATAGGGAACTATGATGTGAGGAGGGTGATGATAGATCAGGGTAGCGGTGCAAATATCATGTACCCAGATCTATTTAAGGGGTTAAGATTGAAGCTGGAAGATCTTACTCCTTACGACTCGCCACTTATAAGCTTCGAAGGGAGGTCTGTTGTGCCGAAGGGACAGATTCGTTTGCCCGTTCAATCCGGCTCAGAAACGGTTGAAGTGGACTTCATCGTGGTTGACGTGTACTCTCCATACACGGCCATCCTCGCCAGGCCTTAGCTGCACGCTCTGGGAGCTGTCTCCTCTACTTTGCATGTTAAAGTTAAATTCCCCTCGGGGGAATATGTTGAGGAAGTTCTCAGTAGCCAATCGGTGGCCAGGCAATGCATATCGGCTGCAGTACTGCATCAGACAGAAGTCGAGTCTTCGGCTTTAATCACCAAGGACTTATAGCAGTTAACAGCTCCTGGTTCATCCGGGATGGTGACAAGAGAGGAGACACATTGTGAGGAGTTAGAGAAGTTTCCAGTAGCCGATAACCCAGAGAGGTTCTTCCAAGTCGGCATACTTTTGCCACACCAAGAGAAGATCGAATTGTTAGAATTTCTGAAGGACAATATTGATGTTTTGCGTGGGATCCTTACGAAGCTCCAGGTGTCGATCCGGGCTTCATTTGTCATCATTTGAATGTCAACCCAGCTATTGTTCCGAGAAGGCAGCCACCTCGGCGCTCTTCCAGAGAACATTCCGAGGCTGTGAAGGAAGAGGTGCTTAAACTCAAGAGGGCTGGGGCTATCAAAGAAGTTTTCTACCCCGAGTGGTTGGCCCACACAGTTGTTGTTAAAAAGAAGAATGGAACGTGGAGGGTGTGTGTGGACTTTACTGATCTAAACAAGGCCCGTCCCAAAGATTCGTTCCCCATGCCGCGTATTGATCAACTGGTGGATGCCACTGTCGGACATCCTCGGATGAGTTTTTTGGACGCCTTCCAGGGTTACCACCAGATTCCCTTGGCATTGGAGGATCAAGAGAAGACCGCCTTCATTACTCCGACGGGGAATTATCATTATAAGGTCATGCCATTTGGTTTGAAAAATGCTGGGGCTACTTACCAAAGAATGATGACCAGGATGTTCGAACAGCAATTGGGGAAGACTATTGAGGTGTATGTAGACGATATGGTGGTAAAGAGCAAAACGATACCTTCACATGTGAGAGACCTGGCTGACACCTTTTAGGTGTTAAGAAAGTACAAGCTGCGCCTTAATGCCTCAAAATGCTCTTTCGGCGTTGGGTCTGGAAAGTTTTTGGGGTACATGATCACTCATAGAGGCATAGAGGTAAACCCAGCACAGGTAAAGGCTATTCAGGACTTGCAGCCTCCTCGCAACCCAAAAGAAATCCAGAAATTGACCGAGATGATTGCCACATTGAATAGGTTTATCTCTCGGTCAGCTGACCGATGCCGTCCCTTCTTTCAATTGTTGAATAAGTGGAAAGGGTTTCAATGGACCGAGGACTACGTGTTAGCTTTCCAGCAGCTTAAATAATATCTTTCTCGGCCACCCATTTTGTCTCGTCCCGAGGCGGACGAGGTGTTGTTTGCTTATCTGGCAGTGGCCGTACACGCGGTCAGCCTGGTCCTTATCAGGAATGAAAGTGGAGTGCAAAGACCGGTCTACTATGTTAGTAAGTCTTTGAATGAGGCCGAGGTGCGCTACTTGCTCTTGGAGAAAGCGCTTCTGGCCATAGTTCATGCCACGCGGAAGCTCCCTCATTATTTTCAGTCTCATACTGTGGTGGTCCTGACCCAATTGCCTCTCAAGGCAGTGTTACGCAGCGCCGACTACACTGGTAGGGTGGCAAAGTGGGGAACCATATTAGGAGCTTTTGACGTTAAATACAAACCTCGCACCTCGGTGAAGGGCCAGGTCCTCGCTGACTTGGTGGCAGAGTTTACTGAACCATTGCCAGAAGAGACTCTAAAGGAAGCACGCATGGATGGAAAATCAGTTGGTGTGATCACGACCGCAGGGCCTTCGACTTGGAAAATGTATGTGGATGGGGCAGCTAATCAGAGAGGGTCTGGTGTAGGACTTGTTCTGATATCCCCAGAGGGAATTATCTTTGAAAAATCTTTAAGGCTATCATTCTCGGCTACTAATAATGAAGCCGAATACGAAGCAGTTCTGGTAGACATGAACATGTTACATAAGATGGGTGGAAAGGAAGTCCATGTGTTCTTGGACTCTCAATTAGTGGTCGGCCAGGTCATGGGGACCATGGAGGCCAGGGACCCAAGAATGCAAGAATATTTGGCCCAGGCCAAGCGTCAGCAAGCAGAATTTGACTCCTTTGTCTTAGCTCACATCTCTAGGAGTGGGAACACTCATGCCGATTCCTTGGCTACGTTAGCAACGTCCTCGGCTCAGGACTTGCCCAGGATTATCCTTGTGGAGGATTTGCTGGAGCCAACTCTTATCCCCGCCAGGGCGGCTCGCGTCCATCTAATAAGGCTTGGACCTAGTTGGATGGACCCAGTCGTATCTTTTCTTAAGAACGACATCCTTCCTGAGGATAAGTCTGAAGCAGAGAAGGTGCGTCGGAAGGCGCCACGTTTTTGGCTATCCGAGGATCAGAAATTGTACAAACGATCCTTCTCAGGACCGTACTTATTGTGCGTGCACCCTGAATCAACGGAAGCACTTCTCGAAGAACTGCATGAAGGGATTTGTGGAAGCCACACTGGGGGAAGGTCCTTAGCCCATAGGGCCCTGACTCAGGGTTATTGGTGGCCCAACATGCAGAGGGAGGCTCAGGATTATGCCAGAAAATGTGATCAATGCCAAAGGTTCGCCCCTAATATTCATCAGCCTGGAGGGATTCTTAACCCTCTCTCCAGTTCCTGGCCTTTTGCGCAGTGGGGATTGGACATAGTGGGGCCATTTCCGAGAGCAACAGGAAATAAAAGATGGCTTCTTGTGGGAACAGACTATTTCACCAAATGGGTTGAGGCTGAGCCCCTAGCGAATATCAGAGATATTGATTCCAAGAAGTTTGTCTGGAAAAATATTGTCACTAGATTCGATATACCACACACACTTATCTCCAACAATGGCGTTCAATTCGACAGCAAGGCCTTTAGGCAATATTGTGGTGACATGGGTATCATAAACAGATACTCCACCCCAGCTTATCCTCAGGAAAATGGGCAAGCCGAGGCCGTTAACAAGGTCATAGTCAGTGGGCTTAAGAAAAGGTTGGACGATGCGAAAGGCAGATGGGTAGAAGAGCTCCCTCATGTTCTATGGACGTATCGGACCACACCGCGCAGGTCCACGGGAGAAACGCCATTCTCTATGACCTATGGAGCCGAGGCAGTGATACCTCTGGAATCTGGTTTTCCCACCCTGAAGACAAGTTCTTTTAGCCCGGAGAATAACAATGGACTCCTGGAGAAAGGTCTTGATTTACTCGAGGAATGACGCGAGGCAGCCATGGTCCAAATGGCTTATTATCAACAGAAGCTAAAACGGGGATATGATGCCCACGTGAAGCTAAGGCCACTTGCACCTGGTGATCTTGTACTAAGGAAAGTTGTAGGCACTTCTAAGAACCCAGCTTGGGGTAAGCTAGGACCCAACTGGGAAGGCCCCTATCGCATTGTTTCAGTAGCAGGCATAGGGTCATATCGGCTAGCTGACCTAGATGAAAGAATTGTGCCACGCCCATGGAATGTAAATAATCTTAGAATGTATTATTATTAATAAAATGTGTCTTTGTCAGTTAACATTTCAAAGTTATGAGTATCTCTGACGCTTGCAGTTACTGTTCTTAAGAATCAAACAGAAACTTGGTTGAGTGCAGTTCTCGGACCACAAACCTTGTGGAAATTGATGTCTTGTCATTTGTTAAACAGAACCTTAGTTATGCCGGTCCTCGGACCTCCTACTTTGGGGAAATTAATATTTGAAGCTACTGTTCTTAAGAATCAAACAGAAACTTGGTTAAGTGCAGTCCTCGGACCACAAACCTTGTGGAAATTGATGTCTTGTCATTTGTTAAACAGAACCTTAGTTATGCCGGGTCCTCGGACCTCCTACTTTGGGGAAATTAACATTTGAAGCTACTGTTCTTAAGAATCAAACAGAAACTTGGTTAAGTGCAGTCCTCGGACCGCAAACCTTGTGGAAATTGATGTCTTGTCATTTGTTAAACAGAACCTTAGTTATGCCGGGTCCTCGGACCTCCTACTTTGGGGAAATTAACATTTGAAGCTACTGTTCTTAAGAATTAAACAGAAACTTGATTAAGTGCAGTCCTCGGACCACAAACCTTGTGGAAATTGATGTCTTGTCATTTGTTAAACAGAACCTTAGTTATGCCGGGTCCTCGGACCTCCTACTTTGGGGAAATTAACATTTGAAGCTACTGTTCTTAAGAATCAAACAGAAACTTGGTTAAGTGCAGTCCTCGGACCGCAAACCTTGTGGAAATTGATGTCTTGTCATTTGTTAAACAGAACCTTAGTTATGCCGGGTCCTCGGACCTCCTACTTTGGGGAAATTAACATTTGAAGTTACTGTTCTTAAGAATCAAACAGAAACTTGGTTAAGTGTAGTCCTCGGACCACAAACCTTGTCATTATTCTTAATATTTTGTCACTGTTCTTATTCTTATCATCTGTTTTATGGGAATCATTATCTCACCGTTTATTAATTTGGATCTCAAGCTCTTCATTTTTAAGTGTTAAGCAAAATTTTTGTAAGGAATAGTCTTTGGACCTTACATCCTACTGAAAGCAATATGTTAGATTACAAAGGTTTAACTGTCATATGAGTTGTCTAACTTAGACATTATTTGATGTCTGAGTTAAGTTATGCGGCATTCTTGAAGTCATAGTTATTTGCATAGTGGAATTATACTTATTTATGATGTTTTCCCTTTAACTGTTTGATATTGAAAGTTCTCATGGCAAGCACAAAAAGAATAAAGTAAAACAAAGGCAACAATATTGAAAGCCAAATAAAAATGTATTTCATTAATTACATACAAGGAAGGGGAGTACAAAAAAATTCCTAGACTAGGCCCTAAATTAGAGCAGGGGGGTCTTGAAGGGAGCTGCTGCCAGCCTCAGTACTCTTCAATTCTAGCTCAAAGGTGGACAAGGCTTGTTTCCCTTTGTCTATTGAAGGAATGAGGGGCTCCACGCTCTGGATCTGCTCCTTCTCGGCACCAACGCACTCGTCCTTCTCTTTATGGGAACCTTCAGGTTCTGTAGGAGCAGGAACGAGCTCTTCCACCACAGGAGGAAGGGCATGAGAGGTAGCAACAGGAGGGTCCTCAATTTCCTGTATGTCTAGGGGAAGCCAAATGTTCTCGGGCTTCCTCAGCTCGGAAGCTTGAGGAACCCCTATTGCATTCATGGCCTCTCCCCAGACCTGCTGACAGTACTCTCGGCACAAGGCAGCAAAGGCCTCTGTCAGCTCTTCTTGCGTTTTAGCCACCCCCTCCTGATAACTGGCCTTCTTCGTGGCCTCCAAGGTGTGCTGGTGGGCGCGAGCCTCTTCCTTTGCCAGCGTAAGCTCCTTTTCCAAGTCGGAGCATGCCTGATAGACTTGAGCGAGCTCGTCATCCTTTTGACGGAGAAGCTTACGCTGCCCCTCCACTTGGGTTGCCATTGTCTTCAAGCTGGACTTGTCACCGTCTCTCTCTCTTTTCAGGTCGGCCAGCTGTGAAGTGAGCTTCCCTTTCTCTGCCAGGGCCTGGTCCAGAGACCTTTGTGCTTCTTGTCTTAACTCCTGCTCCATCCCAGCGCGCTTTCGAGAATCCTCCACGAACTTCTCGGCCGCAAAAACCTCTTGGATGGACTGCAAAAATGTTAGGAGGGTCAATGCAGTAAAGTGTTTACAAATAAATACAGACCATAAGTGCGAGGTGGAACTTACCAGAGCTAAACCCCTTTTCAGTGAGAGGAACAGCTGCGGCTGGCCCATCTTCTCCAAGGATTCCATATCCTTAGGCAACAGAAGAGGACGCTCCAACACCTCGGCTAGGTGGTGGGCGTTGCCTTGTTGGACTGCCCTGATGCTGGAGTGGCAGGGAATAGGGGCGCCATCCAGCCTCAAGTCAGGAGACCAGGTGACTGGTGCTCGTCGCACCTCGGCCACTTCCCTGATCTCCCCACTCTCAACTGAGCGGGCGCGCCCTTTGCCTTTGTCCGGCTTCTGTTGTTGGGCCAGCGGCGGTTGCTGTTTTAGTTTCTTTGCTTTCTCCCCACCAGCCCCCTCGGCGTCCACCTTTCTCTTCTTTTTAGAATCATCTGTGGGAGGTTTTGTCTCGGCTAGAGGAGGGGGTGGTGGCAAAGCAGGGTGAGCTTGGGCCCCTTTTGCTCCTTTCTTTGCCACTCGGGCACCTCTGTTGGTCATGAGATCTTTAAGCTTGTCCATTTCTTCTTCGATTAACTGTCGTCTGGACGCGCTATCACTAGACCCGCGATCCTAGAGGCCTCGGCTTCTTCTTCCTCCTCGTCGGAGAGGATAACAAATGGATTTCCGCGAGGTCGTGGAGAGTCCTCGAGTTGGAAGTGTTCTATCTCCTCGTCCAAAGTATTTGAAGAAGACACTTGCTCCTCTGGGATAACAGTTGCCTGGGAGTGTGTAGCTAGAGGGACCGCAGCAATCGGTTGTAAGTACAGTATGGTGTTAGGGGCGTCAGGGAGGTTGTTGTCGGCCAGGAAGTGTGGTCTGGCTACGTGAATCTTCCTACGCCGCCGGTCACCGGCAATAATGGCGTTATCTATTGCTTGAAAGTCCGAGGATATGGGATCGTACCCCAGAATCAGATGAGCAGCCCTGAGTTGTAGGTCCGCGCTGACAAACACCTCGGAGCGCAGTACTCGGTTCAGATTTGCAACGTTGCAGTGGCTCAAGCGTGGGCGCACGTGTTGCTTATCTGCAAAGAGAGACATCAAAGCAAACAAACATGGTCAGATTCACACAACATATAATAAACTTAAATAAACATGAATACATGTGAATACGCATTTTTGTGAGTGTTAGTGGAAGTTGTGCGGTGGGGAGGTTAATCCTAAGGTGTCGCACCTGGATCTCCCCACTCAACTGGGTAGTGGAGGCCGTCGCGCCAGTTCCCAGAGACGATCAGGTAGTCATCCTTCATGCCTTTGTTGGATTTGGGCAGACAGGAGATTAGCCTAACGACGCTGGAGCGGGATTTAATGTAGTAACCTACATTGGTGAGTTTATGGCACTCGTACAGAAAGACGACATCGTGCCAAGTGAGGTTTAGACCCATTTGCTCGTTTAGAGCATCGACGCTACCCAAAACTCTAAAGACGTTTGAGGTGCACTGATCGGGACACAACCGGTGGTTGCAGAGGTACTCCCTAGTTACAGGCTTCATTGGAAGGGTCATCCCACCCTCTACGAAGGCTACCATTGGGATGATAACCTCTCCTTCCTTTCTAGAGCCGGCCACGGCTTCCGCCGGGCAATATTTTAAACCTACATCGCCGGGAATGTGATACTTGGCTGTGAAGCCTTCCATTCCAGCGGCGGTATCAACTAGACACTTAAATTTTCCCATCAGGGAGGGACGAAAGACTAAACTCTAAAAGGGAAAATGTCTACAAGGATAGCCGAGGACAAGATCCGAGGAGAAAAGGTTAAGAAAAGAAGAATCAAAAACTTACGAATCTCAAGTTGTGCAAATTTCCACGGTTTTCTGCGGGTAAAGTATGTCTACTGATGTTTTGATGGGATTAGTCCCTGATGAATTAAATGAAGGCGCAGGTTCCCGAAGCGTCACAGTGTGCGGAAAGCGGCCTCGAAATTATATTTGTCCCGCCCAAATTTTCGTGAAATAATGAGGACCGTTGGATGCCCATCTCACCGTTGAACGTGGGGGACAAGGTGTAACTTATAGTAATAAATGCGCGCATTTTTGAAAATAAAACTGCCATGTGGCATCTTCTGGAACGCCAAACGGCCTTCACACGCGTAGTTATTTACAGAACGTGTGGGGAAAGTTTTCGTTGGATCAAAACCCTATTTTTCTCCTCGGATGATGAAAAATAGAGTTTTGAGGGGCTATTGTGAGGAGTAAAAAGACCCAAGTAGGCATATGGGCCTTTGGACTGTAGCATGGAGGGCCGACCTGCTCCATAATTAAACTCTACGAGTTGGCCCATACGCCAAGGGTCCGAGGATACAGCCGAGGGAAAGTTTCACCTCAGACAGATCCAAGAGAACTCAAGATTTCATTATAAAGGTCAAGGCACAACTCTGGAAAAGCTAGTGGTTAAAAGGGGGCATCCTGAATCTTCTAGATGCACCAGTATTAAAGAAAATATCAAGAGTAAAGGCTGCCACCTCCGCATTAAAGGCTCTGCACCTACCTCCCTGGCCGCATTAATGGGGAGATGACTCCTGAACAGTGAGGTGGAAACTTCTAGTCACTGTTCAAAAAGTATCAGGGAAGGAAGTATAAAAGGGGGGTAAAGGCCAAAGAAAGGGGGGATCGAAAACTGAGAAATTAATTAAGAAATTGTAATCTGTAAGGAAGAAAGAGAAATAATAAAGAAGTAGTCCTCGGCTCAAGTCCGAGGAGATCCATTTGCAACGATCATTCGTTATTTACCTGTGTTTGTTTATAAAAGCCTGTTATCTAGCGCCCAACACTTCTAACCTAGGTTTTAAGCCCACGCTCTACAAATTTTATTGTTTAAGGCTCATTGGACCTGAGCCCGTGATTGTCTTTGGGTCCAGCTGCAATTGTGCACTTACAAAAATATAATATTATTCTATTACATAGCATGAATTAGATAATTTGGTATTTATTGTAAATTGATATTTCTTCTATTTCATAGCATGATTTTTATAGTGCTCAATTTAGATGTTAACTATGAGACTTTACTAATTTTTGTTTATTCTTTAACCCTTTGTGGTGGACAAAGTACTCTTAATAATTGTATTAGAAGTACACTATAATGCCATTTATTTAGAGAAAAAAAGGTTAACCTAACGAAAACAATCAGATGGGTGACAAATTTATGCTTTGACAATTATTATTATTATTTTATAACAATGCATATATAGAAATTTAAGTCTTAGATTTTGGTAATAATTGTTTATTTGATAATTTGTTTTGGGTGGGTGAAATTACAAGAAACTGTTTTCCTAATTGGTTCAATTAATCATTATTAAGTTTTATTAATTTTCTTAGTTACATTTTTCGGTGTTTTGGATTGTAGGCAAAAAAAATAAGGTTTGAGAAAGTTTGTTTAAAACTAAAAGAATAATTTCTAAATTTTATATTCTTTTTAATGATTCACAAAATGTTATAAATAACTTTTATTAAAAAAATTAATATTTTCATTAACTTGCCCTTTGATTTTTTGAGAAAAATTGTATTGTTTTCATTTTGGCACGATAAAATTTATATTTATGATTCATGATTGTTCCTATATTACATTTATGATTTTTCCTATAATAAATAAAAATATGATTAGGAAATACATTACTTTTTATTAAATTAGTTTAAATTGTAAGAATAAAAAATAAAACCACCAAAAGATAATTATCATACGCAATGCACAGGTTTATGGCTAGTTAAGAAAAATCCTAAATCATGAGAAAAACATGATTGAACTCATATCTGGAATCCTATCTTAGTCAATTGATGTGATGCAAGAACAATTTAAATCATTAAAGAACAACTATTGTGAAAAAAATTAAATCACATAAATATTACTGATAATTCTTAACATGATTTCATCCTCAACCCTAATTATAAATTTAGTTACTCATAGTAATTGAAAGAAGATACAAAAATAAAATACTAAGCATTAAACTAAACAAATAAATAAAATTAACTGTCATAAAAAAAAAAAAACCAAAGAGGTAGCCACAGCCACAGCTCTCTATACGTTCAGCCCTCAGCCCTGCTCTTAAACAAACTAACCTAAGGCATTATATAAGAGAAATCACTCCTAATACAATTCAGACTAGCCCTCCTTTTCTATTGCTTTATTTTGCTCATTTATAATCACATGTTATGTGGCTGACCTAAGGCTTTTCTTTACAAAGACCAAAACCGAAGTGGCCCAATAGAAATTCCTTGTTTGATTCTTGTATGTCGGTGAAGTTATAGGGAATTGTTGGATTGGAGAAAGCCCACAAACATGCAAACTTCTTGTCTTTACTTTTCCTTATCTGACACTTCACGCCTTCCAGCCTTGCAAATTACAATTCTCTACAAGTTGGCTTCTTGAATCAATTGGCCCCACCCTGTCATTTCAGCACAGTCAATTACACTTCATTTGTTCTGCTTCTTCTTTATTTTTCTTGTCTTCCACTAATTCTGGTAAACATGCAAAGCCTTTGTAACCTATAAAACAAAGATAGATTATAATTAGTCACAAATTAATCATAAAAATGAGGTGAAATATGCAAATATGAGGGTACTTATTATATAAATTTCATGCACATCAAACATTTTACATGTGTTCTAAGGAATGGGGATGTACATTTTTTTTTAATATTCTTGAATATATTCAAATTAGTCGACTGATTATGATATATTTGAAAAAAGTCATTTTAATAACATTTTCTCCATTTATATAAAATAATATTATAATTATATAATTTAAATCTATTTATTAAATTACGTTTCATATATATATGTATATACACACACACACATACACATTACTATATATTGTTATTGAATACAAAATACATTATATATTCTATTACATAAAACTTATAAAAATAGAAATTATTTTTAAATAACACACGCACTATTTAATTTAAATTTTAAAATTATATTTTTATATAAAATAATTATATTACATTTTTCCACACACATCGCGACTAGTATTTACTATTTATAAAATAAAAATTAAAAAGAAAAACCTCCATACTCTATAAAAGTTACTTCAATTGCAAATTAAAATTCAAAATTTTCTCTTAAACGCATCTCTCCAAATGAATCATAAAAGAACTAAGAGCGAGCTTAATAACATTATTACTAGTTCCAACAAACATGTCTATTAATAAAAGTAAACTTGGAAAAATGAGAAAGAGAGGATGCATTTGTTGATCCTTATTCTTTAAGTTTAACCACATTGCTCCTCAACTCTTGGCTCTTCACATTGTATATAAACAACTTGTGGCAATGTACTATCATGATTTCTATTGGACAGGACTTGTCACTTTGGTATATTGCAAGAGGTAAAAAATCATCACTGATAAACTCTTCAAAATTTCTTGATCCAAATATGTTTAACCCAATCCCTCAAGAGCCAAAAATCAAATTCATCTGTGGAAGCTTGAGTAGCATAACAAAGAATTTCATTGAAAGCTAATAACTTGCAATTGAAGCATATGTTGGGTTTGCATGGCAACTCAATTCCTTCCCTAAGCTTCACACTTGATATGT